>NC_060119.1:1253788779-1254154493 GCF_021461395.2 Schistocerca americana
AGCCGGTTCTTATTGTCCATTGTGGTCCTTGCGATTTCTACACTGTTCTGTATGCTTTCAACTTTCTCTCACTTCTACAAGGCATGCAACTCCGAATCAAGACTAAATTCAGAGTAAGGTTGCATTGGTCAGTCCCCGGCAACCACTAGTACTGCTGTTTATTATATTCCTCACTGTCAGTTAGATATTACAATCAAATTGGTCTTTTATAATTTGCATTTGTTATTTGACTGTTTTTCCAGAAAAAAGGTCATGTAACAGTACCAGTCTGAACTGTGTTTTAATTTAAGTATATGGTAAGCAAATTTGCAGTCCCATTTCATTAACATAAAGTTTGGTTTTAAAGCATACCGAAAAAATAAGCACCCATTTACAGTCTATGCATGTATAATTTATTAGTTGGAAGGCAAAAGCTATATTGCTGTTTCTTTTTAAAAAAGGCCTATTAAACTCGTTTATTTTAACCGATGATGAGCATTTTTTAGTCAAGAGGATTTTGTTCGAAAGCGCTTCATTACTTCTGAGGGGTGTTACTTGTAGATTCAAAATATCCATTTTAAACACGATGTCAATGACTTAATGTATTAACAAACAAACAAAGTTCATCAGTTTAATGTTACAATATAGTAATTAGAGATATAAGAATCTTTACTTGGAACAGAACGAAACATCAAGATCCACGCAATATTTTCAGTTTTTGTCTTGAGTAAGAGTTTTTCAAAAAATGTTCAAATGTGTGTGAAATCTTATGGGACTTAACTGCTAAGGTCATAAGTCCCTAAGCTTACACACTACTTAACCTAAATTATCCTAAGGACAAACACACACACCCATGCCCGAGGGAGGACTCGAACCTCCGCCGAGACCAGCCGCACAGTCCATGACTGCAGCGCCCAAAACCGCTCGGCTAGTCCCGCGCGGCAAAAGTTTTTCAACGAGTTAAATTTTGTTTCTTATTCTCTTAGATCCATCCTTCTCTATGGGGTGAATGGAAACACCAAGTTTTAATTTATTTCACGTTATAAAAGCTTGAGCTAGATCTCAGATTGAAGTATAAGTTTAAAGTTAAGCACAAGATCTATAATCCCATATAATTTTGATTTTCATAGTAATTTTTAAAATTATCGGCTACGAGTTCCTAATGGCTACTTATCATCCCTGCGCTGCCTGCTAATGACAAGCACTGCAGCGCTTCTGTAAATGTCCATCTGTCTCAAAGTGATAGCCAGCACTCAGGAAAGTGACGCAGAAATAAGCAGTAATACAATAGGTATACATTTCATTATATCCTATGTCCTATGGAAAGATGATTGGTTGATAATACATTCTCTGCAGTCAGTTTAAGTGTGGTCAAAATCAAGATAAACGTGGTAAAATTAAAAGTAATTAAGAGGTTTTCAATTACATTCTTGTAGTTATTGTGCCTTATCCTTTCATTTGATACTGATTGGAAATGCCATACTCAGAGACAGATTTTTTAGTTAAAAATGTAGGTTACCTACATTGGCACCTCAAGGTGCATATATTAATAAATCCATTGTCATATAGATTACTTTCTAAAGGGCTCTAACAACCTGATCACAACACGAATGGCGTTCCAACACTGGGTCTAATGCAAAGTACATTACACAACATAGCATACAATATGTGCTAATAATAGCAACGTCACTTGCTTCAGACTTCATAATATTCTCTGCCGACATTCTTGCGTGGTTCCATTCACTCTCCAAACAAGATCACACGGGTTGGAGCCCAGTCCAACCACGTGGCAGGCCCACATCGAGCAACTGGGAAGTTGTCCAGTTTGTACGATTTTAGAATGCATTCTGTAATTGGAGCAAAGATGCGATCGGTATTAAAATGCTAAAAATCAATTAAAAACAGTCTGGATCGCGTTTTCAGATTTTTATTCGTTAGCAACCGGTTTCAGCCCTTTCGTCAGACCATCTTCAGGCTTTGCCCCGCCATTATGGCTGCTGGTGGAGGCAGACGGAGCGAGATCCTCAGGAGTAATGATGTCACTGAAGTGACAAAATTCGTACTTCTAAAATTTCTAAACATTACAGAAACACAACCGAATCGTCACTCCATACATACGTGTTAACTGCTGCAGCTCTGGGAAACGAATGATCCAGAACAAGGTGGCCACCCCCCTCTAATGACCTCGCACTGTCGTTACGAAAATTCGCATACAAGCGTTTTCCATACATAATTAAAACTATTAATCTTACTCTACACATATGTATGATACATCAAATAAAATGGCAGTTTTCTCAGCTTTCCGCTGCTGTCCTTACTCTTTTGCTGAGGTCATTAGTTTGGTCAATGATCAAAGTATAAACGCTATTTTTGGGTATTTTACTGATAATAAATCAGAAACAAATAGAAACAACACATTTATACATAAATACCTAATTCTAAATGGATATTCTCGCACTACTTTCATTACGTTATTAATCATTTTGCATTTTTATGCTCTGAATACAGATTAGGACATGTCATTTAATATACTAGACGAAGTTTAGGAAGTTTGGTACCTAGACTGCAAAATAAACCATAATGGCCGAAACAAGGACGATGTAAAAAGCAGACTAGCACTGGCAGAAAGGGCATCTGACATGTGGTGCTATAGAAGAACGTTGAATTAAGGATGAGAAGGTTCTCTGGAGAATTGGCGAGAAAAGGAATATATGGAAAATACTGACAAAAAGGGACAGAATGATACGACTTCTAATAAGACATAGCTGTAGAGGGTAAAAACTGTAGGGGAAGACACTGTAAGTAGGCTGTTTACGTTTTCTTATTGGTAACGCCACGTAGCACTCTGTATGGAAATCACTGGCTGTGCTGTGTGCAGTCTGTGGCTGCTTTGAATTGTTGTAATACTCGCCATTGTAGCGTTGGGCAGCGGCAGCTGGATGTGAACAGCGCGTAGCGTTGCGCAGTTGGAGGTGAGCCGCCAGCAGTGGTGGATGTGGGGAGAGAGATGGCGGAGTTTTGTAATTTGTCATGAACTGCTATATATATTATGACTATTAAGGTAAATACATTGTTTGTTCTCTATTAAAATCTTTCATTTGCTAACTATGCCTATCAGTAGTTAGTGCCTTCCGTAGTTTGAATCTTTTATTTAGCTGGCAGTAGTGGCGCTCGCTGTAATGCAGTAGTTCGAGTAATGAAGATTTTTGTGAGGTAAGTGATTTGTGAAAGGTACAGGTTAATGTTAGTCAGGGCCATTCTTTTGTAGGGATTTTTGAAAGTCAGATTGCGTTGCGCTAAAAATATTGTGTATCAGTTTAAGCACAGTCCTGTATAATTGTTCAAAGGGGACGTTTCATATGTCGACCCTTAGCCTAGGATACCTCACTGGAATCTTCTGATTTTTTTCTTGTAGTTTGTGTAATTAGTGTAGCTATTGTTTATTGCTAGTGCGTAATTGTAGAGAGAATCTCCTTTGTAGTTGCAGTCTTTCATTGTTGTACAGTAAAACAGTTGTGGCATGCATGTAGATTTGCACCAAGTATTTCGCAGCTGCGCTTGCAATTAATGAGATATTATTTTCAGTGCTATGTTAATGTGTTCTCTTATTGATGCTCTTCAAATTGTGTTTTTCTGTGTTATCGTGTGAAATATTGTGACAATAATGGCGTGTGAAAAACGTAACACTAGGCTCCAAAGTAAACTGAGAAATAATAGTGACGACGAGCGTAGCTTACCAGCACCACTGTGTAATGAATTAACAGGCATTCAAAGTAGTAATTTGGTAACTATGCATAGGGAAATGGAGCGGGCGTCAAATAATGGTGTAGACAGTGAAACAAGTAGTGAACAGGGAAGCATTATCGATCGATCGGTCGGCAACAGCTTGCCTCAGGAATCCGAAATGACAGGACACAATCTCGCAAATACTGTAGATTCAGGTTTTGCGTCCTCACCCTTTTCTCAAATAAGTCAAGACACATTTTCTGCTTTTCAAACTGCGAATATTGCCGGTTCAAATGCATTGCCGAATAGCACTGAGGAACATGTTTCAGACACCAGTGCATTGTTATTACAATTAATGCAACAAATGGGACAAAAGCTTCAAAAGTTAGACACAATGGAACAAAATCAGAGACAAACACAGCAAAAGCTTCAAAAGTTAGACACAATGGAACAAAATCTTCAAAAGTTAGACCCAATGGAACAAAATCAGAGACAAACACAGAAACATTCCACACAAACTGGAATACATCCAGAAAATAATTGATGACGTAGGTTGCAAGTGCTACTCTGAGATAAAAAGTTTGGCACAGGAGAGGAATTCGTGGAGGATCGCATATAACCAGTCAGAAGGCTTGTGACTAAAAAGAATTTAAAATAATTGTACTTGTATGCTCTGACAGAAATCGAACAGCTCTATCCGTAGACGCTTAGTTCGTACAAATCGAGCAAAGGATCGGAGAGATACTAACTTTTTAAGTTAATTTTTATTATAAAACCTTAGACATCGAATATCACATGCACTCGTTCCATTTTCCTCTTTCTAAAGGTGCTACTGGTTATTCTCCAAGTGTCTAGGATCAGCTTTTATTGAGTTCACGTCCAGTTACCGGTCACTTATTTCCACCATGGCGAGCCTCTCCTTCCAGGCGAAGCGCATTGTGCAAACCAAGCACGCGTTTGTGTGCTGCTCCGTTGCAGCCGTGGGACTCCTCACAATCTCCGTGTCCGGTGATCACTGAGTCTGAACGCTACACTCGTCTGCTGAGCCTCGCCGTCGCCGTCGCCATCTGGCGGACCCTGCAGCCCTGGCGTGGCTCGCCGCTGGGATCAGTCTAGTGAGGCGGGTCAAATAAAGGTTGACAATTATTGAACTATATGAAATAAAATCCTCATAACTTCTGAACGGTTTGCGTTAGGAAGTTCAAACTGCACAGTTGGCCGCGGGGAATGATAGTAATTAGTATGGTTTGGTTTAGCGATGAAGCCCTCATTCATTTTGATGGGTTCGTTAGCACGCAAAATTAGCGCTTTTGGGGGACTCAGAATCCGCATTTCGCGATCGAGAAGTCTCTTCACACTCAACGGGTGACTGTGTGGTGTGCAGCATCCAGTCACGGAAATCCGGTCCGATGTTCCCTGGTGGCACGGTGACTACCGAACGGTACGTGAAGTGTTTGGAAGACGATTTCATACCCATCATCCAAAGTGGCCCTGAGTTCGACAAGATGTGATCCAAGCAAGTCAGCGCTCGACCCCATCGAAGCAGGAAAGTGTTTGATGACCTGGAGTAGCACTTTGGGGACCCCATTCTGGCTTTGGGCTATACAGAGGCCTCTCGCATTGGCCTCGATTGGCCGCCATATTCTCCGGATCTGAACACATGTGACTCCTTCTTGTGGGGCTGTATTAAAGACAAGATGTACACAATAGCCCCAAAGCCATTGGTGAGCTGAAACGGCCATTCAGGAGGTCATCGACACCATCGGTGTTCCGACACTTCAGTCATGCAGAATTTCGCTATTCGTCTGCGCCACGTCATCGCCAGTGATGGCAGCCATATCGAATATGTTATAACCTAAATGCGAGTATCTATAGTGACGTTTACATGTTGAATAGAGCGTGTGCACGCCGAAGTTGGTAACTACTTTACGTTTTTTTTAGATATAGTTCAATAATTGCCACCCTGTACACACCCGCTGTAGTGCCTCGTCTTGCCGACACCAAAGATGGGCGCATATGGCCGCGTCTACTTCATGAAGTTTTAATGGTTACCCTTATATGGTGGAGAAGGGTAATGTCCAGATGCAGGAGAAGGTGATGGCCGAGGAGTATACTCCTCTTGAGATCGAGGAATCGATTGGCAGCAACATTGGATGTAGAAAGCAAGTCCTGTGACCTCTAGTAGTATTTAATAGAGTTTAACGTTTCTCAACTGGCCTATTAGCGATCCATGAAGTCATTTTTCCGCAACATAAAATCTGTAAGAATTGGAATGTGTTGGATGTAGAGTTTTGATAAGCTATTTTTCCATTTTGTAGGTGATTGTTGAAGAGTAGTTCCCGAGCATGTGTCTCTCAGGCAGAGGCATTATATCAGTGCTTGGAGCCTTCACCTACACTATGTGATCAAAACTATCCGGACACCCCCAAAAACATACGTTTTTCACGTTAGGTGCATTGTGATGCCACCTACTGCCAGGTACTCCATATCATCGACTTCAGTAGTCATTAGACATCGTGAGAGAGCAGACTGGGGCACTCCGCGGAACTCACGGACTTCGAACGTGGTCAGTTGATTGGGTGCCACTTGCGTCATACGTCTGTACGCGAGATTTCCACACTCCTAAACATCCATGGGTCCACTGTTTCCGATGTGATAGTGAAGTGGAAACGTGAAGCACACTTACAGCACAAAAACATACAGGCCGACATTTGAGGAGGGTCATAATGTGTAATAGGCAGACATCAATCCAGACCATCACAAAGGACTTCCAAACTGCATCAGGATCCACTGCAAGTACTATGACAGTTAGGCAGGAGGCGAGAAACTTGGATTTCCTAGTCGAGCGGCTCCTAATAAGGCACATATGCCAAACGACGCCTCGCATGGTGTAACGAGCGTAAACATTGGACGATTGAACAGTGGAAAAACGTTGTGTGGAGTGAAGAATCACGGTATACAATGTGGCGATCCGATGGCAGGGTGTGGACATGACGAATGCCCGGTGACGTCATCTGCCAACGTGTGTAGTGACAACAGTAAAATTCGGAGACGGTGGTATTATGGTGTGTTATGGTGTTACGGTGTGGTCGTGTCTTTTATGGAGGGGGCTTGCACCCCTTGTTGTTTTGCGTGGCATTATCACAGCACAGGCCTACATTGATGTTTTAAGCACCTTCTTGCTTCCCGATGTTGAAGAGTAATTCGGGGATGGTTGATTGCATCTTGCTACGCGATCGAACGCCTGTTCATAGTGCAAGGCCTGTGGCGGAGTCATTACACGACATTTAAATCCCTGTAATGGACTGGCCTGCACAGAGTCCTGACCTGAATCCTATAGAACACTTTTGTGATGTTTTGGAACGCCGACTTTTTGCCAGGTCTGACCGACCGATGTCGAGACCTCTCCTCAGTGCAGCACTCCGTGAATAATGGGCTGCCATTACCCCAAGAAACCTTCCAGCACCTGTTAGAACGTATGCCTGCGAGAGTGGAAGTTGTTATCGAGGCTAAGGCTGGGCCAACACCATATTGAATTCCAGCATTACCGATAGAGGGCACCACTAACTTGTAAGTCATTTTCAGCCAGGTGTCCTGATAGTTTTGATCACATAATGCAGCTGGAGGAGGAGTTTCATCAAAGTGTTGACTTGGCAAGGTCTAATTGAAGGCAGTAACGGGGCGTATGTTTCCGAGGAACTTGAAGTGTGGGGTTTTTGTGACCAACTGACTTCGAACTGCTATCCTGTTTTCTGTTGGTGGAGCTGCTAGAAGCTAGCTGCAGGTCGGGTGCTGACAGCGACGTACGTCCCCCACTCCGGTGATCGGATATCGGAGGCTTTCTGAATACAGTTAGACGGGTACAGGGTACGTATGGTTCGGTTTGGTGGACTGACAAATTCACTCCTGTCTCGTTGGTCGAATTGAGACTGGCGACTGTTTTTTAGACTGTTTTGGAAATGCATCGCTGCATAAAATTCAGCTGGGTGATGCTGATTAGAGTTCCCTACTTAATATCTCGAGCAACACATCTTGTAATATGTCTCGCGTAACAGCAGGGCGTGGATTTCCGCCACGCTGCGACCTATCCGGTTTCTCGAGACCACGTTGTAATGGTTAACTTGTCGGTTCCCCGTTCTTCACGCAAACTCACAAGGGGAACGTACGAGCTTTCCTCACTGACTTGATTCGTATTGACAGTGTGCTTAGGTCTAAAATTTTCTAACTCGATTTTCTTGAAAAGGATTTAAAGTTAGGTGTTTCTGTTTACTTATGTTGAAGTCACAGTCGTGCCCTACATACATTGTCAGTATGAATCATACCGCTGAGGGGAAGTTCGTGCTGTCCCCTTGTTAGCAGGCAGTGCTGATTAACCGGTTAATCATTTGTCGTCGGAACGCGAGCTGAGCCCGCCTGCCTGGAGAGCAGGCGGCATTCCGGCGGTCCTCGGCCAGGTGGTGTGGGTTTTTACTGCCCGCCTCGCGGCGCGTCAGATATTACACCGCGCTGACGGCACCAGCGAGCCGGCGCTCCCAAATTAGCTTCGCACTCGGCCGCTCGTGGCCGCCCGCCTAAGCACACTCCCCATAATTACTCCGGCTTTTTACCTGCGGCGCGCCTGGACCTTTCCGAAACCTCGAAATGTATTTCCATTCGGGCTTAAACGAGTCGTGGGAGGCACAAAGGCCACTTTCCATCCTGCTCGGGCGGACGTCTGAGTGTTGGTGAGGGTGTGGGTGTGGGATCACTGCCGCAGTAACCGCCTGTTCCGACTGTAGCACTTCCTTTCCAAAACGAACGCGAGAGACTGTGGCTCCCGTTCTCTCTCCAAAACTATATATAGTGAAAACACACAAATTAGTAGAATATTGACAATTGGAAGAATGAATGGTTGGCATATAATAAATCCATTCACTGGAAACACACTCCAAGACAAAATAAGCGACGCACCATTAAGCAGTAATGCAAATTGGTCACAAATTGATATTCATACAAGTACCGACGGTAACTGTAAACCTGTAAACTTTGGCAATGAGGGACATGTCGATATAGCCCACAAAGTTTCCCAACTTTCATTCCGTGAACTCAGCTGGAGAGCATCTACGTCTCGTAGACAGGAGTCATTCGAGAAAGAACGTGCAATTGGGCTCGAAGAAGCCGGCTGGAGTAATCGGCGAACCGATCGACATGTGAGTGGGAGTGATGGCACTATTCGAATGGAACGCAGGAATGGCTGAACCGTGCTCGAACACAGCGTCAAGAACGACGACCTAGAGAGAGGACAAAACCCGAGGATCGAGCAATTGTCAGCGAGGCAGTCACAGCCACGCATTCATCATTATCATCGATTGGACGTGCATCTGGTGCTTCAGTGACCACAAGGACCATCAGCAGGCGGCTCACAGAAAGGGCGCTGATCTCACGGTGCGCTTTCTGCCGACTGCCATTGACCTCTGCACACCGACAAGCCCGTTTGCAGCGATGTTGGGATATATTCGGACTGGAATCTCATTTACTGTACTAGAATTGTCTTCAGTGCAAAGAAAATTGAAATAATCGTCACAACAAGGAAGAAGAATAGGCCAAATGTGGATATAACTTGTGGAGGGGAAAAACTACAAGTGGTAGAGAACTTCAAGTACCTGGGAAGCGTGATTGAAAGTAAGGGGGGAAACGCAATGGAAATAAATGAAAGGTGCAGAAAAGCAGGGCAGTTCTACAAATGCATTAGGGGGCTTATTTGGAGCAAGGAGGTGCCACAGAAATCCAAGGGAATTATATACCGAACCTACTTTGTCCCCATATTGGCATACGGAAGTGAGACATGGGTAATGCACAAAAGCGACAAAAGTAGAATACAGGCTAGTGAAATGAAGTTCCAGAGGAGCAGGTTGGGTGTAACAAGACGAGACAGATTGCGAAATGGGTATGTGAGGGAAAGACTAAAGGAGGAACCAGTACAGGACAGGATAGAAAAATCAAGACTGCAGTGGTATGGACACATGAAGAGAATGGATGAGGGAAGAATTCCAAAGAGGATGTTTGATCTGCAACTGGAGGGGAAGAGGCCCAGAGGAAGACCAAGAGATAGATGGGTGAAGGGAGTGAAGGAATGTGTGATGAGAAGAGGAGAGAACTGGACGAAGGTGGAAGAGGGGGAATGGTGGAAAGACAGAACACGATGGAGAGGCTTGTGTTCCCGACAGACCCAGCCAGTGGCTGGAAACTGTCCAAGATGATGATGATGATGATGAGTCTCGCTTCGAACTGAAACCCGAAGACAAAGGCAGACCAGAACTTCTTTGTTTGTCGTCCACGGCACCCTCACAGCACAGCGGTACTTTGACGGTATTCTACGCCCCCGTTTTGTTGTCCTTCATGTCAAGCTTCCCTAAGCTTGCATTCCAGCAAGATAATGGCCACCCGTACACGGAGAGATTTTCTACTGCTTGTTTTCGTGCGCGCCAAACCCTACGTTGGCCTGAAAGGTCGCCGAATGTCTCCCTAAATGGAAGCGTTTGGAGCATTATGCGCAGGCCCCTCCCTACAGCTCGGAATTTTGACTACCTAATGCGCTATTTAGACAGAATGTGGCGCGATATCCCTCAGGACATCCAACAAGTTTATCAATCAATGCCAACCCGATTAACTGATTGCGTAAGAGCCAGAGGTGGGCCAATGCGTTATTGACTTGCTCAACTTGTGAATCTCTTTCTCTTGAACAAATCATCCCTTTTTCCTAAAACTGTAATCATTTATTTGTCTGTACACGCACATTTCATCTACCGATTTGCCAGCCATTTAGATAACTCCTTCGTGGTGCACCGTTCCTTTTTTCTTATAATTTAATTACTACTTGCAGTAGGTCTAACAGCCTTTAAACGGCCAATCAAGCATAATGATTATAAATTGCCAAAACAGCTAATTACCTCACTATACTTTTCCCAAATTCTATTTTCGTACCATAAAGTGCGAGATTGCTAGCACATTTATTTGAATTAACAGTAATGTTAAATTACGTGAGAAAGCTACTTCGAAAGTTTTGATCTGGTAAAAGATGCGGCTTTTTAGGCGTTAGGCGGAGGTATATCAAGAGTCAATGGTAAAGCACACAACGCTTTCGGCACGGTGTGGCCACGTCTTGTCAAGGATGGGAAGTACCCGCCCTTCGCCTGGCCAAGGTGAGAGTGGTTCCTTTCAGGTTACCACTGCTTCAGTCGGTATCCATAGCCAGATTCTGGGAAGCCTGCTAGATGGAAAAATTTGAGCGGCAAAGCTACGAAGCCGCCAGCATCGCCCTCTTAAAAAGTCAACTGTACAGTCGTTCTCGTTCTGTCTCCATCGACACTGCTGCACCAAAATGTCGGCAGTTTTGTCTTTACTCTGTCTTGCTGCGTATTCTATCCCTTCCACGCTGGTTATTCTCATGATGAAGCACTTCTTGGGGTAACTAGCTGTAGTAGAGCAATGTGCTGTTTCTAGGTTTTATATTAATGCCTTGACACTCTGTATTCAAGAAGATGTAAAGCTAGTTATTTGTGCTGATGATATAAATATAGTAATCACAACCAATAAACAAGAATTAGATGAGGAATTTGTAGATAAAGTCATTCAGAAATTTTTAAGTGGCTCTCTACAAATGCACTCTCTCTAAACTTTGAGAAAACAGTATATACAATTCTGTACACAAAATGGCATAACACCATTGATAAATATATACTTTGAACGGAAGTCTGTTGCTAAGGCACAATATTCAAAATTTCTGGGTTTGTGCATTAATGAGAAATTGAATTGGTAGAAACACATTTAGTTTCAACTACTTATGCTATTAGGGTTATTGCAAATTTTCATGATAAACGAATCAATGAATTAGCTTACTGTGTCTATTTTCATTCACTCCTTTCATACGCTATCTTATTTTGGTGTAATTCATCATTAAGAGAAAAAGTATTCATTGCACAAAAGCGTGTAATCAGAATAATAGCTGGCGCCCATCCAAGATCACCTTGTAGACATTTATTTAAGGAACTCTGGATAGTCTGAGTTCCTTCGCAAAACATATGTTCACTTATGAAATTTGTATTAGATGGGTAGATCACATAGCTAATGAGGAGGTATTGAATAGAATTGGGGAGAAGAGGAGTTTGTGGCTCAACTTGGCAAGAAGAAGGGATCGGTTGGTTGGACATGTTCTGAGGCATCAAGGTATCACAAATTTAACAGTGGAGGGCGGCGTGGAGGGTAAAAATCGTAGAAAGAGACCAAGAGATGAATACACTAAGCAGATTCAGAAGGATGTAGGTTGCAGTAAGTACTGGGAGATGAAGCTTGCACAGGATAGAGTAGCTTGGAGAGCTGCATCAAACCAGTCTCAGGACTGAAGACCACAACAACACTATTCTGGCTTAAATCTGACTTTGACAGAGAAAGGGGTGCATTATGCTGCAAGAAAAATCTTTAGTCACTGGCCAAATAACATTAAAAGTCTGAAAGATAGCCAACCAACATTTAAAAACAAGTTATAAGAATTTTCCTTCTACTCAACAAATGAATTTTTAGATGTGAAATAGTAAATGTAAAAAAAAGTGTGTTGAAAGTTTATGGTAAACTGTGACACGTTCCACATCATTACTAAATGTCGTATTCATGATCTGTGGAACAGGTATTAATGTAATAAAATGTCATATAATGTAATATAATCTGTAAAACTTGTGTTTGTATGGGCTCCAGTGTATTTTTGCATTTAATTTCGGCATCATTTGTCGACAGCTAGGTGCTACCTTCAGCATAATGAACACGGTTCTGATAGCCCAATATCAACCATGTTCTTATTGCTAAAGGCATTAATAAATTCCTTGTACTGATTTTTCTCTGATAAACATAACTTTCTATTGTTCTGAGTAACAGCGACAGGAAGGAAATACCTTTACGGTAAATAGGAAATCCACTGTAAGAAAATGCCATGACACAACCCTCTCCTGTGAGTAGCAAAGAAGTCCGAAATCCTTCCGCAGGAGATACATTATTTAATGACCATCCTCCTTGCATATAACGTACAATGCTCAAGAAATCATTGCGTTTATCAGCACACTAACATGAAAAGCATTTACTTCTTAAGCATTTACTTTTTAAGCATTCAATACTACTACAGGAAATAAGTGTCCCTCTCAAAAACAAGCAAGTACAGTAATTATTTAGAGAAAATCCAAAGAGGTCCTAAGAATAATTAACTGGCAGAAATTACTAACGGGAAAATTTTTTTTAAAACTTTTTACTTTTAAAGAAACAGACAATTTGAACAACTTCTTTCGATGATACACTATAACATGAGAAGCATCTGAATCTGACACGATAACAAATGCAACTATTACATCATATCTCAAAGGCACGGGGAGAAAAGAGTACTCAATAATTTTTGACAATAAAGTTGTCTGCGGAATGCGCACATCGGGAGAGGCAGGCTCTGTGCACAGACTGATAACCCCTTGCCACCGTTACACACACCGGCTAGCATTTCCGATGTGTATGTCGCCTATGCGGGGACCAGGAAGCCGGCGGAAACGACCAAACGCTCACTCCCGTGGCTGGGAGGGTCCAGCCGAACTAAAGTAACAAATATGGCAGGCCCGCCTAAGATACGGAATATCTCATTAGTTAAAATGCAAATATCAGATCTTCACTTGACCCACACAGAGAGGAAAAACAAAATACTGAACTACAGCCTGGGTACAAAACGTTAAGCAAGTTTTCGTGTTTAATATTTACATTTAAGATTGACAAAGTCGTAAATTATCGGCCGAAATACAAAGGCGCTTCCAATTCAGTTAGTTGCTAGTGCCAACTAACAAATATACGGCAACAAGACCCTTTAATTAATTTTCGCCCTAGGCGACTCAGAAAGTGTGGATAAATACAAAAGGTATTTTATCACAATAAAAATATTAAGTCGGGTTCGTTAAACGGAATACTACAAACAATACAAGGTCGTAAGGGGCGTTCTCCACTGATTACATTTCGTAAAATTTAGAAAGCGGGAAAAGAGAAAAACTCAGCTAGCTTACAGTTTGGTTGTCTACCGCCAGCAAGCAGGCAGGTAAATAACACGCCCTGGACACCAATCGCCACAATTCCACGGTGACGTAGGACACGCCTTGGACTTGGTAGGCTCCGTGAACAACAATAAAAGACAAAAATACACATCAATTTCTTACGCAAGCAAAGCGCTCTAAGCATTAAGTTAAAGCTGCTCGCATGTGGACTTAAGACTAATAGTGCGCCATACATACAGTGTCCCTCTCCAAGAACCATGGACCTTGCCGTTGGTGGGGAGGCTTGCGTGCCACAACGATACAGATAGCCGTACCGTAGGTGCAACCACAACGGAGGGGTATCTGTTGAGAGGCCAGACAAACGTGTGGTTCCTGAAGAGGGGCAGCAGCCTTTTCAGTAGTTTCAGGGGCAACAGTCTGGATGATCTGTAACGCCGGAAATGCATATCCTCCTATTTCCATCTATTGTACTATAATTTTTTCCCTTATTTTGTAACCTGAAGATATGACATTTCTGTGTCTTTATATATTGTAATTGGTTTACTATTTGTATAGATATATATATATTATGCATTTATGTCGATGTGTAATTGGTTTGTTTTGTAAATATTGTTTGTATTTTTATGCTGGGTCTGGCCTAGGGAAAACTATACTATCGAACGATTACATCGATAGATCGTGTGGAGAACCAAAGTATTTAGGATCTTTGGTAGTGTTAACTCTGCCACATGGAGCGCGGGCAGAGAGAGTCTGGCTGGGGGAGTGCGGTGGAGCAGGCGTGTTGAGTGACGCTCCCGCGAGTTGCCGCGCTTTCGGGGTTTGGTAGCATGTAATTGTCCTCGACTTGCTATGATAGTTTCTGACACGGTGTCGCGGACGGGAAGCATTAGCTGGCGCACATCAAGAGCCCGTTTCGGCTGGAGACCGTGTCGAGAAGAAGGCGCGGCAACATCCAGCTTCTGCACAGCGACGACCGACAATGAGTGACTGTCGCCACCTCCTCGATCGACGACTTCAAACCTCCAGTCAACCAACAAGGAAGACTGGAAGCACGTAAAGTTTTAGAACTGTATGGCAGACCTCAGCTTTTCAAACTGTTATATTTTTCTCACTAAATTACAGAAACGTAGCGTGAACCTTTGTTGCTCATTGCCCCAATTGCATTTCCAAGCAGGGTCCCTTCCTTTTCCGAAATCAACCCGAGTGTCATTGAAATTCAGACGCCAGCATTAAAGTAATATCATTCCATTTCACTGCTTTAATTTAAAAAGTTCAGTTAAGGTATTCATAGCTGGCTACAATATTTAGATTACACAAGCACAAATTAAGAGTGCGAGTTTTGTTACCATATTTTAGCTTACCTGTGACTGCAGCTCAGCTTGGTACGTACTAAATGTTACTATTGTTAATTGTTCAAATGGCTCTGAGCACTATGGGACTTAACATCTTAGGTCATCAGTCCCCTAGAACGTAGAACTACTTAAACCTAACTAACCTAAGGACATCACACACATCCTTGCCCGAGGCAGGATGCGAACCTGCGACTGTAGCAGCCCCGCGGTTCCGGACTGCAGCGCCTAGAACCCCACGGCCACCGCGGCCGGCTGTTCATTGTTCAGAATCATTTAATTCAAGTACAAAGTTAAATCTCTTATTTCTAAATCTCTTATTTCTAAATTGCGTAGATTCAAGTAGCTTTTGAAATGATTGTTGAGGTAGCCGAAGAATAACCTTATTTTATTGCATATCGTAGTGCTTCAGAAACAAAGTTCACTATTAATTTCAGTCACTAAGTTAACTTTCAATTTTCCGGTTTTATTAATTCTTTTGCTAAATTAATTCAGAGTGTAGCGAAATTTATTACTTCTGACAAACATTCAGTTTTCACACAACACGTGTCACCCTTCAGTTGCCACGCTTTTCGTGTTAATTATATGTGCATTAACCTTTCATTTTCAGTTATTATAGTAATTGTCCATAGGACTGGGGACCGTAATTTTCCCCAAATCTCAAATACACTCCTGGAAATGGAAAAAAGAACACATTGACACCGGTGTGTCAGACCCACCATACTTGCTCCGGACACTGCGAGAGGGCTGTACAAGCAATGATCACACGCACGGCACAGCGGACACACCAGGAACCGCGGTGTTGGCCGTCGAATGGCGCTAGCTGCGCAGCATTTGTGCACCGCCGCCGTCAGTGTCAGCCAGTTTGCCGTGGCATACGGAGCTCCATCGCAGTCTTTAACACTGGTAGCATGCCGCCACAGCGTGGACGTGAACCGTATGTGCAGTTGACGGACTTTGAGCGAGGGCGTATAGTGGGCATGCGGGAGGCCGGGTGGAGGTACCGCCGAATTGCTCAACACGTGGGGCGTGAGGTCTCCACAGTACATCGATGTTGTCGCCAGTGGTCGGCGGAAGATGCACGTGCCCGTCGACCTGGGACCGGACCGCAGCGACGCACGGATGCACGCCAAGACCGTAGGATCCTACGCAGTGCCGTAGGGGACCGCACCGCCACTTCCCAGCAAATTAGGGACACTGTTGCTCCTGGGGTATCGGCGAGGACCATTCGCAACCGTCTCCATGAAGCTGGGCTACGGTCCCGCACACCGTTAGGCCGTCTTCCGCTCACGCCCCAACATCGTGCAGCCCGCCTCCAGTGGTGTCGCGACAGGCGTGAATGGAGGGACGAATGGAGACGTGTCGTCTTCAGCGATGAGAGTCGCTTCTGCCTTGGTGCCAATGATGGTCGTATGCGTGTTTGGCGCCGTGCAGGTGAGCGCCACAATCAGGACTGCATACGACCGAGGCACACAGGGCCAACACCCGGCATCATGGTGTGGGGAGCGATCTCCTACACTGGCCGTACACCACTGGTGATCGTCGAGGGGACACTGAATAGTGCACGGTACATCCAAACCGTCATCGAACCCATCGTTCTACCATTCCTAGACCGGCAAGGGAACTTGCTGTTCCAACAGGACAATGCACGTCCGCATGTATCCCGTGCCACCCAACGTGCTCTAGAAGGTGTAAGTCAACTACCCTGGCCAGCAAGATCTCCGGATCTGTCCCCCATTGAGCATGTTTGGGACTGGATGAAGCGTCGTCTCACGCGGTCTGCACGTCCAGCACGAACGCTGGTCCAACTGAGGCGCCAGGTGGAAATGGCATGGCAAGCCGTTCCACAGGACTACATCCAGCATCTCTACGATCGTCTCCATGGGAGAATAGCAGCCTGCATTGCTGCGAAAGGTGGATATACACTGTACTAGTGCCGACATTGTGCATGCTCTGTTGCCTGTGTCTATATGCCTGTGGTTCTGTCAGTGTGTTCATGTGATGTATCTGACCCCAGGAATGTGTCAATAAAGTTTCCCCTTCCTGGGACAATGAATTCACGGTGTTCTTATTTCAATTTCCAGGAGTGTATCCAATTAACGTCAATTAATTGTTAACGTAACGACCGCACATTTACTTTCTTTATTAATTTTGCCCTTTTCTCAAAATTAGTTTTCACCAATTTCATTTGCATTTTTCCTTTCATTTAGATGTAACCCTTTCTTCCCTCTTTACCGACAGATTAACTTCGGTGACGATTGCTTTTCCAAAATTTCCATTAGGTACACGTGGTTTAATTTTTCACTGTCATTAAGGTTGAAAAGTGAGGGGGAGGTTACACGTGGCGACCTGGTGACAGGACAATCTTCAGATTTGAGGTTGTTCTGGACACGAATTTTGCGTTGTGCAAATCTCGTAACAAAGTACTTGTTACGAACAGGTCGTTACGTCAGCGAGAATAATTAGTGGGAGGAATTCTAATTAGATTTGAGATTTGTCATTTATATTGAAAATTTGTAAAATGAGTGAAGGCAACAATTACCAGAATTTGGTAGACTTGGGTACAGAACAATCGGTCGAACAGTGGGAAACGCGCACCGCGGAACCCAATGTTCAGAAGCAGGCGGCTAGCATGAAAGACGCGACCGCCGAAAAGCAACAAAGAGCAGAAATGGAATTCCAAACTTTAGAAAATGTTTCGGAATCGGAAGTGAAAATCAAATCTGAACCTCTTGATGATGAATACGGGGGGACAATTAAAGAGTTGTGTGAAGTTAGCACCCCTTTTTCGAGAATTATACTTTTTTTTCAGAGTTCTTATTAGATGTGCCATAGTTCTAGAGTTCTTTGCACAAAATTTCAATAGTTCTGCAAAATGTAACGAAGAAAACAACAATACTCGAAACAATTTTCGTATCGGAAACATTCTTTGGCAATTTCCGCATAATGTAAACAAGTACAATGGTTCTCAACAGAACTCCAAGAGTTCTATCGAAAATCCAAGTAACATTTTTTTGTGCAGCTAATAGTTTACGAGATAATTGCAATTTAAGGAGAAAATATTTTCGCTTACTGTGAAGTTGGCACCCTTTTTTTCAGAAATGTATAATTTTTTCTGAGTTCTTGACAGGTATGCCATAGCTCTAGAGTTCTTTGTACAAAATTTCGATAGTTCTGCTGAATTCAGCGAAGAAAACAACAATATTCGAAAAAAATTTCGTATCGAAATCAATTTGTCAATTTTCGCAAAAATTAATCTTATACAACAGTTCTGAGGACAGTTCTGAACAGAACCCTTAAGAGTTCTATCGAAAATCTTAATAACATTTGTCTATGGCGATAATAGTTTGTGATAAATTGATTTAATGTGGGACACACTTTCTCTGCAGAAAATATAAATATATTCGTACAACAGTTCTGATGAAAGTTCTGGACACCACGTGATGAGTTCTATCGAAAATCCTAGTAGAATTTTCTTGTGCAGGTAATAGTTTAAGAGGTAATTGCAACTTAATTAAGAATTCCATAAGAGCTCCAACTGTGAAGCTAGCACATTTTTTTTTAGAAATATGTATATTTTTCAGAGTTCTTGATAGATATGCCATAGTTCTAGAGTTCTTTGTACAAAATTTCAATAGTTCTGCAGAATTCAGCGAAGAAAACAACAATATTCGAAAAAATTTTCGTATCGAAAACATTTTTTTGTCAATTTTCACAAAAATTTAACTTGTACAACAGTTCTGAGGACAGTTCTGAACAGAGCCCCAAGAGCTCTATCGAAAATCCCAACAACATTTTTCTATGGCGATAATAGTTTATGAGATAAACTGATTTAATGTGGGACACACTTTCTCTACGAGAAATATAAATATATTCGTACAACAGTTCTGATGACACTTCTGGACACCACGTGAAGAGTTCTATCGAAAATTGTAGTAGAATTTTTTTGTGCGAGTAATAGTTTAAGAGGTAATTGCAACTTAATTAAGAACCCCATAAGAGCTCCTACTGTGAAGCTGGCACACTTTTATTTCAGAAATATATATTTTTTCAGAGTTCTTGATAGATAAGTCATAGTTCTAGAGTTCTCTGTACAAAATTTCAATAGTTATGCAGAATTTAGCGAGAAAAACAACAATGTACGACATAGCTGATTCAGGAACCCTTTCCTTCTGATACAATTCCTACTGTTGCCACAATAAATCACTTGTGCATAGATTCCAACTGTATTGATCATTACAAGAACATAACCATTGACCAGCGGCGCACATTTCTTGCAGCGTTGTAAAAAGCATTCGGCTTATCCGCTGTGAAAATACCACACTTAACGCTATTGTAAAATTTACGATGGATGGCTTCCGTTTATCTACAGTGTCAGCATCAATCGAATTATCTTCATGCAAATTTGTTGCCAGGATCACACACTTTCCCTTTTTAGGTACGGAGGAAACTAGAGTTCAGTCTTGTGGAAACCAAAAAAGGAAATGTGGGCAGCCCTTCTTTTACTGATAGCAAACTCTAGAGAGATCCCACGCTTGTTTTTCTTCATCATGCCAACAAAAGAAAAATTCTCCCTTCATAGCTCTATTATCATTCCAGTGTTAGTAAACCAGTTGTCCGCTTTCACACTTCGATCTGACTGAAATATAGGTTTACACAGTCACAGAACAACATCAAAATGTTTACTGCTCAGTTGGTAAATCCTTCTGGTTGCAACACAGCGTATATTTCCAAATTGTACAGGTAAAATACTTAAGAATCCACACTTAAGAATCCATACTCGTTTGTTTTGATAGGTACACATTGGCGAAAACTGTACCTTCCACAGAACCCTTCCAGCTTCTTGTCTACTGTAACATTTTCTCCAAGGGTGTAAGATTTGTGGTAGTTGCGTACAAACACAGTAAATATTTCCCGAATTGCTGTTAGCTTGTCTAATTGTCTCCCTTCATCACGAATAGCGCGACTGTAAAATCTAAGGCACTCCACAATAAATTTGAAACGTTTTATGTTCATTTCCGAGGTGACATTTTTCAATGCCATCACCACACAGATCTTCCAGGCTTTATCTGTTGCTTTTGTTAACAAGAATTAAAAACAAGAGACTGATGATGGCTTTCAATTCAATAACATCTATT
The DNA here is from genome assembly GCF_021461395.2 of Schistocerca americana. NCBI lineage: Eukaryota > Metazoa > Arthropoda > Insecta > Orthoptera > Acrididae > Schistocerca > Schistocerca americana. Next base: position 1,253,809,021 of record NC_060119.1, read on the forward strand.
GATTTTACCCCTCTCTCACTCCGAAATGAAGCTTTGATGCTCTTAAAATTCTGATTGGAATACAAAACTACAATAGACAAATTCGTCATCTATGAGGTAATTACAGCATCACAAAGGCTGCTTTGGCTGCACCTATTGGTCTAGGTAAATTTCGAATAATACTATCCTCTTCGAACAATATGCTTTGGATTTCTTCAACACGATCTAGTACTTCCAACTTAAAATAATAAAATTCCTATAAAATAACGCAACCAGGCGCAGTGTATTAACCTGATATTTGACGTTCAGACAGCGGACACTGACGAGTAAACAGTTCAAACAGAATTTAAGTGCAGTTTACATTCTGGATTAGCTTTATACTACTTACTACGTTGATAAACAAATAAATTAATTGCTGAAATGAAATACGAAAGGGCACAGTGGATAAAAATGAGCAATCGGCTCATATCTCATCAAGAGAGCATTAGCATCGATACTGAATCATAGAACAATGAAAGGCATACAGAGAAAGGAAGCTATAACGAGAAGGCGCCAATGCTGCCAATTGTTGACAAGTAATTTACAGAATCACACAACTATGAAAAGCATACGGAGAAAGGAAGCTGTTAACGAAGCAGCGCCAATACTGCAATTTGTTGAAAAGTAATTTACAGAAAATTTCGACATGTGTCAATCTGAACAGCTGCGCCCGATGGAAGGACAATGAAAATTATGATACATCCCTGAGACTTCTCAAGACCAAAAAATAATAAACAAAGCACAGCAACAATGCAAAAGTCGTGGCACTATATCTGGAAACAATGAACACGTGAACTGCGTCTTTTAAACAATCGGAAAATGACGTCAGTGTAGTAGTTACAATAGAGGTAGCATCAAAGTTTCTCGCGGTAGCATCAAAGCTAATGACAACAACAGCTGAACTTTTTGGGTGGCGCGCGCCGTGTCGTGTGAAGCCGCCCGCCTGCGCTACATTTCGCTCCTTGATCTGCCCCTAATGACTAAACGTAACAATACTGCTCACTCTCATGCGAATAATCATTATGCTCATTCAGTCAGAGCTCTTGTGCAGTCGGTGCCTGTTGTGCAGTCGGTGCTGTTGTGTAAGTGATATTTATGAACCGTCGTACTCATAAAAATGTAGAATCTACCAGAATTGAAACGTCTTCTCAGCATGGAGGAATTTAAAGTAATCGATGATAGAGGCATTCAATTCACTCCGTCTCATCCGGTCTTCCAAAAACTGTCCGATGCAATGGCCGACATCGGCTCGAAAATGTCTTCAAAACATACACTCCTGGAAATGGAAAAAAGAACACATTGACACCGGTGTGTCAGACCCACCATACTTGCTCCGGACACTGCGAGAGGGCTGTACAAGCAATGATCACACGCACGGCACAGCGGACACACCAGGAACCGCGGTGTTGGCCGTCGAATGGCGCTAGCTGCGCAGCATTTGTGCACCGCCGCTGTCAGTGTCAGCCAGTTTGCCGTGGCATACCGAGCTCCATCGCAGTCTTTAACACTGGTAGCATGCCGCGACAGCGTGAACGTGAACCGTATGTGCAGTTGACGGACTTTGAGCGAGGGCGTATAGTGGGCATGCGGGAGGCCGGGTGGAGGTACCGCCGAATTGCTCAACACGTGGGGCGTGAGGTCTCCACAGTACATCGATGTTGTCGCCAGTGGTCGGCGGAAGGTGCACGTGCCTGTCGACCTGGGACCGGACCGCAGCGACGAACGGATGCACGCCAAGACCGTAGGATCCCACGCAGTGCCGTAGGGGACCGCACCGCCACTTCCCAGCAAATTAGGGACACTGTTGCTCCTGGGGTATCGGCGAGGACCATTCGCAACCGTCTCCATGAAGCTGGGCTACGGTCCCGCACACCGTTAGGCCGTCTTCCGCTCACGCCCCAACATCGTGCAGCCCGCCTCCAGTGGTGTCGCGACAGGCGTGAATGGAGGGACGAATGGAGACGTGTCGTCTTCAGCGATGAGAGTCGCTTGTGCCTTGGTGCCAATGATGGTCGAATGCGTATTTGGCGCCGTGCAGGTGAGCGCCACAATCAGGACTGCATACGACCGAGGCACACAGGGCCAACACCCGGCATCATGGTGTGGGGCCGTACACAACTGGATATCGTCGAGGGGACACTGAATAGTGCACGGTACATCCAAACCGTCGTCGAACCCATCGTTCTACCATTCCTAGACCGGCAAGGGAACTTGCTGTTCCAACAGGACAATGCACGTCCGCATGTATCCCGTGCCACCCAACGTGCTCTAGAAGGTGTAAGTCAACTACCCTGGCCAGCAAGAACTCCGGATCTGTCCCCCATTGAGCATGTTTGGGACTGGATGAAGCGTCGTCTCACGCGGTCTGCACGTCCAGCACGAACGCTGGTCCAACTGAGGCGCCAGGTGGAAATGGCATGGCAAGCCGTTCCACAGGACTACATCCAGCATCTCTACGATCGTCTCCATGGGAGAATAGCAGCCTGCATTGCTGCGAAAGGTGCATATACACTGTACTAGTGCCGACATTGTGCATGCTGTGTTGCCTGTGTCTATGTGCCTGTGGTTCTGTCAGTGTGATCATGTGATGTATCTGACCCCAGGAATGTGTCAATAAAGTTTCCCCTTCCTGGGACAATGAATTCACGGTGTTCTTATTTCAATTTCCAGGAGTGTATTTACACAATGATTAAAAAAGATCGTCATGATCTGTTTACTTTTGTTAGAAACACTTACAGGCTGGAATTTTTTGTTGAAGAAAAAGACGAGGACAGCAAAGATGAGTCGTGGAATGTTTTTGGTTCTTCGTGCAACAAGGACATTGTGGTGTCACCGCCAGACACCACACTTGCTAGGTTGTTGTTGTTGTTGTGGTCTTCAGTCCTGAGACTGGTTTGATGCAGCTCTCCATGCTACTCTATCCTGTGCAAGCTTTTCCATCTCCCAGTACCTACTGCAACCTACATCCTTCTGAATCTGCTTAGTGTATTCATCTCTTGGTCTCCCTCTACGATTTTTACCCTCCACGCTGCCCTCCAATACTAAATTGGTGATCCCTTGATGCCTCAGAACATGTCCTACCAACCGATCCCTTCTTCTGGTCAAGTTGTGCCACAAACTTCTCTTCTCCCCAATCCTATTCAATACTTCCTCATTAGTTATGTGATCTACCCATCTAATCTTCAGCATTCTTCTGTAGCACCACATTTCGAAAGCTTCTATTCTCTTCTTGTCCAAACTATTTATCGTCCATGTTTCACTTCCATATATGGCTACACTCCATACAAATACTTTCAGAAAGGACTTCCTGACACTTAAATCTATACTCGATGTTAACAAATTTCTCTTCTTCAGAAACGCTTTCCTTGCCATTGCCAGTCTACATTTTATATCCTCTCTACTTCGACCATCATCAGTTATTTTGCTCCCCAAATAGCAAAACTCCTTTACTACTTTAAATGTCTCATTTCCTAATCTAATTCCCTTAGCATCACCCAACTTAATTAGACTACATTCCATTATCCTTGTTTTGCTTTTGTTGATGTTCATCTTATATCCTCCTTTCAAGACACTATCCATTCCATTCAACTGCTCTTCCAAGTCCTTTGCTGTCTCTGACAGAATTACAATGTCATCGGCGAACCTCAAAGTTCTTATTTCTTAAAGCTGCATGCCCTCGGGAAAAATTACGGCTGTAGTTTCCCCTTGCTTTCAGCAGTTCGCAGTACCAGCACAGCAAGGCCGTTTTACTTGCTAGGTGGTAGCCTTTAAATCGGCCGCGGTCCATTAGTATACGTCGGACCCGCGTGTCGCCACTATCAGTGATTGCAGACCGAGCGCCGCCACACGGCAGGTCTAGAGAGACGTCCTAGCACTCGCCCCAGTTGTACAGCCGAATTTGCTAGCGATGGTTCACTGACAAATTACGCTCTCATTTGCCGAGACGATAGTTAGCATAGCTTCAGCTACGTCATTTGCTACGACCTAGCAAGGCGCCATTATCATTTGCTATTTATCTTGTGATGCATCTACCGTCAGACCGATGTTCACCAATTATGAATTAAAGTTAAGTATTCCAGTAGTTACTTACGTTCTTTGCTACTATAAATTCCCTTAACTGTTCCAGAGCTCACGCCAGCCTGCATGAGCTTAAACCCGTGCCTTTCGGCTATCTCCTAGTGGCTTGGCTGTCTTGCCAAGTCACAACAGACATGAAAAAGCAATTCGACTTACTACTGTCAGCAGCAAAATGGTCTACCATAAAACCAACAAAGAGGAAACTTGGAAAGCCTTCAAGACTGGAAATAGGGAAATGGACCGATTTGATGGCTGATAAAATTTATGAACATCACAAAATTCCATGCGCCGTTTTTTCTTTCAAATACGCGAAAGTGTGAAAGTTCAAGTTCAAAGTACTTCTTGAAGATCAAAGGAAGATGTACAGAATGCGGAGCCACTTTCGAAGGGATTGCTCTGAAGAAGCCAAAAAAGGACAACGATATTATTCTAAACTGCAGACTTTCATACTTTTCAGACGATAGTATTCACCTGAAAAGAAGACAACCTCGTGGCACGTGAAGACAACAGGTAGCTGCTAAATTGGTTGATAACAGGATGCCTGCAGCTCTTTGGCGAAATTATGAAGCGAAAAATATGTCTTTCGGAGACATGATTCCTCCAAATTTACCAAATGCTGATGTCTTGAGAAAGGCTAAAGAAGAGGAAAGGGACAAACGATTTGGTATAACAACAAGTAAGCCTGTTGAAAAGCTGCAAATTGCAAAACGTACTACCCATCGGGACGAAATTCACGCAATCGGATTGGACCCGTTCTTCTGTATATATTGGCTGAAAGATCAAAGTCAGTTGCACAAATATTGTCATCAAATCAATAGCAGTGTATACGATTCAGTAGATGCTACAGGTGGTGTTGCATTTCGAGTTATTTCACGATTTGTGGATGTGTCAAACAGCATTGACTGTGTGGAAATCAAGTCAAAGTACATATACCTGTATCAGTACATGTGCATCCGCGAAGTAAACGTCACTAGTAAAGATCCAAATATCGTCAATCGATCATCAATCAGTTGCCCAACTTATCAGATGATATCCTCTAGGCATGACGCATCATTCTTGTCATTTTTTTTATGGTAATCGTCAGATCTGGAGCTCCCAGACCAAAAATCATGGTAATTGATTTTGGTAAGGCTTTGTTGGTTGCCATTTCTAGAGCAATAGCCAATTGATCGGACTTAACAGATTATTTGAATAGGTGTTGTAGTCATATTGTTTTGTGTGAAAGAGTAATTCTACCTTCGTGTTGTTTGAGAATAGACTTAAACCATTTTATGGTCATGATTTCGAGGTGGAAATGCTTCTCGAGAGGTAAATCCCAAGTCAAACAACTTTATCCTCGTGTTTTGGCCCATATTTACATGATGACAGATTTTCGTGATATAGAAACTGGTTTGCGCTCACTTTTGGTTGTTGCGTTGAGTGAACATCTTGGTATTGATGAGTACGGTCAAGAATATTCATCAATGGAACATCAGCGCCACCTTGATAACATTATCAGAGGTGGTCCACATCATTCATATATTGACGAAAAGGAAGATGATGACAAGAAAACTGATGATGTTGAAAACAATGATGACTGTCTTTTGGAATCAATTTTGAACTCTAAGGAATCTACTGAAAACGCGTGGATTGATAGGGCAATACGTATCTACAATGAAACTGAAGTCATCGCAAATCAGACTAAGGATGACAATCTCTTTGATGTGAATCCGCACAACATTCCTAATGCTGCAGATATGCTGAAAGAGTTGATGTACTATATACCACTGTGGACAGCTTTCCATATTCCATTGTCTATTCGTTCGTCAGCAGCGACTGAAGGACAATTTTCAAAATTAAAGACAATGGGCTTTGACAAGCTGTCTTTACGAGTAGACAAATTCATTTTTCAACATTTGAAGTGGCTGCGTGAGGAAACAAAACTGTTAGCGCTATTTATGATGGAAAAACAAGATTCAAAGCAAGCTGTGAAGCACAAACCAACTGAAGCATCGTTGCCTTATCATGAAGAAGAAAATTGGAGAGGAAAATATAAGAAGCTGATATAACAAACCCCAAAAGCAATCATATCCTTGATAATTCTGAGAGCACGCTGAACAATACCTTACGAAGTGAGACCCAACTCGATGATGCCAATAAGACAGAGTTAAACAAAATTTTTAATAGTTTTGAATACAGATTTTGTCCTACTTTGAGCTCACTTGTTATGAATGCGGAGAACAACAATCTCTCAGTCAAAAGTGATAGTGTGTGTTTTCAGCGCTCGTCAGATAATAATTTACTGCCGAATTTGGACTCTAAAGAGATATGTCATTCCACGAAAGACTATCGAGAATCATGCTTCACCATGGATGTGACTGAAATTTCATCCTGTGGTTCGAAAACAGAAGAAAACCGAGAGACCTGAAACAATAAAATGGAGGAGAGTGAAATGCTGAAAAAGCTTCAAAATGAAATCATTGTCACATCGAGCATGCAAACTAAGAGCAAGAAAAACTACTTAGATGATTGCCCAAACTGGAATTCGACTAAGAAATTCATAGACATTAATTTGCTACTTTTCCCAAATGGGTCCTCAAGCAAATTCAAATCTGCTACCTACAACTTGAAGGGAACGTGCGGTTTCGATTCTTTGATAACCTTATTCATGCAAGCAATATCACTCAGTGATGATTTCAAAAGTACCATTCAAATGGTGAGCCATCCATTTTTGAATCTGGCTTTGGTTGTTTTGGACAAAAAAATTATAAAATCCCAGCATTTCAAGCAGAGATTTGATATTTTATATGTGATACCGTTCCTAAAAAAAGGAGTAATCTCTCGAAAATTATTCTCTGAATGCAGAGTCGAATGTTGGGGAATTATACGAGACAATATTAAAAGATAACCCGATTTGCAACAAAAAGATATCGTGTCTGACGTGCCTAAATTAATGCTATGTGAAACTACATTATATTTCCGTTGATACGTATGTGCTTTTCAGACTTGGTTATAATTTCATGCAAGAGGCTGTAGATGCAACAAATGGAGGTCTAAAGGCTATCATAAAATGCAAGAAATGTAAAGGAGAAGCAGTCGAAGAAAAGAAATTCGGATGCTACTTGATGATGGATACTAGTATAACAACTTGTCCGTTAACTGAAGATCAGTTTCCTCCGAATCAAAGGAAGAAATGTGTGTTGCAAACGATCACGAAAGAAATCGTGGTCGACAATCAAGAGTACACTCTCGTGCCATTCATTATAATAGCTCCATCAAACACTACACGGCATATTTCTTTGATGGAACCTACTGGAAGCAGTACGATGACCTGTATAAAGATGTACAGAGAGTTTCAAAAGAAACGATAATTCCTCCACACCTGTTCATCTATGTCAAGATAGGAAAATTTTCAAATGGCAGCTACAAGACCGAAGAAGTGAAACAAGTAGTTCCTTCATAGGAACTTTGCTTTATAAAGTAAGCGATTGCCAAAAGTTGATATCTAAATAATACAAATACAGCTCTTATGTTAGTTCTTTGTATCTTTTTTTCTGGAACCACAGCCCTCCTGTTTTAGTTACTAGAATAAGAGCATTTTATGCCCTAAATTTCACGTATATATTTTTTGTACGTATTTTTCATAGTTGTTTCACACCTCATAAATTCTATGCTTATTTATTACTGAATTCCCTACATATGTATTTCCTTCTGGGTTTTAGTGTATCCTGAAGAAGAGCTGTTAAGGGGACTTGTACATCACGGCCTGTAGTTTTTCCTGGTACTTTGAAATTTAATAATGCAAGACTGTCAATAGATTCAGGAGTGAATCTTTTATCAGAGAATTGGTATATTGTGAGCTCTAGGTGAAATACATTGTAAATCTGTGGAATACATTGTGCAGTGAATATTGATGTTTTTCTTACATACTGAATTACACATATTTGTTATTTTAGGTTCAATGTACTTACATACTATTCCAAATAAAAGATAAAAAACAAATTTTATTCTTTGAATTATTACCTTGTTGAAACAGCAAACCAGTAATATCTTTCAGTTTCATGTTTTGATTATTTTAAAAACAATGTATTTTAAGGGAAAATTTTTTCTCCTAATAATTTAAGAACATAATATGACATACTGCAGGTTAAAATATTTAATCCATTGTTGAATAATGTGGTTCAGTGTGTAGGCAAGCATTTTATTATTATTCATCCATAGCTTTGTTTATGTAGCTTTAATAGTGGATGAGATACCGGTAACAGTATCTCTGTATGCAAACACGTTGATTGCAGAAAATTGAAACTAAAGATTTGTATATCATTTACTTCACAATGACGACATTGCAAACCATTCCTGCTCCATAATCCTGTTGATACCTTTCATGTCCTTTTCATTTTCTTTAGTTTTGCTTCTTTTCTTTGTTATTCTGGCCTCCTTTTTCATGCTTTTAGCAGTTTTTCCAATTTATGTGACACGTTGCCTGTCCGCCCACACCAGCACAATTTTCATGTTGTTCCTAGGTTTGATCCCTGTTCTGCTCATTGTTTTTAATCTTTACTCCATCAGGCTGGCCGGAGTGGCCGAGCGGTTCTAGGCGCTACAGTCTGGAACCGCGCTTCCACTCCGGTCGTAGGTTCAAATCATGCCTCGGGCATGGATGAGTGTGATGTCCTTAGGTTAGTTAGGTTTAAGTAGTTCTAAGTTCTAGTGGACTGATGATCTCGGAAGTTAAGTGCCATAGTGCTCAGAGCCATTTTTACTCCACCATTAAAACTTATTGCAACTGTTGAAACGCATTCTGATTTTGGTTTATGCCACGTAAACATTTTTCCTGCACATTCGACAGTCGACAGGTTCTTCAAAGGTATTACATAAACGAGGTTCTACAGAAACTGCACCACCCAAATTAAATGTTCAAATGTTCAAATGTGTGTGAAATCTTATGGGACTTAACTGCTAAGGTCATCAGTCCCTAAGCTTACACACTACTTAACCTAAATTATCCTAAGGACAAACACACACACACCCATGCCCGAGGGAGGGCTTGAACCTCCGCTAGGACCAGCCGCACAGCCCCTGACTGCAGCGCCTTAGACCGCTGGGCTAATCCGGCGCGGCACGCCAAATTAAACAAAATGACATTTAAGCACGAGAATTACGAGGCACTGTACACGAAGTGTATATTTTTAGAATCAGGAAGAACCAGATGAATTTTATTACGTAAAACAGTAATTGTTTTGAGCTCTCATGACATCCAGGACCCACTAACAGCTAAAAATATGCCCAGGACCCTCATGGATGAAAGTTATGTGGCAACATCACCAGACGCTAGGATACATAAAAACATGTGCTGTGTGTAACGAATAAATTTGAAATTGCTGTCGTTAATATTGTTGCAAACATTTGTTCTAGTTAGAAAGGAAGTGTGGAAGTTTGATGAGCGAGAGTCAAAAGTCTTTACAATGTATAGACATGTAAGTATATTTAAATGAATATATTTTACAAACGAACTGAGTAGTATGTTTAAATCCTAATTCAATACATGACTGATAGAGTTGTTATTATGTTGAGGGGATACAGTATTAACGTTAATAAGGAGTTCGAAATTTGTAAACAAGAACCTCGTTTACTTGGTCCTCAGTAATCCGGATCTCCGTTTTATCTGGATTCATATTTTGTGTCCCTTGGTATTTTTCTCTTTTTTTCTTATAGCACGAAGATGTGTAGTCGGTGAGGTACATAGGCTGCTTATCACTAGGCCGGTAATTTAGTCTAGTACTGAGTGATGAGGAACTCAGAGTGTGTGAATGACATTGTTTCTCAATTATTGTACATTAATATAATGGTGTATTGGTGCCCATCAAGTAAATTGCGTAGTAACCACGCCAACAGCACTCCACCACAGCTCATTGTACCTCTGGTGCGCTTCTCGACAGGTGTGACACCATCTGGTTAGAGGCGCGTGTGAATGTATCTGCTCTCTCAGCCATCTGTTTGTTTTGCACTGACAAGCCTTCTCTCCTTGTATCATCTAAGCGTGCACATCCCACGCTTCCACCTACAGTTATTACAGTCAGTCTTAAGAAGGTGTACTGGCATTTGTATAGTGCTGAACATTTCGACTTTTTGTATTTAGTAGAATATACATCCGGGTTTTCGGTTTTTCCAAAATAAGAGTGAGAATTTACGATCCTCCTCATAGCTGTACTTTCAGCAGTATCTCATATCCTGCGTTCCCAATTTCGTAGAAGTTGTCCTACGAAAATTGCAGCAGTAGCACTCCTGGACGAAAGGATATTGTGACGATATTCCTTCGTCATAGCCTGTGGTTAGAGACCCGGTCCGGCACACAATTTTTATCTGCCAGTAACTTTCACATCAGCGCACACCCACTGCAGAGTGAACACACAATCTGTTTCGTAATCTACTGGCACCATAAAAATGTTATGAGGGTTTTTAAAAGAACTCTTTCGGTGCTATCCAGAACTGTCAGTAAAAGGGTTGTGCCAATTTATTATAGTGTAGACCAAGTAGGTCTCTCGAAAATGCCATTATCTCATTAACTGTTATCCCCACAAAAAATGTTATTACAGTTTTCGGTAGATCTCTTGAGTCCTATTAAGAAATTCCATCAGACCTTTTGTACGAATTTATTACTTTTACGTGACAAAAGTAGGTCCCACATTAATTATCTCATATAATGTCATCATCACAAATAATGTTATTATAGTTTTTGGTAGAACCGTGTAGGTGCTATTCAGAACTGTCATCAGAACTATTCTACGAATTTTGCTATCGTAGAGAAAGTGGGTAACAGATTAAAACAATTACGTAAAAACTATTATCACCACAAAAATGTTCTTATCATTTTCAATACAACTCTTCGGGTGCTATCCAGAACTGCCAACAGAACTGTTATACAATTTTTTTTCCAAACTGACAAATAATTTTTTACCATACCATAATTTTGCCGAGTTATTGTTTTCTTCCCGAAATTCTGCAGAACTATTCGTTTTTTGAGCAGGGAAATCTAGAACTATTACATATATATCAAGAACTATGAAACAAATATATATTTCTCGTAAAAGGGGTTCAAAATTCACGGGAAATGCTCATAAGCATTCCTTATTAAATGCAGTTACTACGTAAACAATTACCTGCACAGAATATGTTACTAGTATTTCCGATAGAAGTCTTAGAATGTTATCCAGAGCTGTCATCAGAACATACGAACAGACATAACTTTTTTGTACAGTAAGTGAGCCCCACAATTAATCAATTACCTTACAAACTATTATAACCACAAAAAATGTTGTTATGATTGTCGATAGAAGTCTTGGGGTGTTAACCAGAAATGTTCATCAAAACTGTTGTACGAATTTACTTTTTTCTGTTGAGATAGTGGGTCTAACATCTAAGCAGTTACGGTATAAACTATCATTGCCACAAAAAGATGTTATTGGGAGCTCTTGGTGTTCTGTTCAGAACTGTTGTAAGAATTTACTTTTTGCGAAAATTGACAAAGAACGTATATGATACGAAAATTTTTTCGGGTATTGTTGTTTTCTTCGCTAATTTCTGCATGACTATTCAAATTTTGTACAGATAGCTCTAGAACTATGGCATTTCTATCAAGAACTCTGAAAAAATATATATTTCTGAAGAAAAGGGTGCCAACTTCACAGTAAGTGGTTTCCTTCTTTAAAAAAATCGTTATTAGGATATTCGATAGAACTATTGGGGTTCTGTTCAGAACTGCCCTAGAACTGTTGTACAAGTTAAATTTTTGCGAAAATTGAGCAAAAATGTTTTCGATACGAAAATTTTTTCGAATATTGTTGTTTTCTTCGCTAAATTCTGCAGAACTATTGAAATTTTGTACAAAGAACTCTAGAACTATGCCATATCTATCAAAACTCTAAAAAATATGTATATTTCTAAAAAAAAGGGTGCCAACTTTACAGTAAGTGAAAAGATTTTCTCATTAAAATGCAATTATCTCGTAAACTATTAGCTGCACAAAAAATGTTACTTGGATTTTCGAAAGAACTCTTGGAGCTCTGTTCAGAACTGTGCTCAGAACTCTTGTACTTATTTACATATTGCGGAAATTGACAGAGAATGTTTTCGATACGAAAATTTTTTCGAGTATTGTTATTTTCTTCGCTAAATTCTGCAGAACTATTGAAATTTTTGTACAAAGTACTCTAGAACTATGGTACATCTATAAAGAACTGTGAAAAAAATGTATATTTCTCGAAAAAGGGGTGCTAACTTCACACAACTCAATTAAAAAGGAAGCCGTTACGGAAGTAAAACCGATAGTTTCCGGGAATTTAGCTGATTTATTGAATGTTTTGACTAACGAAATCAAGGCTCAGTCTAGCAAGATAGAAACTCAATCGGCAGAAATCAAAGCTCAGGCTGCCAAGCAAGAAGCTCAGTCTACCAAGCAAGAAGCTCAGTTTGAAAAAATTGAATGGAAGCTATACAATCAGAATAAAGCTATTAATGTTGTTAACAACAATGTTGGAGTTGTTAACACAAAAGTTGATAAAATCAAATAAGATATTGTTGTCATTAATACCGAAATCAGTAACCTTAAACAGGAAATGATAGGCGTTCAGGCGGAAATTGCGATCATAAACACTCGTTTTTATTCCGAAATTAGGAGAATCGAGATAAGTGTAGGAGAAGCAGTAGCTCCGATCATCGAGAATAACGTGACGGAACAAATTCAATTAGTGAAAAAAGAGGATCAAAAGAAGGTGGAAACTTTAAAGGCTTTAGTATCCGAAGTAGATACCAAAGTGAGGAAACAGGCTAATGCTTGCGAAGAGAAAAAGAGGAAAGTGGAAACGCTTGCGACAACCACTTGCCAAGTAATTACGAGAGTTTCGGAATTAGAAAAGAAACTTGACGAAAAACAGAGCTATGTGCCAATCTGTGCCCATAGTTCGGAATTGTTGACGAAAGAGGAGCGGTTCGACCCCATGAAAAAAGGCGGTGTACATGCCACGGATTTCATTAAAAACTGTGTGAAAGACCCGAGTCGAAACAAGGCCCGCGGAGTAGACAACATTCCATTAGAACTAATGACAGCCTTGGGAGAGCCAGTCATGACAAAACTCTACCATCTGGTGAGCAAGATGTATGAGACAGGCAAAATACCCTCAGACTTCAAGAAGAATATAATAATTCCAATCCCAAAGAAAGCAGGCGTTGATAGATGTGAAAATTACCGAACTATCAGTTTAATAAGTCACAGCTGCAAAATACTAATGCGAATTCTTTAGAGACGAGTGGAAAAACTGATACAAGCCAACCTCGTGGAAGATCAATTTGGATTCCATAGAAATGTTGGAACACGTGAGGCAATACTGACCCTACGACTTATCTTAGAAGAAAGATTAAGGAGACAAACCTACGTTTCTAGCATTTGTAGATATAGAGAAAGCTTTGGACAATGTTGACTGGAATACTCTCTTTCAAATTCTGAGGGTGGCAGGGGTAAAATACAGGGAGCGAAAGGCTATTTACAATTTGTACAGAAACCAGGTGGCAGTTTAAGAATCGAGGGGCATTAAAATCCATGGAGAAGAAATAAAAACTTTGAGGTTCGCCGATGACATTGTAATTCTGTCAGAGACAGCAAAGGGCCTGGAAGAACAGTTGAACGGAATGGACAGTGTCTTGAAAGGTGGATATAAGATGAACATCAACAAAAGCAAAACGAGGATAATGGAATGTAGTCGAATTAAGTCGGGTGATGCTGAGGGAATTAGATTAGGAAATGAGACACTTAAAGTAGTAAAGCAGTTCTGCTATTTGGGGAGCAAAATAACTGATGATGGTCGAAGTAGAGAGGATATAAAATGTAGACTGGCAATGGCAAGGAAAGCGTTTCTGAAGAAGAAAAATTTATTAACATCGAGTATAGATTTAAATGTTAGGAAGTCGTTTCTGAAAGTATTTGTATGGAGTGTAGCCATGTATGGAAGTGAAACGTGGACGATAAATAGCTTAGACAAGAAGAGAATAGAAGCTTTCGAAATGTGGTGCTACAGAAGAATGCTGAAGATTAGATGGGTAGATCACGTAACTAATGAGGAGGTATTGAACAGAATTGGGGAGAAGAGGAGTTTGTGGCACAACTTGACTAGAAGAAGGGATCGGTTGGTAGGACATGTTCTGAGACATCGAGGGACCACCAAATTAGTATTGGAGGGCAGCGTGGAAGGTAAAAATCGTAGAGGGGGACCAAGAGATGAATACACTAAGCAGATTCAGAAGGATGTAGGTTGCAGTAGGTACTGGGAGATGAAGAAGCTTGCACAGGATAGAGTAGCATGGAGAGCTGCATCAAACCGGTCTCAGGACTGAAGACCACAACAACAAACAAGAGTTTTACCCAGATCATGGACTAATGAGAGAAAAATCAATGCGGTTATTGACGTGTTGGCTGGTGATGCCAAGCGTTGGGGCTTAAACCTCAACATTACGAACCTGACTTTTGACGAGTTCAAAAAAATTTTTCTGGCTGAATACTGGTCAGAGCAAAAACAACAAAGTGTCTGGCGCGAATTTGTCGTATCGAGGCCCTTCGATGCGACTTCGCGTGGCTCGATGAAGGAGTTTTGTGAGGGCTGGATCCTCAAGTTGGAATATTTGCGTGATCGCCGCACGGAATCCGAAATAGTCTGGGAACTCTACAAGAAGCTTACAGATGATACAAAACGCTACGTAGGAAGCAATTACAGGACAATCAATGATTTCCTGGAAAGAGTTGAGGACGAGGACAATTGGCGCAATAATCGCGATACTGGTAGAGGCCGCGGTAACAACAACGAGTACCACAAAAACCACAACAATGATAACTATGGGAATAATGCATACCGCAATCATGGCAGCAATAACAATAGTGGTTCGGGCCGTAATGACAATCGGTACAATGCAAATAATAACAGGAATGACGGAAACCAGTATCATACTAGCGTGATCCGGGCTTCGCAGAATAGTAATAACGCCAGAGGGTGTGATAAGCCGCCTCAGCAGCATCCTGGGAGCAGATCTGCTGGGACGAGACAGGGAAACCATTAGCCGCGCCGGTGAGGGGCCGACCGGGCGTGGAGAAATTTTGGCGGCCCAATAACAGGATAAAACCTAGGTGTCGTCGTTATGAAAATTCCGTATGGAATAATCAACGGCGGGAGAGTGTGCCAGGGTTAGGAGAAAGGGGTGCGCCCACAAGTAGTAGATCAGCTGTAGACACGGCAGCAGAAAATACATTCAGAAAATTCCGTATGGAATAATCAACGGCGGGAGAGTGTGCCAGGGTTAGGAGAAAGGCGTGCGCCCACAAGTAGTAGATCAGCTGTAGACACGGCAGCAGAAAATACATTCACTGTCAGTGAGAACAATTTAAGTAGTGTTCCGGAAATCGATTATAAAGTGGCAGCTGTAACACCCACAGCGGAACTGGGGATTGAGTTTAAGAATGATTCGCAACTGTTGAGAGAAGATCAGATGTCGGATAACACGTCCGCCATCGAGCGAGGAGGTGCAGAGAGGGGTGAGGTCTGGTTAAGGCAGTTCGGTCGCTTATACGACGAACAAAGAGATTATAGGGGCCTGTACGAGAGAAGTGTTTATGGGGAGCGCGGGCAGGATTTGCCGCGTCTCGTCCCACAGGAAGATAGTATTTGTGAAGTGATAGAAAGTGCTGGCCCTAACCGGCAGACTTTACCAGAAATAGTTTATGTTAATGGGGAGCACGAGCAAGATTCGTCGTGTTTCGTCCCGCAGCAGTTGGATGTTGAAGTAGTAACGGAAAGTTCTGGCCCTAATCGGCAGACCTTACCGAAAGTTGTAGTGGTAGAAGTAGCCGACCCATCCGACGCCAACCTCCAGTTCAAACATTGCGAGAGTATTAAGGAGAAGGATTACGAATATTTTAGTGATAGCCGGACACGATTGGTAGAAAAACACATAGATTACAGCGTGTATGAGGATAGAGCTGACGTTATACGGTCAGACGGTAGCAGTGTGGGTTGCGCAGATCCAGAGGAAGTAATTTCAGATACTACTGGGCACATTCCTCCAGGTAGATTGGCAGATGAGATCAATCTGATCAAAGAGGAATCAACGAAGGTGACAATTAGTGAATTGATAGCAAAGCAACATTCACTAGTTGACGAGTTACAGGAAAAGGTTTCGGTATTGGAGGCGAAGCTACAAACTAAGCCTCAGGACAAACGTGTTGAAATTAAAACTGTATGTGAACAGAGGCTGAAAAAGCCGCCAGATAAGCGGGTTTTACGATCAAAGCCGGATGGTTTTTTCTGGAATGACCTGGATATGGACGAGGATTTACTGTGGGAAAATAAAGAAACAGTCGAGGACAAGTGTAGACAGATAGTAGTGTCTGTTAATATGCACGACCTACAACTAAACGTGTTGATTGACACCGGTGCAGAATAGAGTGCTGTATCTGGGAAAATATTTGAGTTACTGAAAGACAGACCTGGTATCTTAGTTATGCCAGTAACAGGAGTGAAAATTGTCGGTGCTACTGGGGAGGCCAGTAAACCGGTCACAAAACAAATTTTTGTCAACTTCGAGATATGTGGGGCACGGTTTGAACAAGGGTTTGTCGTCGTGCCAGACTTAACTACGGAAGTAATTATCGGGTTAGATTGGCTATTAAAGTACCGTGCAGTGATTAACTGCGAAAGCAAAACTTTGACATGTACATCACAAGATAAAATAATAGTAGTTAGTTTTGACGAGGCAGGAGACGGTGTGCATAGGCAATACCGGCCTGTACACATTGTTAACTGGCCGGATGCCATTGACGTAGGTATGAATTTGGACTACTGTAACGTGAGGAATCTCGGCATTGACAATAGTGTAGAAACTGAACTGGAAAGTATTGTAGACGGTGTGTCAAACGTAACACACGAACAAAGACGAGGCATGCACGAGCTAGTCCGACTTTGCCGTACCTATTGCCATCACAACCATAGGGCATGGGGCAAATATGTAGCAGAATTTGAGAGAATTATGAACACCTTGAGACATGAATCTATGGGATTTTCTCCAGAGGAAATCCTGTTAGATGACAGAAGTAAAAGTTTAGTGGAAGAGATAATCAAATTCCCTCCACGGATTGACATTAGTATTGGTTTGAAAAAAGACCGTTTGCGAGAAATAATGAAGCTAAAAGCCGATGCTCGCATACGTCGACATGACGCTAAAGCGCGTTTTGCTAAGTTTGCAATCGTAGACTTAGTACTTGTAAAAGCTCATGAGAAATCGAGCGAGATAGACAATGAAATCTCTAAATTTAAGTTTGTTTATATTGGACCATATAAAGTCATTGGTATACCTCACACAAATGCTTAATGCTTAGAGTATCCAAACTCTGGAAAATTATTAGGTATATGGAACATTGTAGACTTGAAATTGTACCAACCAAGGATTGATTAATACCATAGAATGGGTAACTTGTACAGGATGTAATAGAGTGTAAGATTTAAGGATTTGGTAGGTTGCCATGCTTTTGCCTGACGAAGAGGTCGTTAAAGAGGTTGTAATTAATAAGTAATTAATTTTGATTAAATGATTTAAGAGTAACTGATTAGTAACCAAGCTCGTAGTTTAAGTTTCCAGCTGAGTCACAGTAGATTAAAGAATGTAAATATGATTTTGTAACTAGCTGTAAGATTTCATAAACATGTGATTTACTAGTCATTGCCGATGTACTTAGACGCTGTTTTAAGTTTCAGGCTAGTACATGCGTGTGATCATGGACAGTGTCGAGTTATCCACTGTGATAGTGTTAATGGACTCCTTGAGATTACTCGGGAGTGAGCTTTTCCGAAATAATTCAGTGAAACGGACGTTCTGGAAATCCTGTTACACAGGCGAGTGAGATCAAGCGTGCCGCACAGGCGGGCGCAACAATACTGGCGAGGCGGAGCCGCTGTCGGCTTTTGTGCCGCTGTCGGCATTCTTTGTACTTGCGGGTACGGAAGGCGGAGTTGTTTTTCTTCCCGGACAGCTGATGTGAAAGAATTCTGCTGTCAATATTTATGTTTTTGTCGATCTGCTGTATATTATTTTCTTGTTTAGCGTTAAGTGGACTCTCATGGCGGGAGTATTAATTATGAAAAGGTTATATAAAAATGTGTATTCAATGTAATTAATTATTAATTTGCGTATTATGATCTACCTGTTTTATGACCATGCACTCTGATTAATTTTGTAAATAGCATTCCATTTCTTGATACTGTTAGTAATTTTGACGATTTTAGAATAGCTAAACCATTTCCCATGTTTTCTATGAATTTTAATATGTTGTCAACCTGTTTTCTTTTGTGTAAGATGACAGAGTGGAATAAGATTAGGAGTGTCTCCACTCAATTATTATGGTCTAAAAATTGGGTTATGGTTAATCAGCCTAATGCTAAAATTTCTTGATGTTTTGAGCATATGCATTTCCGCTGTTTTTTTTTTTTCTTTTTGGGACATTTTCTGAGTCTGTTTAGGTTACACGAATATCCTCAGAGAATGTGGGGCACGTGTAACGCCGGAAATGCATATAATCCTATTTCCATCTATTGTACTACAATTTTTTTTTCTTATTTTGTTACCTGAAGATATGACATTTCTGTGTTTTCATATAATGTAATTGGTTTACTATTTGTATAGATATATATATTTATGCATTTATGTCTATGTATAATTGGTTTGTTTTGTAAATATTATTTGTATTTTTACGCTGGGTCTGGCCTAGGGAAAACTATGCTATCGATCGATTACATCGATAGGTCGTGTGGAGAACCAAAGTGTTTAGGATCTTGGGTAGTGTTAACTCTGCCGCGTGGAGCGCGGGCAGAGCGGAGTCTGGCTGGAGAAGTGCAGTGGAGCAGGTGTGTTGTGTGACGCTCCCGCGAGTTGCCGCGCTTTCGGGGTTTGGCAGCATGTAATTGCGCTCGACTTGCGATGATAGTTTCTGACACGGTGTCGCGGACGGGAAGCATTAGCTGGCGAACATCAAGAGACCGTTTCGTCTGGTGACCGTGTCGAGAAGAAGGCGCGCCAGCATCCAGCTTCTGCAACAGCGACGGCCGACAATGAGTGACTGTCGTCACCTCCTCGATCGACGGCTTCAAACCTTCAATCAACCAACAAGGAAGACTGAAAGCACATAAAGTTTTAGAACTGTATGGCAGACCTTAGCTTTTCAAACTGTTAAATTTTTTTCACTAAATTACAGAAACGTAGCATGAACCTTTGTTGCTCATTGTCCCAATTGCATTGACAAGCAGGGTCCCTTCCTTTTCCGAAATGAACCCGAGTGTCGTTGAAATTCAGACGCCAGCATTAAAGTAATATCATTCCATTTCACTGCTTTAATTTCAAAGTTCAGTTAAGGTATTCATAGCTGGCTAGAATATTTAGATTACACAAGCACAAATTAAGAGTGCGAGTTTTGTTACCATATTTTAGCTTACCTGTGACTGCAGCTCAGCTTGGTACGTACTAAATGTTACCATTGTTAATTGTTCAGAATCATTTAATTCAAGTTCAAAGTTAAATCTCTTATTTCTAAATTGCGTAGATTCAAGTAGCTTTTGAAATGATTGTTAAGGTAGCCCAAGACTAACCTTGTTTTATTGAATTTAGTAGTGCTTCAGAAACAAAGTTCACTATTAATTTCAGTCACTAAGTTAACTTTCAATTTTCCGGTTTTATTAATTCTTTTGCTAAATTAAGTCAGAGTGTAGCGAAATTTATTACTTCTGACAAATATTCAGTTTTCACACAACACGTGTCAACCTTCAGTTGCCACGCTTCGAGTGCTAATTATATGTGCATTAATCCTTCATTTTCAGTTATTATAGTAGTTGTCCATAGGACTGGCGCCCGTAATTTTCCCCAAATCTCAAATATCCAATTAACGTCAATTAATTGTTAACGTAGCGACCGCACATTTACTTTCTTTATTAATTTTACCCTTTTCTCAAAATTAATTTTCATCAATTTCATTTGCATTTTTCCTTTCATTTAGATCTAACCCTTTCCTCCCTCTTTACCGACAGATTAACTTCGGTGACGATTGCTTTTCCCAAATTTCCATTAGGTACGCGCGGCTTAATATTTCACTGTCATTAAGGTCGAAAAGTGAGGGGGAAGTTACATATTGACTGATCTGGCCTTGTAACACTAACCAAAACGGCCTTGCTGTGCTGGTACTGCGAACGGCTGAAAGCAAATGGAAACTACGGCCGCAATTTTTCCCGAGGGCCTGCAGCTTTACTGTATGGTTAAATGATGATGGCGTCCTCTTGAGTAAAATATTCTGGAGGTAAAATAGTTCCCCATTCGGATCTCCGGGCAGGGACTACTCAGGAGGACATTATCAGGAGAAAGAAAACTGGCGTTCTACGGACTGGAGCGTGGAATGTCAGATCCCTTAATCGGGCAGGCAGGTTAGAAAATTTAAAAAGGGAAATGGATAGGTTAAAGTTAGATATAGTGGGAATTAGTGAAGTTCGTTGGCAGGAGGAACAAGACTTTTGATCAGGTGAATACAGGGTTATAAATACAAAATCAAATAGGGGTAATGCAGGAGTAGGTTTAATAATGAATAAAAAAAATAGGAGTGCGAGTAAGCTACTACAAACAGCATAGTGAACGCATTATTGTGGCCAAGATAGACACGAAGCCCACGCCTACCACAGTAGTACAAGTTTATATGCCAACTAGCTCTGCAGATGACGAAGAGATTGATGAAATGTGTGATGAGGTAAAAGAAATCATTCAGATAGTGAAGGGAGACTAAAATTTAATAGTCATGGGTGACTGGAATTCGATAGTAGGAAAAGGAAGAGAAGGAAATGTAGTAGGTGAATATGGAATGGGGCTAAGAAATGAAAGAGGAAGCCGGCTGGTAGAATTTTGTACAGAGCATAACTTCATCATAGCTAACAGTTGATTCAAGAATCATGAAAGAATGTTGTATACTTGGTAGACGCCTGGAGATACTGGAATGTCTCAGATAGATTATATAATGGTAAGACAGAGATTTAGGAACCAGGTTTTAAATTGTAAGACATTTCCAGGGGCAAATGTGGACTCTGGCCACAATCTATTGGTTATGAACTGTAGATTAAAGCTGAGGAAACTGCAAAAAGGTGGGAATTTAAAGACATGGGACCTGGATAAACTTAAAGAACCAGAGCTTGTAGAGAGTTTCAGGGAGAGCATTTGGGAGCGATTGACAAGAATGGATGAAAGAAATACAGTAGAAGAAGAATGGGTTGCTTTGAGGGACGAAATACTGAAGGCAGCAGAGGATGTAGGTAAAACGAAGGCTAGTAGAAATCCTTGGATAACAGAAGATATATTGAATTTAATTGATGAAAGGAGAAAATATAAAAATGCAGTAAATGAAGCAGGCAAAAAGGAATACAAACGTCTCAAAAATGAGATCGACAGGAAGTGCAAAATGGCTAAGCAAGGATGGCTAGAGGACAAATGTAAGGATGCAGAGGCTTATCTCATGAGGGGTAAGATAGATACTGCCTACAGGAAAAATAAAGAGACTTTTGGAGAAAAGAGAACCACTTGCATGAATATCAAGAGCTCAGATGGAAACCCAGTTCTAAGCAAAGAAGGGAAAATGGAAAAGTGGAAGGAGTATATAGAGGGTCTATATAAGGGCGATGTACTTGAGGACAATATTATGGAAATGGAAGAGGATGTAGATGAAGATGAAATGGGAGATATGACAGTGCGTGAAGGGTTTGACAGACCACTGAAAGACCTGAGTCGAAGCAAGGCCCCGGGAGTAGATAACATTCCATTAGAACTACTGATGGCCTTGGGGGAGCCAGCCCTGACGAAACTCTACCATCTGGTGAGCAAGATGTATCAGACAGTCGAAATACCCTCAGACTTCAAGAAGAATATAATAATTCCAATCCCAAAAACGCAGGTGTTGACAGATGTGAAAATTACCGCACTATCAGTTTAATAAGTAACGGCTGAAGAATACTAACCCGAATTCTTTACAGACGAATGGAAAATCTGGTAGAAGCCGACCTCGGGGAAGATCAATTTGGATTCCGTAGAAGTGCTGGAACGCGTGAGGCAATACTGACCCTACGACTTATCTTAGAAGCTAGATTAAGGAAAGGCAAACCTATGTTTCTAGCATTTTTAGACTTGGAGAAAGCCTTTGACAATGTTAACTGGAATACTGTCTTTCAAATTATGAGAGTGGCAGGGGTAAAATACAGGGAGCGAAAGGCTATTTACAATTTGTACAGAAACCAGGTGGCAGTTATAAGAATCGAGGGGCATTAAAATCCATGGAGAAGAAATAAAAACTTTAAGGTTTGCCGACGACATTGTAATTCTGTCAGAGACAGCAAAGGACCTGGAAGAACAGTTGAACGGAATGGACAGTGTCTTGAAAGGTGGATATAAGATGAACATCAACAAAAGCAAAACGAGGATAATGGAATGTAGTCGAATCAAGTCGAGTGATGCTGAGGGAATATGATTAGGTAATGAGACAGTTAAAGTAGTAAATGAGTTTTGCTATTTGGGGAGCAAAATAACTGATGATGGTCGAAGTAGAGAAGATATAAAATGTAGACTGGCAATGGCAAGGAAAGCGTTTCTGAAGAAGAGAAATTTGTTAACATCGAGTATACATTTAAGTGTCAGGAAGACGTTTCTGAAAGTAATTGTAAAGAGTGCAGCCATGTATGGTAATGAAACATGGACGATAAAAAGTTTGGACAAGAAGAGAATAGAAGCTTTCGAAATGTGATGCTACAGAAGAACGCCGAAGATTAGATGAGTAGATCACATAACTAATAAGGTATTGAATAGAATTGGGGAGAAGAGAAATTTATGGCACAACTTAACTAGAAGAAGGGACGGTTGGTAGGACATGTTCTGAGGCATCAAGGGATCACCAGTTTAGTGTTGGAGGGCAGCGTGGAGGGTAAAAATCGTAGAGGGAGAACAAGAGATGAATACACTAAGCAGTTTCAGAAGGATGTAGGCTGCAGTAGGTACTGGGAGATGAAGAATCTTGCACAGGATAGAGTAGCATGGAGAGCTGTATCATACCAGTCTCTGGACTGAAGACCACAACAATAGCAACATATAGTGTGACAGTATTGAACTATACGACAAAAAGAAACAAATTGGTTACAAACTACGGCGTGCACAAGCTTTATTCGACATGTAAACGTCACTACAGATATTCGCATTTAGGTTATGACGCGTTCGATATGCCTGCCATCATTGGCGATGATGTGACGCTGACGAATAGCGAAATTCTGCATGACCCGCTGAAGCGTCGGAACATCAATGCTGCCGATGACCTCCTGAATGACTGTTTCAGCTCAGCAATGGCTTTGGGGTTATTTCTGTACAAACAGCCCCACAAAAACGAGTCACATGTGTTCAGATCCGGTGAATATGGCGGCCAAGCGAGACCCATGCGAGTGGCCTCTGCTTACCGCAAAGCCAGAATGCGGTCCCCAAAGTTCTCCTTCAGGACATCAAACACTCTCCTGCTTCGATGGGGTCGAGCTCCGTCTAGTATAAACCACAGCTTGTCGAAATCAGGGTCACTTTGTACAATGGACATGAAATCATCCTCCAAACCCTTCACGTACCGTTCGGTAGTCACCGCGCCATCAAGGAACATCGCACCGTTTGTTCCGTGACGACATTGCACACCACACAGTCATCCTTTGATGGTGAAGAGACTTCTCGATGGCGAAATACGGATTCTCACTCCCCCAAACGCCAATTTTGATTATTGACGATCGCATCCAAATGAAAGGGGGCTTTGCCTCTAAATCAAACCATGAATGGCTAACCGTGCACTCTGGACGTCAGAAGTTAATATGTTTTTATTTCGTATAAATAAGTAATTGTCACCTTGTATAAACATAACAATTTTGCCCAGGCATCAAGTCTCTAATCGTAGCTGAGATGCTATGTTCCTCTCACACCACCGAGAAGTGAAACAGCAGGACAAGGCGGTCACAGAGCATGCATTAAGATCGTAAGGACGCGTAATACCTCAGCTTCTAAAATAATAACCCTCATTCTTTTCAAGTTCGGCCCGAGACTCCAAGAGGAAAGGCCGAAGAAAATAAAATCTTGCGTGTAAGGGACGTGCGACAAATCCACGGGCCCAGTTGAAGGATGTGTAACAGTTATATCGACTAGAAGTAGGTTTATATTGTGTAAATGTGTACCTTCAATTGTGGAGTGTGTATTCTGTGTTAGTTAAGATCAGTGATTTGAGACAGGAAATTTAGAGTTTTATAATATATATATGAGAACAGAAAAATGATTTGTTAAAATAATGAAATTTTATAATATGTGTATCTTTATAAGGAAGACAATGTTTTTTGGAAGCTGGTTCATGCTTAGGGCACATGTATTGTAAAATGTTAAAGATGTAGTGAAGTCCCTCCGCAACGGAAGTGGCGTGGCGCGATGTAAAAGGTGGTTTTGGCGGTCGAACTGGGCGGCTCCTTGGTGAGAACGGTAGGCAGTGAGTAACCAGCCGTAGCACGGTACACATCGACGGTGCCAAGAGAGGCAATTGGAAGCCGCTTTGCAAGGAATTTTGCCTCGGATGTGGGTCTGGCTATTGTTTGGTATTCTCGGCAAAAAGGAGTATCTCTAATATGTTGAAAATCCGACGGCAAGAAGATATTTTATAGATCATTCAAACATCAAGAGCCGTGTGCACAGTTAGCCGCCATGTCGCTTGCCACCAAAACATCGCCACTGCTTAACTAACTCCATACATCCAGATATGTATATGAGCATGGACCATTTAATTTGTGTGAGTGATTTTAATAATAATCCAAATGCTATAAATCTGTGTTCGAAACCATATCTTCTACCCTGTTCGCGAACCTGTGCACGGTCCTCTCCTGAGTGTTACCAAAACCGAGTATCCTGCTTTAAATGGACCATTCTTGCTTTCAAGTGTTTTCAAAGTGGTTTCTTTTTGTTTGTCAAATGTGAAAGGAGTAGCAAAAGTTAAAGCTAAAACCACAAGAGTGAAGTCAGATAGTATTTTGTTGAAGAACTCTCAGTTTATTGCAAAGTATAGTTTGGCAAGAATACAGCGCCAGATTGTGTAAATATTATTGTCTAAAATACCTGGTTCACGGGTGATAAAAAAGACAAATAAGTTAAGCTCATTTTAAACATAATGTGGTCTTGATTACTATCATGAATGATTCCTCTTTGTTTTTAAGATTCCGAGTGAAGTTAAGGATTAGCTTTGTTTGAATTAGTCTTTTGTACTGAAATAATCATAGAGGTTGACTAGTGACATTATACTAGTGTCTTCATATTAGATAGGTAATTGGATTATTACTGCTGCTAAGGAAATCGTATATTGGAAGAGCAATTGAATGGAATGGACAGTGTCGTGAAAGGAGGATATAAGATGAACATCAACAAAAGCAAAACGAGGATAATGGAATGTAGTCGAATTAAGTCCGGTGACGCTGAGGGTATTAGATTAGGAAATGAGACACTTAAAGTAGTAAAGGAGTTTTGCTATTTAGGGAGTAAAATAACTGATGATGGTCGAAGTAGAGAGGATATAAAATGTAGACTGGCAATGCCAAGGAAAGCGTTTCTGAAGAAGAGAAATTTGTTAACATCGAGTATAGATTTAAGTGTCAGGAAGGCGTTTCTCAAAGTATTTGTATGGAGTGTAGCCATGTATGGAAGTGAAACATGGACGATAAATAGTTTGGACAAGAAGAGAATAGAAGCTTTCGAAATGTGGTGTTACAGAGGAATGCTGAAGATTAGATGGGTAGATCACATAACTAATGAGGAAGTATTGAATATGATTGGGGAGAAGAGAAGTTTGTGGCACAACGTGACCAGAAGAAGGGATCGGTTGGTAGGACATGTTCTGAGGCATCAAGGGATCACCAATTTAGTATTGGAGGGCAGCGTGGAGGGTATTAATCGTAGAGGGAGACCAAGAGATGAATACACTAAGCAGATTCAGAAGGATGTGGGTTGTAGTAGGTACTGGGAGATGAAGAAGCTTGCACAGGATAGAGTAGCATGGAGAGATGGAGAGAGAGAGAGAGAGAGAGAGAGAGAGAGAGAAAGGAGTATAAACAGTGTAATTATGGTATTATCTACCTTTATTTGTGTTTTTACCTGTCAGTTAAGACAGAATCCCCTCATGTCCACCGAGCGAGGTGGCGCAGTGGTTAGCACACTGGACTCGCATTCGGGAGGACGACGGTTCAATCCCGTCTCCGGCCATCCTGATTTAGGTTTTCCGTGATTTCCCTAAATCGTTTCAGGCAAATGCCGGGATGGTTCCTTTGAAAGGGCACGGCCGATTTCCTTCTCCATCCTTCCCTAACCCGAGCTTGCGCTCCGTCTCTAATGACCTCGTTGTCGACGGGACGTTAAACACCACTAACCTAACCTAACCCTCATGTCCAAAATCAGTTCTGCACTTCATGCATTAACATTTCAGTATTGGTTTAAGTAATGAACTTGAATGTAGCGGTTGTTTGTACGAGCTTGGTGCAAAGCTGCTCTCCAAAATCACTGGTGTGTGCGCTACTGGTAACTGCTGCTACACACTGCTCAGAGTGCCCTGTGTCGGTTTGTATACTGTGTGCTATTGAAAGGGAAATATTAATGAAAGTAGCTTCAACAACCAATATTCAATTTTCTTAAAAATATATTTCCAAATTAGTGTGCCCAATTGGGCTGGCGACCGTTTATTTTTTTCATTATGTATGAACTTTACCACTTTCATTAAGTCCCAAGGTTAAAGTCTGTATAGTTTTTCTGTTAACCTCACAAAATTCGAAATTATAGTCCGATACTCTTTTCCAAGCGGTTCTAGGCGCTACAGTCTGGAACCGCGCGACCGCAACGGTCGCAGGTTCGAATCCTGCCTCGGCCATGGATGTGTGTGATGTCCTTAGGTTTGTTAGTTGTAAGTAGTTCTACGTTCTAAGGGACTGATGACCTCAGAAGGTAAGTCCCATAGTGCTCAGAGCCATTTGAACCATTTGAACTGTTTTCCATTAGACTCACGCGCGGTCAAAAGTCAGAATTCTCTCAGAGGGTAACATTAGCTTGTTTCACGGCAGGCCAGTGTTAAAGGATGCACTCGCAGGCCCACAACAACACGGGCCGCAACCGCCGAGCTCGACGCCGCGGCACGGGTCCGCACCAACTCTCTCGCCAGAGTCGGCTCCACACACCGACCCAGCCCGACTTCCTTCTCGCGACCCGCCTCACCTCACCTCACCTCACCTCACCACACCTCGCTCCCCGAACGCCACCTGCCTTCCTCGTACGGCGGCCGACCAGTCTGCTTTCGGTGGAAGACCGACTCTGAGCGAGCCGCCACAGCTGAAGGATGCAAGAAAGACGCGCGCATTACACGTTAAACAACGCAAGAGGTACAGAAATTAGTTCAACGTTCGATGAAGGCTCATAACATGACTGAGCAAGGTTTTGCAATCAGCACTAGGGTTTTGCTTTTAACAGTTGCTGCCGAGAAGCAAAGTGAACAATAATAATTAGAGCTAAAAAACACTAATTATGTGTTTCTTTTTTAATTTTATCGTCTTCTCACAAAAATTATTGTAACGAAAATTTACAGTGTGTCGCCATGAAAGGAGCGACGGATTCAACCAGGGTTTGCCACCACGATGGAAGTCAAACACGGTGCGTTATTGGCCCACTCTAGAAACCATCACTTCAAGCGTAGAGGAAGACACACTATAACATGAAAAACTATGGGACTCAGTGAGCAATAATAGATATTATATGACTCAGATTAATTCACCAACATTTCCTTTTGCGGTCATATTAGATCGTACAAAAATAGAGCTGTTGTGAGAATAAAAAGTAAAAATAACGCTGGCAGGTCACAAATATTAATAGACAAGTCTTATACCAGACAATAACCATCGAAAAGGGATGCAGTTATTTAATTATGCACGAACTGCAGTAACGACTTCCGAACTGTAATGTTAAAACATATACGTACTGTATCTTCCTCAGCGAAGAGGTGAGCTGCAGTAATGTCAAACTGTCAACACTAAGCCCCAAGATCAAGAAATGCTGCTCCTCGCACCTCATGAAAGTTTCTGACGCTTTCTAATTTTTACCCACTGTTTTTTACATCTTTTATTCGTGATTGAAGAATTCACCACCCAGACTTTCTATAACAGAAACAAAATTTGTACCCTATCGGCTCAGGCAAGAGGAAGAAAGCAAATGTAAAACTTTAATTACCTGATGACGGCATCAGAAGGACAGATATGCATCACTTGATAGAACACAAATAACTATGACTGGAGGCTTTTTTGTCACCGATAGATCTGTACCTACAGATTGGAAAATTGCGCAGGTCGCACCAGTGTTTAAGAAAGGTAGTAGGAGTGATCCATCAAACTACAGACCTATATCATTGACGTCGGTTTGCAGTAGGGTTTTGGAGTATATACTGTATTCAAACATTATGAATCACCTCGAAGGGAACGATCTATTGATGCGTAATCAGCATGGTTTCAGAAAACATCGTTCTTGTGCAACGCAGCTAGCTCTTTATTCGCACGAAGTTGATTCCGTATTTCTAATTTCAGGAAAGCTTTTGACACCGTTCCTCACAAGCGACTTCTAATCAAGCTGCGGGCCTATGGGGTATCGTCTCAGTTGTGCGACTGGATTCGTGATTTCCTATCAGGAAGGTCGCAGTTCGTAGTAATAGACGGCAAATCATCGAGTAAAACTGAAGTGATATCAGGTGTTCCCCAGGGAAGCGTCCTGGGACCTCTACTGTTCCTGATCTATATAAATGACCTGGGTGACAATCTGAGCAGTTCTCTTAGGTTGTTCGCAGATGATGCTGTAATTTACCGTCTAGTAAGGTCATCCGAAGACCAGTATCAGTTGCAAAGCGATTTAGAAAAGATTGCTGTATGGTGTGGCAGGGTGCAGTTGACGCTAAATAACGAAAAGTGTGAGGTGATCCACATGAGTTCCAAAAGAAATCCGTTGGATTACTCGATAAATAGTACAATTCTCAAGGCTGTCGATTCAACAAAGTACCTGAGTGTTAAAATTACGAACAACTTCAGTTGGAAAAACCACATAGATAATATTGTGGGGAAGGCGAGCCAAAGGTTGCGTTTCATTGGCAGGACACTTAGAAAATGCAACAAGTCCACTAAAGAGATAGCTTACACTACACTCGTTCGTCCTCTGTTAGAATATTGCTGCGCGGTGTGGGGTCCTTACTAGGTGGGACTGACGGAGTACATCGAAAGGGTGCAAAAAAGGGCAGCTCGTTTTGTATTATCACGGAATAGGGGAGAGAGTGTGGCAGAAATGATACGCGAGTTGGGATGGAACTCATATACGCAAAGACGTTTTTCGTCGCGGCGAGATCTATTTACGAAATTTCAGTCACCAGCTTTCTCTTCCGAATGCGAAAATATTTTGTTGAGCCCAACCTACATAGGTACGAATGATCATCAAAATAAAATAAGAGAAATCAGAGCTCGAACAGAAAGGTTTAGGTCATCGTTTTTCCCGCGCGCTGTTCGGGAGAGGAATGATAGAGAGATAGTATGATAGTGGTTCGATGAACCCTCTGCCAAGCACATGTGAATTGCAGAGTAATCATGTAGATGTAGAAATAAAAGATTTCGGTTCGCTATTTATGTAACTGAATGATTTTGTGAGGTTTCTCTTACGCCTAACGTTGCTACAGCTGTAGTTCTACATCCAATGAGCATTGGGAACACTTCTTCCACGCTCTTTGACAGAAAAACATATGATTACACCTAAGATGCTGGTCTGGTTGATCATTAATTTTGGCTCCACGAATTCCACTCCTGCGTCAATCTCTTCATCTCAGAGTACCACTTACAGACTACGTCCTCAATTACTTGCTGGATGTATTACGATCTCTGTCTTCTCCTACAGTTTATACCCTCTACAACTCCCTCAGTACCATGGTGGTTGTTTCGTTGTATCTGAACACATGTCCTGCCATATTGTCCCTTTTTGTCAGTATTTTCCATATTTTTCTTTCTCCGTTGATGCTGCGGAGAACGTCCTCATTCCATGAAAGAACACACACGAGCAAAATGCACTAAAAAAGAAGCATAAATAGAAAATATAAACATGTTCTCAATCCACCTAATTTGCAACATTCTTCTGTAGCACGACGACTCAAACGCTTTTATTCTCTTCCATTTGTTTTTGTTATTCACTAAAGACATAGCGGATAGCATTAGTTGCAATCTCAGACCTTTTCCAGGCGATACGGCTGTATACGGGGAAATTATATCCGTTACAAATTTCACTAATATATACCTTCACAAAATTTTATCCTGCTGCGAAGACAGAAAACCAGCTCTTAAACTGGAGAAGTGCAAAGAAATGCCCCTCACGGAACGTAATCTATTGAGTACAGGATTAATGACATGGTTCAAATGGCTCTAAGCACTATGGGACTTAACTTCTGAGGTCATCAGTCCCCTAGAACTTAGAACTACTTAAACCTAACTAACCTAAGGACATCACACACACCCATGCCCGAGGCAGGATTCGAACCTGCGACTGTAGCGGTCGCGCGGTTCCAGACTGTAGCGCCTAGAACCGCTCGGCCACCCCGGCCGGCGATTAATGAGTCACAGTTAGTGACAGTCATATGATACAAACTACATTCTGAGATGTTAAGTGTAACGATCACATAGATTCGGCTGTAGGTAGAGCAAACGGTAGGCTACTGTTCGTTGGCGGGCTACAGTAAAACTGTAGTTTGTCTGCGACACGTATTGCTCACAAAATACTGTTGCGGTACATACTCGAATACTACTCAAGTTTCTTGGAAACACATCACCAGTTCGGAATAATGGGCTACATTAAGCGTATACAAAGAAAGGACGTTTGTCTGACGAGATGTCGTACCAGCAAGGTTGAAACATCATAATTGGCAGACACTCATTGAAACACGTTGTGCCTCTCGTGAGAATTTGCTTAATAAAATTTTAAAGAACACTCTGTCAGCTGCTGAGAATTCTTCCGGGGTTGTATGGCCGTGGTCCATGGAACTCTTCGGTCCCTGACGTTTCATCCAAGGCTACGTTGGACATTTTCGGAGGTACTCCTGGTTGTGCTGAGTCTTGCCGACTGACGAGTAGGACGCCGAGGAACGGCCTAAATACCGTGGAAAGTGGGCGTGGACCGGATTTCACGTGATAACAGAGATAAACATGTCAAAGATAAAATTTTTTTAACTATCGATCATAGTATGTCAAAGCTAAAAAGTTCTCATCGATTCTGTAGCGCCACAGTCCGTATATCACTGAGTTTCATGGCTACTTCTTTTCTATTAAAATTATCCCCATGTTTATATATTTCGATGGCTTCTCTATATAGTCGTGGATAATAGTTCGTCGTAGTACACAAAACTTCAGTTTCGAAAATTTTCACTAGTTGATCGCCTGATTGAAGAGCATATTCCATAGAGAAGCCATCGAAATACAGGGTGATCAAAAAGTCAGTACAAATTTGAAAACTGAATAAATCACGGAATAATGTAGATAGAGAGGTACAAATTGACACACATGCTTGGAATGACATGGTGTTTTATTTTTGAACCAAAAAAATACAAAAGTTCAAAGAAGTCCGACAGATGGCGCTTCATCTGATCGGAATAGCAATAATTTGCATAACAAAGTAAGACAAAGTAAAGGTGATGTTCTATACAGGAAATGCTCAATATGTCCACCATCATTCCTCAACAATAGCTGTAATCGGGGAA
The DNA here is from genome assembly GCF_021461395.2 of Schistocerca americana. Taxonomy (NCBI): domain Eukaryota; kingdom Metazoa; phylum Arthropoda; class Insecta; order Orthoptera; family Acrididae; genus Schistocerca; species Schistocerca americana. The sequence continues at coordinate 1,253,840,999 of NC_060119.1, forward strand.
TAATGTTGTGAACGGTACTGTAAAGCATGTCCTGAGTTATGGTGAAGCATTGGCGTCGGATGTTGTCTTTCAGCATCCCTAGAGATGTCGGTCGATCACGATACACTTACGACTGCAGGTAACTCCAAAGCCAATAATCGCACGGTCTGAGGTCTGGGGACCTGGGAGGCCAAGCATGACGAAAGTGGCGGCTGAGAACACGATCGTCACCAAACGACGCGCATCTGTGGGACATTTTGTGAACTTTGTTTCTTTGGTTCTAATAAAACCCCATGTCATTCCAAGCATGTGTGTCAATTTTTACCTCTCTACCTACATTATTCCGTGGATTATTGAGTTTTCAAATTTATACTGACTTTTTGGTCACCCGGTATATAAACATGGGGATAATTTTAACATGAAGCCATGAAACTCAGTGATATAGGGACTGTGGCGATACCGAATCGATGAGAAATTTTTATCTTTGACGTACTATGATCGATAGTTAAAATTTTTTTATCTTTGACAAGGTTTATCTCTGCTATCACGTGAAATCCAGAACACGCCCACTTTTCACGGTATATAGGCCGCTCTTCGACGTCCGACTCGTCAGTCGGCAAAACTCAGCACAGCCGGAAGCACCTCCGAAGATGTCCAACGTAGCCTTGGACGAAACGTCAGGGATTGAAGAGTTGCACGGACCACGGCCATACCACCCGGAAGAATTCTCAGCAGCTGAAACATCCGGTCTCGAAAGCCTTCATTGAATCAACACACTGTCAGCGCAGAAGGTGGCAATATTCCTCAGCCCCCATGAGAGTTTGTGCTTACAAATTCAACGAAATAACAGCCCGCACACGTCTACGAGCAGTCATTTTAGCCACGCTTCACCTGTGGATGGATCTCAATAAAAAGAAATGCACGTGCAGCGCAGTTAGCAGAGACGCGCAGTGCTCGGACGTCGACGCAGACTGCCCGGCTCCGATTAATAAGAGCGGCAGGTAGCGGCAGAGGCCGCGCTCCCCAGCTACGAGACGCCGGCGACGGTTTTTGCCCGCCGCATCGAGAATCTCAGCGGCCCGTCACAAAAAGCGCTTCGGCCGCCGTCGGGGCCGTATCTTAGCGATCTGCACATAAAATATCGCCTCTGCTCGAGCCCCAGGTGGTCTCTATTAACGTCGGACTGAGTCCAAAGAAGCGGTGTTCAGCTGCGAGCCGCGACCGCAGCCCTCGAGTTTACAGTGGCCGGGGTCGCCGGAGAGCTTTTACTGCGGACCAGGGAATACAGCGGCCTGGGAACCCGAGCCGCACCTGCCACGCTCGTTCTCTGCCTCCTCGCACCTCCTCTGTCAGCGTTCGTGACGATTTATTTATTTTTATTTATTTATTTATTTATTTATTGTTCCTTGGGACCAAATTAAGAGCCGGCCGGGGTGGCCGAGCGGTTCTAGGCGCTACAGTCTGGAACCGCGCAACGCTACGGTCGCAGGTTCGAATCCTGCCTCGGGCACGGATGTGTGTGATGTCCTTAGGTTAGTTAGGTTTAAGTAGTTCTAAGTTCTAGGGGACTGATGACCTCAGATGTTAAGTCCCATAGTGCTCAGAGCCATTTGCACCATTTTTGAACCAAATTAAGGAGAAGTCTCCATGGTCATGGAACGAGTCAATACATGAAATTATAACACGATAGTAGAAACAGATAAAATGAAATATAAAAAACATATTCAGGCGACAAATCGTAAGTTTAAATAAAGAAAATCAACAATGTAACACTGGAATTTGCTTAATTTTTCAGCTCTTCCAGGAGCTCCTCGACAGAATAGAAGGAGTGAGCCATGAGGAAATTCTTCAGTTTAGACTTAAAAGAGTTTGGGCTACTGCTAAGATTTTTGAGTTCTTATGGTAGCGTATTGAAAATGGATGCAGCAGAATACTGCACTCCTTTCTGCACAAGAGTCAAGGAAGTGCATTCCACATGCACACTGGATTTCTGTCTAGTATTAACTGAGTGAAAGCTGCTAACTCTTGGGAATAAGCTAATATTGCTAACAAGAAACGACATTAAAGAAAGTATATACTGTGAGGGCAATGTCAGAATTCCCAGACTATTGAATAGGGGTCGACAAGAGGTTCTCGAATTTACACCACATATAGCTCGAAGAGCTCGTTTTTGAGCCAAAAATACCCTTTTTGAATCAGAAGAATTACCCCAAAAAATAATACAATACAACACAAGCGTATGAAAATATGCGAAGTAGACTACTTTTCGTGTTGAACTGTTACTTATTTCAGATACTGTTCTAATGGTAAATAAAGCAGCATTTAGTTTCTGAACAAGATCCTGAACATGGGCTTTCCACAACAGCTTACTATCTATCCGAACGCCTAGGAACTTGAACTGTTCCGTCCCGCTCATAAAATGCCCATTCTGTCTGATAAAAATACCTGTTCTTGTTGTATTGTGAGTTAAAAACTGTAAAAACCGAGTCTTACTGTGATTTAGCATCAAATTATTTTCCACAAGCCACGAACTTATTTCATGAACTACATTATTTGATACTGTTTCAATATTACACACATGATCCTTCACTGGTGTCATCAGGAAACAGAAATATTTTTGAATCACTTGTAATACTAGAAGGCATATCATTTATATAAATAAGAAACAGGTCCCTTATATCAGAATACTCAGAGAATGTCCCTGAACAACCTCTCAAGTTTTGTCAATTGAGTTCTGGTTCCCACTACATTTAGGAGTCACAGGAAAGTAAATGAATTCGTGGAGGAACAAATTGGAGCAGAAGACACAGTAATGTCTCTAATGAAAATGGAGTAAAGGTGGGTAAGACACACACGGTGATTCAGCTGCCCCTACCAATATCGTTTTATGCAACCCGCACTACATCTGTATCAGGAACGGTATCCAGACTGGTGATAAGCACTTAAGGGGGGTAGGACGTCAAACGGGCCGACTTTCAGCAGGAGAGGCATCACAGGACATTTTAATTTCCACTGTCTATACTTTTACAAATAAATTCATGAAACTTTGTCAGCATGACCAGGAAGGATTCAGGATTCACACTTATAGCATTGGAAGTTAAAAAACATAAGTAAAAACTTTTTTTACATGTGACATATCATCATATTTTCACTTACTATTGGCTGCGTTTGTTGCTATAGGTACACTTTTCTTCATGAGTAAGAGATATTCTTCAATGAATTTATCACAGGATACAAATCATACTTACAGCTGTATGAAACTCTAGAATTTATTTAATTTATGAAAACATGAATGAGCTGTTACATTTTAAACTTCATGTTTAGAAAAAACTCAAATTTTATAGATAATTAACTCAATTTTTACCACCGTTTTTAATAGACTTGGAAAATTCTAGATTTTCGTGCACATATAAGTATGGTTTGTATGCTGTGCAAAATTCATCGAACAATCTCTCTTACTCATGAAGAAAAGTGTACCTATAGCAACACATGCAGCTAATAGTAAGCGAAAAAATGGTGAAATTTCAGATGTGAAAAAAATTTATTTTGGTATGTTTTTGAACTTCCACTGCTATTATTGTGAATGCTGAATCCTTCCTGGTCATTCTGACAAAGTTTTATGAATTTATTTGTGGTAATTAAAATGTCCTGTGGTGCCTGTCCTGTTCCAAGTCGGCCCGTTTGACGTCCTACCCCCCTTAACCGATATAAACTCCTTGTCGGAGTTTTAGGCGATTGTTAGCAAAGGGAATCATACTGTAAAAAATCCAAGTGAGGACTTGACGTGAGTTACACGGTATTTTTCGACCAAGATATACCATACTTCTGCCATACTTACCCAAGTGTTTCTAATCTTCCTTTGTGTAATTAACATTGTAGTCATAAATGTTTTGGATATCTCTGTAAGTTTATTCCGTTTATGGTACTTAATCTTTCGTAAATAGTTCAGAAAGGTTGTCCTATACCGTGCGCTTCACTTTCAGAAACAACGAGATTGACTGGAAATTTGTGGTAAGTTCCTATGGACCAAACTGCTGAGGTCATCGGTCCCTAGGCTTACACACTACTTAATCTAACTTAAACTCACTTACGCTAAGGAAAACACACCCACGCATGCCCGACTGAGGACTCGAACCTCCGACGGGGGAAGCCGCGCGAACCACGGCAAGGAGCCCCAGACCGCGCAGCTACCCGGCGCGGCCTCGAAATCGACTGCAGATATCCAAATGGAAAGTGTTTAAATAACAACTTTCCGGTATATAAAGCAATGAAAAGATAAATATATGACTCACTATGTTAACGCGCTAAGCAGTTACATAAACAAAATTTGTACAATAGGTCTAAGATGTGTTCAAGTACTGTAGCAGTTATTCTGCAACATTTGGCAATGTGCTTCACATTTGTTGAGTGAAACACCCAACAACATTTTTCTGTCTTGTGCGGCTGTGTAGCATGACATCGGTAGGGGCAGCTGGATTACGCTGTATATCTGGGTAATGGACGATAGATATATCAACAAAGTGTCACGTCCCGAGCGTGGGTTTTGCAAGGGATTGAGCGACAGTGGTTTGTGCTAAAGGGAATGCAGTCGGTTGACCGAATTGAGTGGGAGACTTGATGGTCTGGCGTAAATTTCCCTGAGATGGATATATACCGGGTGATCAAAAAGTCAGTATAAATCTGAAAACTTAATAAACCACGGAATAACGTAGATAGCGAGGTAAAAATTGACACACATGCTTAGAATGACATGGGGTTTTTTTAGAACAAAAAAAAAACTATTGCTAGACGCGTGAAAGATCTCTTGTGCGCGTCGTTTGGTGACGATCGTGTGCTCAGCCGCCACTTTCGTCATACTTGGCCTCCCACGTCCCCAGACCTCAGTCCGTGCGATTATTGGCTTTGGGGTTACCGGAAGTCGCAAGTGTATCGTGATCGACCGACATCTCTAGGGATGCCGAAAGACAACATCCGACGCCAATGCCTCACCATAACTCCGGACATGCTTTACAGTGCTGTTCACAACATTATTCCTCGACTTCAGTTGTTGTTGACGAATGATGGTGGACATATTGAGCATTTCCTGTAAAGAACATCATCTTTGCTTTGTCTTACTTTGTTATGCCATTTATTGCTATTCTGATCAGATGAAGCGCCATCTGTCGGACATTTTTTGAACTTTTGTATATTTTTTTTTTTTTTTTTTTGTTCTAATAAAACCCCATGTCATTCCAAGCATGTGTGTCAATTTGTACCTCTCTGTCTACATTATTCCGTGACTTATTCAGTTTTCCAATTTATACTGACTTTTTGATCACCCAGTAGAGGGTGACGAGGAGAAGAAGTAACTCGGAAGGTAGAATTAATTTCTTTTACTGCGAATGCCAGTTATATAAATGTCTTCCCTAGGCCGGCCGAAGTGGCCGTGCGGTTAAAGGCGCTGCAGTCTGGAACCGCAAGACCGCTACGGTCGCAGGTTCGAATCCTGCCTCGGGCATGGTTGTTTGTGATGTCCTTAGGTTAGTTAGTTTTAAGTAGTTCTAAGTTCTAGGGGACTAATGACCTCAGCAGTTGAGTCCCATAGTGCTCAGAGCCATTTTTTGTCTTCCCTAGCTTAGATGCCTTCACACTAGTCCTTGCGCAGAGGCAGTAACTGTTTAACACTGTGTCTGCTTAATGAAACAGAGCCCTGCAGCTAACTAAATTCCGTCCAGTGACTCCAGCCTATAACTCCAGCTGCGTCCGCCCACGAATGCTTCTCATCTTTAACTCCGTAACTGCCTACTGCCTTCTTCCCAGCCACTCACTCTGAATCTACGCGCTCCAAGTTTTGTCTTGATTTCCCCTTTGAAACGGCCTGTCGCTGACATGACTTGATGTCACAGACTTCTCGTCGTCTTATTGGTTACTATGATGCTTTGTACTTCATACATTTTTCAGAGGATAAATGGAAGGAATAGGAAGCCATTCCCTATATGGTCTCGAATTACGTCCTTGACCTTCAATGGCTTCTCATGACTTGGCGTGTTGCCCACCACGAGACCTCTTTCTCAGTTCTTAACCCCTCTACTGTTTAAGGATCTGGCTTCATTAACTGTGTAAATGACATAAGAAGACATGCAGTAGTGACCTGGATGCTTAGAGCTGACACTCGTAATGCATGGAGAATGGATGAGGTATTTGCACGGAAGCGAATGTCAGCTAGCTGATGACTAAATGTGTTAGTCAGCTCTATACTGCGCGTATAAAAATTAACAAACGATACTTTACAGTGTTAGTAGCAGCACTCGGGTTGTGATCTCTGAAAAATATGCTAACTACGAGGTAAATGAAGCCACATAGCGTGTTTTAAAAGTGTCCCACAATGCCCATATTCGTATGAGATAGTAAGGATCTGATCAAAAGTAGAAAAATGTCCTTTAAACATACGCCCGGAAACAAACATTTGTTGAGACGTGGGGCGTTTTACTTGTGTGGAGGACGATCAGTAGTCTTGTCGAGATTTGGGGAATTTTACTTGTGTGGAGAATGGTCAGCAGTGAGTGCTCTAGACTGCCTTCCTGTTGAAGTTCATCTACCATTTGTTATTGATTCTCTTTCGTCTCTCTACTTCGACATATGACTGCAAAGCTATTGTCAGACATAACTACTCCCTAGCTGTCTATTAACAGTGCTGATGAAAGTGACTTGCCCCCGTTTATAATGCAGGTGGTAAAGATCGACAGGCTGTCGGGTTTCCGAAAGGTTCCGACTTTCTAGGGGTGCTTGATTAGTATAGAGACTGAGGAAGATCAAACAAAAACCAATTGCAGACTTAACAGAAACAAATGAATTTCTTAAGAGATTACAGGTTCACAATATTCACCCGAGAATAGCACCATTACTGAAGAAGATTACATCAACATAAAACTTAGGAGAAGTGCACAGAAACTACTAAACTCGGTGGAAATTTATTTGAGCTAGACAAAGGGCGGTGTTGGACTTGGTGGAGAATATTGGAGGGTATTCGTGAAGCCGGAGGGAGAATAATGAACCATAAGGTACCGATCCAGGTGAAAAGGGGGAGGTCTTGGTGGAAATTTCTCACAAGGCTATGGTCGTAGCGTGATACGTTCACGCTTAAGGTGCGAACGTATCTGTGTGCGTGTGTGTGTGTGTGTGTGTGTGTGTGTGTGTGTGTGTGTGTGCAGGCGTCTTTTCCAAGTTCTGCCACAGTTATAACTATTACTAACTGCAAGGCAGCAAGTACCTATGAGAAAATGTGCTTGCAACGCAGATGAAGTCTCATCTGTCGGTCGCCGTCAAATCTGAAAGTGAAGGGAGCTGGGGCGATCGCGCAGTCCGACCTTTTGTGACTCTGAAGGTGTTATCCTTCGTTGAGCTTCCGACCCCAAATTGACGGCCATTGTCAACTTATGTAGTGTGGGAAGGGCAAAAGGCTGCCTGGTGAGACGTCGGGAACTGACCGCGTCTTTTGCCTATAGAAGCTTCACATTCTGGCTCAATCCTAACACTCGGGAAAACGGTCTTCAGTGAGTTCCTGCACATCAATGTCGAATAAAAAGGAACCGTTTCAAAACTTGTAGAATTTTAACCACTGCCGTCATTTTGAGTAAATTAACAATTTCAAAATGATAGCAGAGTAAAATCAGATCTCGTTCCTCGGTAATTCAGGAATAATTACTATGTATCGTCCTCTCGGAGTTTTTACTAACGGGATCAATCGCAAGTGTATATCAAAGAAAGTGAAATAAATCCGCTATCAAAAAATTAGACTCCGGTATATTGTTCATTATCGCGGGATCAAAAAAAAAATGGTTCAAATGGCTCTGAGCACTATGGGACTCAACATCTGTGGTCATAAGTCCCCTAGAACTTAGAACTACTTAAACATAACTAACCTAAGGACATCACACACATCCATGCCCGAGGCAGGATTCGAACCTGCGACCGTAGCGGTCACGCGGTTCCAGACTGAAGCGCCTTTAACCGCACGGCCACACCGGCCGGCTATCGCGGGATCCTGTATCCACAATCAGATTGCACGAATTTTGAAGCTCCTGACACAAACGTTCAATAATTTGGTCCAGGACTTCGAGTAGCCTGGCAATTTCTTAGATTTCTGGAAATATTTGAAGGTATTTCTGTATTTCACAGCCATCAACAACGCACACACGTGACAGAAGATTGAGTTCAATTCCTATGATCAAATTCGTGTAACGTCAGGTGTATACATAAGGATCTGTGATTCTTTGGGAAGGATGGGTAAGAACGAGTGATGACCACATTACGCACCACCTGCATTGTCGAGACAACTGGCTACTGTTCGGCAGAGTCGCCTACGAACATAAAACTTTGTATGTAGGGCTCCCAAAGTCGAAATATTCCATGCTGAATAAGAAGGGCCACTGCGACTGTTTACAATATTTATTGAAAGATATGACTGCTTTCGCAAAATAAATTTGCATCATCAGGTGTTTATCTGCACACAAACGTACAAGACAATTTGTCAGAGGCAGGCAATGGAAAATAAAAGAGATTAGTTTTGTGTCTTATTACAGTCAATCCGTAAAAGCGGTTTGTTTAAAAGACGGTAAAAGTATATTCCCCAACATTCTCATCACGATATTTAAAATTTCTGTCTCGCAAATGGGCGAACGTCCATAAATACAAAACTGGAGCTGAGGCCATACCGAAGCCTAAAAAAATGGCCCAGTAAAAACGTCAAGATCAGGAACGTAGAGGATGTTAAATTAATAATTTTTAAAGATCTTCTGTGAAAGAGCCGCGTTTGAAACGGTGATGGGAGAAACAACTGTTAAAATAACGTCACATTTTACCTCTAATGTGCCGGCCGGAAGGGCCGTGCGGTTCTAGGCGCTACAGTCTGGAGCCGAGCGACCGCTACGGTCGCTGGTTCGAATCCTGCCTCGGGTATGGATGTGTGTGATGTCCTTAGGTTAGTTATGTTTAACTAGTTCTAAGTTCCAGGAGACTAATGACCTCAGAAGTTAAGTCACATAGTGCTCAGAGCCATTTGAACCATTTTTGAACCTCTAATGTAGACGACCTGGGGAGGAAGCGTTGTTGTTGCCAGTGTTGAACAAACCGTAAGCTGCTGCGTGACATACGCGGAAAGCCGCGCATGCACAGTGTAATTAGGAACGTCGATTGAAAGTGCGTTTACCGGCTGTTAAAGAGATGGCTTTTAAGAATTTGCTGCAAGTAGACAAAAATCTAATCGCTGTTAGTTTCCCTTATCTTACTATTGCCAAAATTATGATAAAATTGTTTATATATTTGTGTACAGATAAAAACCTGACGATACAAATATAAAACTTCCTGGCAGATTAAAAGTGTGCGAACCGAGACTCGAACTGGGGACATTTGCCTTTCGCGGGCAAGTGCTCTACCAACTGAGCTACCCAAGCACGACTCACGCCCCGTCCTCACAGCTTTACTTCTGCCAGTACCTCGTCTCCTACCTTCCAAACTTTACAGAAGCTCTCCTGCGAACCAAGATTAGCACTCCTGAAAGAAAGGATATTGCAGAGACATGGCTTAATCACAGCCTAGGGGGTGTTTCCAGAATGATATTTTCACTCTGCAGCGGAGTGTGCGCTGATATGAAACTTGCTGGCAGATTAAAACTGTGTGCCGGACCGAGACTCGAATTCGGGACCTTTGCATTTCGCGGGCAAGTGCTCTACCAACTGAGCTACCCAAGCACGACTCACGCCCCGTCCTCACAGCTTTACTTCTGCCAGTACCTAGTCTCCTACCTTCCAAACTTTACAGAAGCTCTCCTGCGAACCAAGATTAGCACTCCTGAAAGAAAGGATATTGCAGAGACATGGCTTAATCACAGCCTAGGGGGTGTTTCCAGAATGATATTTTCACTCTGCAGCGGAGTGTGCGCTGATATGAAACTTGCTGGCAGATTAAAACTGTGTGCCGGACCGAGACTCGAACTCGGGACCTTTGCATTTCGCGGGCAAGTGCTCTACCAACTGAGCAACCCAAGCACGACTCACGCCCCGTCCTCACAGCTTTACTTCTGCCAGTACCTAGTCTCCTACCTTCCAAACTTTACAGAAGCTCTCCTGCGAACCAAGATTAGCACTCCTGAAAGAAAGGATATTGCAGAGACATGGCTTAATCACAGCCTAGGGGGTGTTTCCAGAATGATATTTTCACTCTGCAGCGGAGTGTGCGCTGATATGAAACTTGCTGGCAGATTAAAACTGTGTGCCGGACCGAGACTCGAATTCGGGACCTTTGCATTTCGCGGGCAAGTGCTCTACCAACTGAGCTACCCAAGCACGACTCACGCCCCGTCCTCACAGCTTTACTTCTGCCAGTACCTCGTCTCCTACCTTCCAAACTTTACAGAAGCTCTCCTGCGAACCAAGATTAGCACTCCTGAAAGAAAGGATATTGCAGAGACATGGCTTAATCACAGCCTAGGGGGTGTTTCCAGAATGATATTTTCACTCTGCAGCGGAGTGTGCGCTGATATGAAACTTGCTGGCAGATTAAAACTGTGTGCCGGACCGAGACTCGAATTCGGGACCTTTGCATTTCGCGGGCAAGTGCTCTACCAACTGAGCTACCCAAGCACGACTCACGCCCCGTCCTCACAGCTTTACTTCTGCCAGTACCTCGTCTCCTACCTTCCAAACTGTCGCAGGAGAGCTTCTGTAAAGTTCGGAAGGTAGGAGACGAGGTACTGGCAGAAGTAAAGCTGTGAGGACGGGGCGTGAGTCGTGCTTGGGTAGCTCAGTTGGTAGAGCACTTGCCCGCGAAATGCAAAGGTCCCGAATTCGAGTCTCGGTCCGGCACACAGTTTTAATCTGCCAGCAAGTTTCATATCAGCGCACACTCCGCTGCAGAGTGAAAATATCATTCTGGAAACACCCCCTAGGCTGTGATTAAGCCATGTCTCTGCAATATCCTTTCTTTCAGGAGTGCTAATCTTGGTTCGCAGGAGAGCTTCTGTAAAGTTTGGAAGGTAGGAGACGAGGTACTGGCAGAAGTAAAGCTGTGAGGACGGGGCGTGAGTCGTGCTTGGGTAGCTCAGTTGGTAGAGCACTTGCCCGCGAAATGCAAAGGTCCCGAATTCGAGTCTCGGTCCGGCACACAGTTTTAATCTGCCAGCAAGTTTCATATCAGCGCACACTCCGCTGCAGAGTGAAAATATCATTCTGGAAACACCCCCTAGGCTGTGATTAAGCCATGTCTCTGCAATATCCTTTCTTTCAGGAGTGCTAATCTTGGTTCGCAGGAGAGCTTCTGTAAAGTTTGGAAGGTAGGAGACGAGGTACTGGCAGAAGTAAAGCTGTGAGGACGGGGCGTGAGTCGTGCTTGGGTAGCTCAGTTGGTAGAGCACTTGCCCGCGAAATGCAAAGGTCCCGAATTCGAGTCTCGGTCCGGCACACAGTTTTAATCTGCCAGCAAGTTTCATATCAGCGCACACTCCGCTGCAGAGTGAAAATATCATTCTGGAAACACCCCCTAGGCTGTGATTAAGCCATGTCTCTGCAATATCCTTTCTTTCAGGAGTGCTAATCTTGGTTCGCAGGAGAGCTTCTGTAAAGTTTGGAAGGTAGGAGACGAGGTACTGGCAGAAGTAAAGCTGTGAGGACGGGGCGTGAGTCGTGCTTGGGTAGCTCAGTTGGTAGAGCACTTGCCCGCGAAATGCAAAGGTCCCGAATTCGAGTCTCGGTCCGGCACACAGTTTTAATCTGCCAGCAAGTTTCATATCAGCGCACACTCCGCTGCAGAGTGAAAATATCATTCTGGAAACACCCCCTAGGCTGTGATTAAGCCATGTCTCTGCAATATCCTTTCTTTCAGGAGTGCTAATCTTGGTTCGCAGGAGAGCTTCTGTAAAGTTTGGAAGGTAGGAGACGAGGTACTGGCAGAAGTAAAGCTGTGAGGACGGGGCGTGAGTCGTGCTTGGGTAGCTCAGTTGGTAGAGCACTTGCCCGCGAAATGCAAAGGTCCCGAATTCGAGTCTCGGTCCGGCACACAGTTTTAATCTGCCAGCAAGTTTCATATCAGCGCACACTCCGCTGCAGAGTGAAAATATCATTCTGGAAACACCCCCTAGGCTGTGATTAAGCCATGTCTCTGCAATATCCTTTCTTTCAGGAGTGCTAATCTTGGTTCGCAGGAGAGCTTCTGTAAAGTTTGGAAGGTAGGAGACGAGGTACTGGCAGAAGTAAAGCTGTGAGGACGGGGCGTGAGTCGTGCTTGGGTAGCTCAGTTGGTAGAGCACTTGCCCGCGAAATGCAAAGGTCCCGAATTCGAGTCTCGGTCCGGCACACAGTTTTAATCTGCCAGCAAGTTTCATATCAGCGCACACTCCGCTGCAGAGTGAAAATATCATTCTGGAAACACCCCCTAGGCTGTGATTAAGCCATGTCTCTGCAATATCCTTTCTTTCAGGAGTGCTAATCTTGGTTCGCAGGAGAGCTTCTGTAAAGTTTGGAAGGTAGGAGACGAGGTACTGGCAGAAGTAAAGCTGTGAGGACGGGGCGTGAGTCGTGCTTGGGTAGCTCAGTTGGTAGAGCACTTGCCCGCGAAATGCAAAGGTCCCGAATTCGAGTCTCGGTCCGGCACACAGTTTTAATCTGCCAGCAAGTTTCATATCAGCGCACACTCCGCTGCAGAGTGAAAATATCATTCTGGAAACACCCCCTAGGCTGTGATTAAGCCATGTCTCTGCAATATCCTTTCTTTCAGGAGTGCTAATCTTGGTTCGCAGGAGAGCTTCTGTAAAGTTTGGAAGGTAGGAGACGAGGTACTGGCAGAAGTAAAGCTGTGAGGACGGGGCGTGAGTCGTGCTTGGGTAGCTCAGTTGGTAGAGCACTTGCCCGCGAAATGCAAAGGTCCCGAATTCGAGTCTCGGTCCGGCACACAGTTTTAATCTGCCAGCAAGTTTCATATCAGCGCACACTCCGCTGCAGAGTGAAAATATCATTCTGGAAACACCCCCTAGGCTGTGATTAAGCCATGTCTCTGCAATATCCTTTCTTTCAGGAGTGCTAATCTTGGTTCGCAGGAGAGCTTCTGTAAAGTTTGGAAGGTAGGAGACGAGGTACTGGCAGAAGTAAAGCTGTGAGGACGGGGCGTGAGTCGTGCTTGGGTAGCTCAGTTGGTAGAGCACTTGCCCGCGAAATGCAAAGGTCCCGAATTCGAGTCTCGGTCCGGCACACAGTTTTAATCTGCCAGCAAGTTTCATATCAGCGCACACTCCGCTGCAGAGTGAAAATATCATTCTGGAAACACCCCCTAGGCTGTGATTAAGCCATGTCTCTGCAATATCCTTTCTTTCAGGAGTGCTAATCTTGGTTCGCAGGAGAGCTTCTGTAAAGTTTGGAAGGTAGGAGACGAGGTACTGGCAGAAGTAAAGCTGTGAGGACGGGGCGTGAGTCGTGCTTGGGTAGCTCAGTTGGTAGAGCACTTGCCCGCGAAATGCAAAGGTCCCGAATTCGAGTCTCGGTCCGGCACACAGTTTTAATCTGCCAGCAAGTTTCATATCAGCGCACACTCCGCTGCAGAGTGAAAATATCATTCTGGAAACACCCCCTAGGCTGTGATTAAGCCATGTCTCTGCAATATCCTTTCTTTCAGGAGTGCTAATCTTGGTTCGCAGGAGAGCTTCTGTAAAGTTTGGAAGGTAGGAGACGAGGTACTGGCAGAAGTAAAGCTGTGAGGACGGGGCGTGAGTCGTGCTTGGGTAGCTCAGTTGGTAGAGCACTTGCCCGCGAAATGCAAAGGTCCCGAATTCGAGTCTCGGTCCGGCACACAGTTTTAATCTGCCAGCAAGTTTCATATCAGCGCACACTCCGCTGCAGAGTGAAAATATCATTCTGGAAACACCCCCTAGGCTGTGATTAAGCCATGTCTCTGCAATATCCTTTCTTTCAGGAGTGCTAATCTTGGTTCGCAGGAGAGCTTCTGTAAAGTTTGGAAGGTAGGAGACGAGGTACTGGCAGAAGTAAAGCTGTGAGGACGGGGCGTGAGTCGTGCTTGGGTAGCTCAGTTGGTAGAGCACTTGCCCGCGAAAGGCAAAGATCCCGAGTTCTAGTCTCGGTCCGGCACACAGTTTTAATCTGCCAGGAAGTTTCATATCAGTGCACACTCCACTGCAGAGTGAAAATCTCATTCTGGATACAAATATAGGTTGAGAAACCGGCCTTGCCTCTGAATAAAGGTTTTTTAACTGTCGACGCGGCCCTTCTTATTCGACGTAGACTGGTCTGTATCTCAAAGAGTACCTGCTTCCGCACTTCTGTCTACGGGACTTCTTTTTCTAATATTGAGCAGTACTACCCTCAGAAAGAATATGAGACACTTCTGTTTTTTAACGTGCTGTACAAAACAAAGAAACCATTTAAGACGATCCACATGCGACGCCGCAGTTGAGAGACGCGTACCGTGCCGCGGAGCTGAGAGGCTGTTGTCTTTTAAACGTCCGCGGCCAGTGTACACAGGACCCGGCTGATGAGCCGCTAGTGTGTAGAGCGGCCTAAGCAGCTAGCGAGGGCTTTACGAGCCGTAATGGCGAGTCCGCATTGTTCCGCAGGCATTAGCATAGCCGGTATCGCTCCGCCGTTATTTAAACCGGTTATTTGCGAGCGTAAAGTCGGCACTCGGTAATGATAGCAGCAGCGACGACGGGAAAAAAGGCCGGGGAGGCAGCGACGAGATGAGGAGAGAGGAGATAGGGGGCGGCGCGTGTGTGTGCGCGCTCCTGATGGCTACTTACCGACAACTAGCGGGCGAGCGGCCGGCTAATGGCTGGCCGTATACCTCGATGTGCGCACGCCGCTTGATCCCCGGCGGCGGTGGGCCGCGCTATCCCGCTAGCGTTACGTAGGCGTCCGATATAAAACGCAGCCCTCTCATCCTGGCCGCTGGGGAAGCACCCGCAGACGTGTTAGGGGAAGACGGCGCTACTCTGGTTGTGGGGTCTAACGGCGACGGTTAAGATGCCGAGGAAACCTTTGCGAGGAACTTATACACCTCGGGTCCGCTTCCGACAAAAGGCTACGCAAGAAATACGTAAAGCTAAAAATAAAAGAGCTAAACGACGAGGAGGGGAGACTAAGGTTTAGCGTGGTGTCGACGGCGGAGCTCAATAGAGAAGGAGCAAGAAATCGGATACGAGAAAGATGAGGCAGGATATCGGCCGTCTTGTAAACGAAGAAAGCAAGAATTTGTCACAAGTGGTGCAAGGAAACCGTAGCTAGACAGAGGAAGGCAACAAAGAGCTGCAGCTTCTGATCCGATCATCATCTTCACTCCTGTCGCTAGTCATACGTCTGCCCAATGTGTAAGTAGGCTGTTCAGGTTTTTATATTGGTAACGGGACTTGCTATATTGTCCGCAAGACTCTTCGATGGTGATTGTGCACCTGCACAGTCACAACAGATGGCTGCTGGCTATCTCTACAAGGACTGCAGTGGGTCTGCACCTCTGGTGGCCCACCAATACCGTAATCTCTACCAGGACCACAGTGGGTCTACTCTGTGATGACCTACCTACCAATAGTCTTCAAAACGTCGAATGACTCTGCTGTGGGTTTGCTCTGTTGTGGCCCATTACCTGTCTGCATGTCAAGAGTCAGCACTGTCTTTCCGTTGGAAGGACAACACTACTTCTTCAAGACTGCATGGAAATCCACTACTTCCATGTGCATTTTCTTTTACTGCTCAGACTTTGTGCATAAAATTGTAATTAATACTGTGATGAATGATCAGGACTGTCTTTATGGACTGTGAGAAAATGTTAGCTTTTGACCAACATTGTATCGATAAGTGTGTGCATTTGAAATATTTGTTAGCGTTAACATAAAAAAATTTTTTAACAAATATGTACTGGCCAGTGGCCAAAACAATTTGTAAAATTTTTTGTGGGGAGTATGGCGGCTATGTAAGTAGGCTGTTTAGGTTTTTATATTCGTAACGCCACGTAGCGCTCTGTATGAAAATCACTGACTGTGCTGTGTGCAGTCTGTGTGGCTGGTTGGCATTGTTGCAATATTCGCTATTGTAGTGTTGGGTAGTTGGATGTGAACAGCGCGTAGCGTTGCGCAGTTGGAGGTGAGCCGCCAGCAGTGGTGGATGTGGGGAGTGAGATGGCGGAGTTTTGAGAGCGGATGATCTGGACGTGTGTCCATCAGAGAGAGAGTAAATTTGTAAGACTGGATGTCATGAACTGATATATATATATATTATGACTTTTGAACACTATTAAGGTAAATACATTGTTTTTTCTCTATCAAAATCTTTCATTTGCTAAGTATGCCTATCGGTAGTTACTGCCTTCAGTAGTTAGACTCTTTTATTTAGCTGGCAGTATTGGCGCTCGCTGTATTGCAGCAGTTCGAGTAAGGAAGATTTTTGTGAGGTAAGTGATTCATGAAAGGTATAGGTTATCGTTAGTCAAGGCCATTCTTTTGTAGAGATTATTGAAAGTCAGATTGCGTTGTGCTAAAAATATTGTGTGTTAGTTTAGTGATGATCAGAATAAGTAAAGAGCGAAATGTCTGAGTACGTTCAGTTCTGTTCAGCTGTTTGAAAAACAAATAAGGGTTTACCAGCACAGTAATTCATTAATTTTTCTAAGGGGACGTTTCAAATGCCCTGGTATCTAGGTCTGCCTCTCCAGTTCTTTGCTTCCACTATCCCATCAACTACAGATTCCAGCAATGATTCATCTCACAATATGTGCTCACCCACTCTATCTCTTCGATTCATCATGTTCTTTGTCAGCAATTTCTTCCGGTTGAGCCGGCCGTTGTGGCCGAGCGGTTCTAGGCGCTACAGTCTGGAACCGTGCGACCGCTACGGTCGCAGGTTCGAATC
Source organism: Schistocerca americana (assembly GCF_021461395.2). NCBI lineage: Eukaryota > Metazoa > Arthropoda > Insecta > Orthoptera > Acrididae > Schistocerca > Schistocerca americana. The sequence goes on from NC_060119.1 coordinate 1,253,857,855, forward strand.
CTGCCTCGGGCATGGATGTGTGTGATGTCCTTAGGTTAGTTAGGTTTAATTAGTTCTAAGTTCTAGGGGACTGATGACCTCAGATGTTAAGTCCCATAGTGCTCAGAGCCATTTCTTCCGGTTGATTTTTTGTCAGGAATTTCTTCCGGTTGACTTTTTGCAGGACGTCTTCGTTTTTAGATCGATGAACCCAACTGATCTTCAGCTGCATAAACACGTTTTAAAGGACTGTAATCGTCTCATTTCTGTCGTCCCAACTGTCCAGATTTTGAACCCGTACAGAGCTGGTCACGAGTAACTTTCGAGGGAGTGGACAAAAATATGAAAACATCAAGAACAGAACATTACCGTGTGCAATACGATGCAGAAAAAATACGCTAACAGTGGAAACTGCTTCCAGTCGTCTCGGTATGGACAAATGAAGGTCTTCAATGGTCTCGAGCGAATCTTGTGTCATTCTTCGTGCATAACAGTAGCAGCTAGACCACAAATACTCAATAATATTGCGATCTGTTGAGAGTGGTGGCCAGGGAAGATGCCACAGTTCATCCTTCTGTTCACAAACCCAGTCCTGGACGATGTAAGATGTATGAACAGTAGCCTTGTCGTCTTAGAGCACAGCATCACCACTGAGGAACAAGCCTTGTACAATGGGACGGGCCTGATCAGCCAAAATGGTCGCATAACGATTGGCAGTAACGCGGCTTCGCAGAGCAACCATGGGGCACATGGAACACTGCGACAGGGCTGCCCAAATATTCATCGAAACCCCCTACATGTTGGAAACAGTGTAAAATACTGATTGGGCCAAATGACATTTTGCATTCTTCCACTGCTCCATACTCCAAGTTTAATAGCTTCAGCATCGTGTTTTCCTGTTACGGGTACTTGCTTCACTGACGAGTAGTCTTGGGATGTCAGATCGACCGCCGTTCTCTGCGCACTAAGCTCCCTTTGTGTTGTCTTGGTGCTGAGACAGTTCGCGAGAACGACGTTCAGTTCTGCATTCACTTTCGCAGCTATCGTCTACATAAATCTTCGATACGTTCCTCTTGAAACACGAAACACTCCTTCTACCTTGCTTACGGAAGCACTCACCATACGAGCTCCAAGAGTTTGGCTCCTTTGAAATTCACTTAGCTACGACATAATGCACCCACAACTACACATAACACTGTTCTGGCCACGACTGACACTTTCAGCGTACTTAGGACATTGCCCAGGTGCAGCTCGTGATCAAATACAACAGCACGACCTGCTAGGCCAGCATCTGCATTCTTGTTTAAGGAAGCATTTCTCGCGGTGTTTCGTATCGTTCGTCCAGTCCCTGTACTTTTAGATATCACTACCACCAATATGGATAAATTATTGAAGTCGTTCTCCAAATAAACAAATGCAAGTAAGTTAGAATAATCTTCCAGCTCGCCAATGGGTAAATTTCCGCAATATATGACAGTTGTGTTGCAATACTGCGTAAGTACCACCCCTATAAGTTTTTTACTGTAATCAATAATTTGTTTCGTAAATTTCAAGAGCTCATTTTAAAAGTCCACTCGTAAAATTTCTATACATTTGGGTTCTTAATTGAGTCATAATTAGTATTTTATCGATGTTTTAATGGGCGCAGCATATTATTGTCAAAAATTTGAATTTTCTAACGAGATGCCATTTTAAGACTCACGTAAGCCCTTAATTCTTTTTGAAAATATCTCAATTTCTTTTGAAAAATGGTAGATCAAGTAGCAGTAAAATTAAAGACGTCAGACACTGGCACATTATAAAAAGAACTAATTTACTGATCCTGGCGAGACTGGGAGGAATATGAAGTAAAAAATCTAAAAAAATAAATGAGAAGGAAGGTGGCGACTTCAGAGACGGAGAAAATGCTCGGATTGCAGAGAAGAAGGAAATCCGTTGTAAGTAGCGAAAGATACAGCAGTCTGTCGCAAATGATGTTTATTTTGTGGCAACTGTGTGGGCATCTTCAGTACAAGTAATGTCAGTTAAAATATTGAAACCACTTTTACGTGCACATACTCCCAAGTGAACTATTCATGTCAGACGTTGAGCTCACCCTGGGATCACTGTTTCGTTCAGCTGGCTACGTCTCCCACCCATGTCCATTTCAGTTTTAATTATAGTCATATATACAGCTCCCACGTTAACCTTTTCTCTGACTCATTCATCCGTTTTTGTAGTCTTCTAACTGTCATCATGCATCTTGTGATGGGTCAAAAGGAAATCGTATTATTTGTAGCGGTGTCGGTAATATGTTGCGTCTTAACACATTGGCTCTGTTACGGGGTTGTAAATAGGATGTATTAAACGTGTGTTTCATCTTGTTATTAAATATAGTTCACGTATGTCCTTTCGAAAAATATGTTATAGTGTACCAATGCTGATGTGCGGCCGAAATTCAGATTTGAGCGGCAAAGATGCTTTCTACAGTGCGCAGACACCGTGAGCAATTCCAGTAACAAAGACTACTTTGGCAGCATGTGGCCAGGAGAAGAAGAGTTGAAGGCGCCCTAAAAATTGAATTAATTTTTAAAAGTAGTGGTATCGCTCTACATTTGTTTGGTAAATGGTTCCTGTGTGGTTTAACATGGGATTAAGTCAGTCGTGATTGAACTTTTGTTGGGGAGAGTCAACGTAGAAGAGCCTGGCTGAAGTGGATATCATCAGTGCAAGACTTGTAAACAGCCTTTGCTGTCTAACCGCAGCGGAATGGTAGCACTTGCAGTGTGGAGTTAATCAGGTTTTTTTTAAATGTAGGGTAGATAGTGCGAGTTTCCGCTTGTCAGATTTCAGTAGATGGTTAACGTGGTGAATGGATCAGGTAATGAGGAAGATAATAATTTGATAATGAGGTGTGGACAAAAATATTTTCTTGGAAGCACGAGTTCTGCGGTGCAGACAGTACTGAGATCAGGTTCCGGTTGGCGAGTCGTGATTGTAAATAGGGATGACGTGCCGAACTGAACGGTTCAGTAAATTCGTATTAGTTTTTCAGTTCCGCAAACTCATTTAAGGTTGAGTGCTGTAGTAACTGTTTAGTGTAAGAATTTGGTAAACTCTGACAAAATCGAGTTTCGAATTGGAGAGATATACAATTACGCATGCACTGAGGAAATAGCGTGGTGCATTATTGTTGTAAAAAGGTAATTTATTTTCGTTTTGAGTAATAGGAACTCAAATATCCACGACTGGTATTTCACTCGCATGGTCGAATTTTAGAAGGTGATAACTGACAGGTCGTACAGTGTTAATTTCGCCTATTCCTTGCTACGATCTTACCTCAAAAGTCGATTAATAATTAGTTGGAACTATTTAGGCTTACTTATGCAGGTCAAAACTTTACTATTACTTACATTTCCTTTTTGAGTCACGAGTGACCTTTTAATGTAGGAGAAGATAGTAGGTCACGATCGGCCAACACTTGAGTTTGTAGTTTAATTTTTGAATGTCGAACCGCTTTATCGTGGCTTAGAACCTGCTGCCGCTCGTTCACTACCATCGACTTCTTCCTTGAACCAAAGGAAAATGAAACGAAGTTGCATTAAGCTGACATATAAAGAAGTTCCGACTCTTAATTCCAAGCAAGAACTGAAATTATCCCCATGACAGAAAAGAATAGTAAAAGATTTTTTCTCCCTAAGGAAAGCAAGGGAATTATTTGAGCTGAAATAATAATCCAGAATGAGATTTTCACTCTGCAGCGGAGTGTGCGCTGATATGAAACTTCCTGGCAGATTAAAACTGTGTGCCCGACCGAGACTCGAACTCGGGACCTTTGCCTTTCGCGGGCAAGTGCTCTACAATCTGAGCTACCCAAGCACGACTCACGCCCGCTACTCACAACTTTACTTCTGCCAGTACCTCGCCTCCTACCTTCCAAACTTTACAGAAGCTCTCCTGCGAACCTGGTCGCACACAGTTTTAATCTACCAGGAAGTTTCATAAATAATAATGTTAATTAAAGAAAATAGCACTGAATATTAGCAGGCAAAGATGTCTAGGATGCTAATATTTAATTGTGCGAAGTAACTGAAGTTCATAGATTTAGTACTTTAATATCAAGTCTGAAATATTAACATCAGAAAATAATTTTCTTACTTAAATCACGAAATTTTCAAAGCTGTTTGTTTATCTTAAAGACAGGAGATACAAAGAGAATAATCTCGAAATATTCATTTAAATGATAAATAAATAGGCGTATAGCAAAGATATTAATTTTATTACATGAACAAAACCACAAACAAAAAAGAAACTATTTGCGGCGAGAGAATATTATGTCGCTGATTGAGTAGACAGTTACTTCTCTGGATCTTAAATTGTCGACAGATATAATTTATGAAAAGTTTCTTCAATAAAATTAATTAGTTATTTAAACGATATTCATGATAAATTTGTAAATTTGTGACAATATCTTATGGGAACAAACTGCTGCGTTAATCGGTCCCTAAGCCCACACACTACTTAATCTAACTTTAACTTACTGTAAGGACAAAACACACACACACACCCATGGCCGAGGATGGACTCGAACCTCCGGCGAGGGGAGCCGCTCCAGCCGTGACAGCACGCCATAGACCACGTCGTGCGGTAGCGTTCTCGCTTCCCACGCCCGGGTTCCCGGGTTCGATTCCCGTCCGGGTCAGGGATTTTCTCTGCCTCGTGATGGCTGGGTGCTGTGTGCTGTCTTTAGGTTAGTTAGGTTTAAGTAGTTCTAAGTTCTAGGGGACTGATGACCATCGATGTTAAGTCCCATAGTGCTCAGAGCCATTTGAACCATAGACCACGCGGTTACGATAAATACAAAGCATCGTAAGTAGAAGGTTACTGCTGGCGTTGCAATCAGTTATATGAACTACGCTGATTTTTTAATGCAGGCAACGATGACACGAATGAATCAAAAGCGCTTTCAGTCTGCCATTATTTAAGAAGAGAAGGTTTATTTATTAAAAAGATAACTTATGATAAGGAAATTTATTGGGACGCATAGATTTATTAGATAATCTCAAATATTTGCCGTGAGTTTTATCTTGTGTTAACACCGACAGTCTAGTGCGCGATTCACTATATCCAAAGAATTCAGTGTAATTAGTGGCTATTATAAGGGTGTGCATAAGTGCGTTAAGTCATAATAGTATCGTATGCATTGGTGTGTTGTCTTGAAATGTAATATGTATTCTATTCTATTTTTTACTACTTGCTGACTGGGTAATGAATTAGAGATTTTGAATTGGAAATGTTTTATGACGTTTAACTGTGAAGTCATAAATGGATGTTAATGAAATGCTTTTGCAGCTGGCTGCCGAAGAGACACCATGAAGCAATACTGAAATGAACTTCCTAGGAAATTTAATAGTAAATGTTCTTAGTTGCATTTTCTTGTCATTGCGAAACTTTACCTCTCTTTTCGGGTGCGATGGTCGTCTCGAATACAGCGCCATACTAGTTGCTAATTGTTGACCGTGTCCGCCTAATGAAAGAAACTCCTGTTCGATGCCATGAGATGAACTGTTTGACAAATAAAGAGACAGACACTGTTTCACTTCACTTTTGAATTAACAGAAAATACAATCTGACTCAGAAAACTGTTGCAACAGGAATAGCAATAAAGATGTTCGCGCCCTCTCTTCATCAAGGTACACCATAGACTCTCTCTTTCTGAGGACTTAAAAAAAAATGACAGTCACATATCTCTCATCTAACATCATCTCTGCTGCGGCGCATCGCTTCTTTTTTTTTGTCTTGTGTATACCTCTTTGGAAACATTTAGCAAGTGCCATTACAAACCTTAGGATCAACGGGGAATTCGCGATTTTAAACGTACAATCAAAGTGTGCAAGAATGCTGGTATCTCTAATCATTGTCGATTGAGATGCGTGTGCGTAAATAATTCTTTGTACGACTTTAAAAATTAATAAGTAAAATCGTCTTGAGCTGGAACGGAGTTACCTTAGACAAATTGTCAGGGCATTTGCACACATTTATGATTTCGTCGAGTGTAGTGCCTATTTGCACATTGTGTCGCAGTGTAGAAGGTGATGTGCAGTCTGCTACTTAAAGTATAGGTGATATTCGTTGTAAGAAGCTTATATTGTTATCGGCGTTGTGTAATTAACCGCTGTTTAAGCTTGATTGCTGCCCGAGTTCCACTCCATGTAAATTAGTGCAAGAAGTGGTTTACCGACTATGACCTGCCCCTTGCTACAGTAAAAGTAGTGTTTGGCCACTGACAGTATATCTCTACTTGCAGTAGAGCACAAACAGTGACGTTATCTGTCTAGACTGCCAATTCTGCACATCAGCACAAGAAGAAGCGACGGTTTACTGACAAGGGAACCTCTCCATCGCACCCCCCTCAGATTTAGCTATAAGTTGGAACAGTGGATAGGCCTTGAAGAACTTAACACAGATCAATCGAGAAAATAGGAAGAAGTTATGTGGAACTACGAAAAAAATTAGCAAAATATACGAACTGAGTAGTCCACATGCAACATATGTAACTTATAGGGTATTGAGCAGTCAGTCTCGCCGTGGTCCTGTGGTTAGCGTGAGCTGCTGCGGAATGACAGGTCCATGGTTCAAGGCCTGCCCAGATCAAAAAATTTACTTTCTTTATTTTCGCAAAGTTATGATCTGTCCGTTCGTTCGTTGACGTCTCTGTTCACTGTAATAAGTTTAGTGTCTGTGTTTTGCGACCGCACCGCAAAACCGTGCGATTAGTAGACGAAAGGACGTGCCTCTCCAATGGGAACAGAAAACATTTGATCGCAAGGTCATTGGTCAACCGATTCCTCCACAGGAAAACACGTCTGATATATTCTATACGATACTGTTGACGGCATGTGCGTCACATGACAGTAATATGTTGTCGACCCACCTAACTCGTACACTTGGCGAATGGGTAAAAAGATTCTTCTACCTTGCCCGATCTAGGTTTTCTTGTGGATGTGATTATCACTCCCAAAAAAGTGATCGCATCGGACGGACAGACGGACAGATAATAATTGTCTGAAAACAAAAAATTAAAATGTTTAGTCGAGGGAAGGGTTGAACCAAGGACCTCTTACTCCACAGCTGCTCACGCTAACCACAGGACCACGGCGCTCCTGCCTATACATTGCGTTTAAAGTTGCATATGATACGTGGACTACTCAGTTCGTATATTTTGCTAATTTTTTTCATAGTTCCACACAACTTCTTCCTGTTTTCTCGATTGATCTGTGTTCAGTTTTTCAAGGCCTATCCACTCTGCCAACTTATAACTAAATCTGAGGGGGGTGCGATGGGGAGGATCCCTTGTGAGAAAATGCATAAGACTTGTTTCGTCAGAGTGCAACGTCTGCAGTGTTTGGTGAACATTGCTCAGATTTGAATGGTTGTCGTATTAACAACGCATGTCTCACTGCCGCAGATCACAACTGATAAGTACACAGCTTGTGGTCTAATGGCTAGTGTTGCTGCCTCTGGATGACGGGATCCCGGGTTCGATTCCCGACAGTGTTGGGGATTTTCCCTGCCCGAGGACTCGGTGTCTGTGTTGTCCTCATCATTTCATCATCATTCGTGATAATGGCTAGATCGGACTGCATAAAAAATTGGAGAGTGAAAAAAAATAGGGCCTTTGTACGAGAGTTGATGACCGCGCCCCACAAACCAAATATCCTCATCATCACAACTGACAACACACTTCGTAAATTGTCTTACTCAGACACGAGGGAAACTTTTCTGAAGCCTATTTAGTTTACCAGAATGACTCCAGTCCCATTTTACTCTTGCCTTTCTTTCTTTTTGCTGTCCAGATGTTACTTTCACGTGCCTGAAATTCAGGAACTCATCAACTTGTATTATGACTACATAGTTTATTTGACTGAGCATTGCCGGCCGAAGTGGCCGTGCGGTTAAAGGCGCTGCAGTCTGGAACCGCAAGACCGCTACGGTCGCAGGTTCGAATCCTGCCTCGGGCGTGGATGTTTGTGATGTCCTTAGGTTAGTTAGGTTTAACTAGTTCTAAGTTCTAGGGGACTAATGACCTCAGCAGTTGAGTCCCATAGTGCTCAGAGCCATTTGAAGCATTGACTGAGCATTATTTTAGTGTTATTATAATAGATTTTCATGCATAGTTGGAAATTCTCTTCCGCTCCCTGTTGAAGTTTACCTGTACTGGAGACAAACAGTAAAACTTCATCATCAAAACAAAAGCGCATCATATATGTGTTCCTACTTCCTTTTTTCCAGTTTAAACATCTGTTTGACTTAACAGTTTTTTAAACTCAGTTCTGTGTACAGGTTCGTAATGTACAGATTAAGAACGCTGCAGCTTTTTTTCTTTTCTGTTTTTTTTTTACTGCTGATCGTATCGTACGGTACTGAACAAGGAAATACATTGAACATCTTGAGCGAAATATTTCTCAAAGACGTACTCATCATGCACAACTTCCTAGTAGCAGAGACGGGAATGTCATAGAGTATTCGGAGAAAACCGTTGTGGCCAGAGTCAGCGGTCGCGGATTCTGACTGCAGCAAACCACTCGGCAGCGCAAAGCTGGACAACGGCAGCCGGTGAGCAGCCGAACTCGCTGCTCGCTAAGGGCTGATACGTCACCACGCGTCACAGGACGCCAGAGATCTACAGGAGTCGATAAAAAAAGCCTGCCTTGACTGAGGAGCCGCGGCACACACTTTGGGAAGCTCCTACGGTTGTGCGTCGCTGCGGTCCGGTCCCTGGTCGACGGGCACGTGCACCTTCCGCCGACCACTGGCGACAACACCGATGTACTGTGGAGACCTCACGCCCCACGTGTTGAGCAATTCGGCGGTACGTCCACCCGGCCTCCCGCATGCCCACTATACGCCCTCGCTCAAAGTCCGTCAACTGCACATACGGTTCACGTCCACGCTGTCGCGGCATGCTACCAGTGTTAAAGACTGCGATGGAGCTCCGTATGCCACGGCAAACTGGTTGACACTGACGGCGGCGGTGCACAAATGCTGCGCAGCTAGCGCCATTCGACGGCCAACACCGCGGTTCCTGGTGTGTCCGCTGTGCCGTGCGTGAGATCATTGCTTGTACAGCCCTCTCGCAGTGTCCGGAGCAAGTATGGTGGGTCTGACACACCGGTGTCAATGTGTTCTTTTTTCCATTTCCAGGAGTGTATTTGGCTGGACACAAACAGTAAAAAGCCGGACACGGGCACCCCAAAACCTGACAGTAACAAATAAACGTCGATTTATTCGACTAAGTGCAGTCAGTCACTTTTATCAAGCATTTCGGATGATTACGACTCCATTATCCACTGGATGTATTTGAATTGCCAACACATCATCGATTTGTACATGACTCATATTTATAATGTGCGCAGTTTTGTGTCGTTATCTACGTTATGGAAGGTACCAGCACACAACAAACCCAGAAGAGCTTGAAAATAAGGTGAAGAATTCAGACATCACCACACACAGTGGACTGATAAAATATTCGAAATACACCATTCGTGCTTATAATATTTTCAAAGATGTTGATATACAAATGTTACATGGGGTACAGATGATCGAGAATAAACTTTGACTACGTATGGGACCTAGGGTTCATTTATTGATTTTTCTATGAATATTTCAGTCTACTAATTACACCAACGAGGTAACCGAATGCTCATACACCTCTGTGGGAGTAATGACATGCCAGATTTTATTTTAATGATTCCTACACCAGTGTCATCTACGGCGATAAAGGATATGAACAGATTCGGTCAAGATAACCCATATATAAATTTTAAATAGGTTCACATATGAGATATAAGGCGTCTTTCTCATTACAGCTCATTTAGAACGACTGTCATTCTAATTCACGTATGAAACAACGCTTCCAGAAACACAGTCCTGGGCTACTCTTATATCTACATCTACAGCTCAAGTTGCTGTACATCGCGAGGTGGATGGTGCCTCGCACCAACATTGGCGGTTTTCCATCCATTTCTAATAATGTACTGAATAAGGGATGTAAGTGGGCTGTTTAGGTTTTTATGTTGGTAATGCCACGTAGCGCTCTGTGTGAAAATCACTGACTGTGCTGTGTGCAGTCCGTGGCTGGTTGGCATTGTTGGATTATTCGCTATTGGAGTGTTGGGCTGTTGGATGTGAACAGCGCGTAGCGTTGCGCAGTTGGAGGTGAGCCGCCGGCAGTGGTGGATGTGGGGAGAGAGATGCCAGAGTTTTGAGAGCGGAAGATATGGACGTGTGTCCGTCAGAAAGACGAAATTTGTTTAATTGGATGTTACAAAATTACATGTATATTATGACTTTTGAACGCTATTAAGGTAAATAAATTGTTTTTTCTCTATGAAAATCTTTCATTTGCTAACTATGCCAATCAATAGTAAGTCCCTTCAGTAGTTAGAATCTCTTATTTAGCTGGCAGTATTGGCGCTCACTGTATTGCAGTAGTTCGAGTAACGAAGATTTTTGTGAGGTAAGTGATTCATGAAAGATATAGGTTACTGTTAGGGCCATTCTTTTCTAGGGATTATTGAAAGTCAGACTGCGTTGCGCTAAAGATATTGTGTGTCAGTTTAGTGATGATCAGAATAAGTAAAGAGAAAACTGTTTGAGTACGTTGAGTTTTGCTCAGCTGTTTGAAAATCAAATAACGTAGAACTTTACCAGCACTGTCATTCATAATTTTTCAAAGGGGACGTTTCACGCTCATGTCCATCGGTTTATGTGTCTGTAGCACACTACGGCCTCTGCCTCTCTGTACGTTCATCACTATGTAAGGCTTCTGTAGAACATCACCATGGTTTGGAAACGCCAAACATACGTTAGAGTGCTTGTGTTTCGATTAGATTAGACGTACCTTTAGTTCCAGCAGATACATGGTTCGCACATCCTCCAGCACTTAGAAGATCTCTGAAAAACAAGCATACGCGGTAAATATTGTGGGCCCCCTATTGACGCGGTAGAGCTATTTGTGCTTTCAACGGGAGTCTGACCAGTCTCAGTGAACTATGAGCGGTCATGGATTTACCGATAGAGTGCATGGCCAGAGACTTGTCACTGCGGTCGTCACGACGAATGTAAGCGCTGCACAGTAATACGGAGGTTGGCCAGAAAATAATGCACCGCTTTTTTTTTCTCAGCCGAAAACAATACTACAGGGCTATTACAAATGATTGAAGCGATTTCATAAACTCACTGTAGCTTCATTCATTGACATATGGTCACGACACACTACAGATACGTAGAAAAACTCATAAAGTTTTGTTCGGCTGAAGCCGCACTTCAGGTTTCTGCCGCCAGAGCGCTCGAGAGCGCAGTGAGACAAAATGGCGACAGGAGCCGAGAAAGCGTATGTCGTGCTTGAAATGCACTCACATCAGTCAGTCATAACAGTGCAACGACACTTCAGGACGAAGTTCAACAAAGATCCACCAACTGCTAACTCCATTCGGCGATGGTATGCGCAGTTTAAAGCTTCTGGATGCCTCTGTAAGGGGAAAACCGATGGATCGGTCGTGGTGGAGATCATGATCAGCAATTCATGTCATGGCCTCCACGCTCTCCCGACTTAACCCCATGCGATTTCTTTCTGTGGGGTTATGTGAAAGATTCAGTGTTTAAACCTCCTCTACCAAGAAACGTCCCAGAACTGCGAGCTCGCTTCAACGATGCTTTCGAATTCATTGATGGGGACATGCTGCGCCGAGTGTGGGAGGAACTTGATTATCGGCTTGATGTCTGCCGAATCACTAAAGGGGCACATATCGAACATTTTTGAATGCCTAAAAAAACTCTTTGAGTTTTTGTATGTGTGTGCAAAGCATTGTGAAAATATCTCAATTAATAAAGTTATTGTAGAGCTGTGAAATCGCTTCAATCATTTGTAATAACCCTGTACAATGCGAAACGTTGCGTATGTATTATTTGAAGTCTCCAGAGTGAGCGTGCCAAGTTTACGTCACTTCTGACAGATATCGTGGCAGCAGGACACTATCAAAATGGCGTCTCGGGATGTACGTTACAAGCAACGTGCCGTCATTAATTTGTCACTGCAGAGAAAGAAGCTGGTGTGGAATACTCACAAACGCTTTCGCAAGGTCTATGGAGCATTTGCTGACGACAGAAGTATAGTTAGTCGCTGGGCAAAGAGGGTGAGGTCATCAGAAGCCGGTTCGGCGGAGCCCCACGATTTGCAGCGGCCGGGGAGACCATCCACGGTTGTCGCACCTGACACATCTGACCTAGCCCCATCGGAGTTCCACTTGTTTGGGCCATTGAAGGATGCCATTCGTGGAAGACATTTTGAAGACGGCGAGGAGGTGATTCACACAGTGAAGCACTGGCTTCACCACCAGGACAAAGATTGGTAGCGACATTGCATACACGCCCGTGTTCGTGCTGCAGGAAGGCTATAGAACGGGATGGAGATACGTGGCAAAATAGAGTGTGTAGATAAAATACCATCCTTTCGTGTCTGTAATTCTTATGTTCATTAAAGAATGTTTGAAGGAAAAAATGCGGTGCATTACTTCCTGGACAACCATCACAATTTACCGACTCCGCGCTCCGCCCTGAAGACCATGCGATGCTCCCTATCCGTCGTGTCATCCTCGCCAAATGGCGTCATTTTGATGCTCCGTGAAATGGTATTGGGCGGCACTGTCACTTTCCAGGCCTTACAGTCGTCTCTCCTCATCCGAGAAGCTCAGTTGGCATCACGAGATTGAGTCCTTCCACCAAGGAAAAGTTAAGGGGCATTACCAGGGTCGTCCGCATGGCAATCAGACAAGCCGGCTGTTGGACTCGGAGGCGGACATAGACTGATAGGTACATCCCTGTAACCGAACTTGTCAGGAGTACAGCTCCATCCGTCTACATCATACTACATAAGCTACCTAACGGTGTATGGTGGGGCGTACTTCTGGTAGCACTCTTTGATCCCCCTCCCGCCCTTCCCTGTTTCACCTGCGAGTGGCGTACGGCAAGAATGATTGTCGGTAAGCCTCAGTATTGGCTCTAATTTCCCGACTTGATCATTTCGCGGGATGTATGTGGGAGGAAGTAATACTTCTCGAAATGTGTTCTCTCGCAGTTTCAGTAGTAAACCTCTCCGTGATCCTGAACGCCTCTGTTGTATCGTCTGCCACTAGAGTTCGCTAAGCATCTGTGTAACACTCTTGTGCCGACTAGATGGTGACCTGGCGAAACGCGCCACCCCCGTCGGGTCTTCTCTATCTCCTCCATCAGTCCTATCGGGTAAGGATCCCAGATAGATGAACAACATTCAAGAACTGGTCGAACAAGCGCCTTGTAAGCTACTTTCTTCGTGGATGAGTTACATTTTCTTAAGTGTCTTCGTACGAATCTCAGTCCGACATCTGCTTTTCCTAATGTTTATTTTTCTTTTATGTGATCATTCCTCTTAAGGTCGCTCTACACACTTACTCGTAGATTTTTATGGTAGATACAGTCACGAATGGTGGCGTTTATGCCCGCGTTTATTACTTTTTTTGTTGCTATGTTTTAATGCACAGTGTAGGAAGGCTAGCGAGTACGGTCAAAAGACAGAGTCATCGAACGACGCGACAGACGGTCACATAGCGTGAGAAAGGCCTGGCGTCCTAGGGGCCTGTGATAAAGGAGCAGTGGCAGTGGGGATTCACCTACCACGCTGGGCCTCAAGAAGCCCATCTTTTATTATTTATATTTACTGTTTAAGTATTAATATGGTGTTCCAGGGGTGCTTATGACGTTCCTTACACTGAGAAATTGTTCAAATTCAAATAGTTCAAATGGCTCTGAGCACTATGGGACTTAACTGCTGAGATCATCAGTCCGCTAGACTTAGAACTACTTAAAACTAACTAACCTAAGGACATCACACACATCCATGCCCGAGGCAGGATTCGAACTTGCGACCGCAGTGGTCGCGCGGTTCCAGACTGTAGCGCCTAGAACCACTCGGCCACACCGGCCGGCCAGAAATTGTTAATAATAATTTCAATATCATTCAGTTCATCAGGAAACGCCGAGTACAAATTTTAATTACTGTCAGTGCTTATCGATGGATAGTATGGACGAATGACAAGTGTTCCCTGACAGGGCATATGCCAAACTGCTAAGATACCTCATTACCAGTCTACGATCGGTTTCCGAGGACGTAATACGCGAATCCGTGGATAAAATCTAATATCGCGTAAAGACGGAACAGTTTGTTCAAAAATTGCCTCGGATGGTGTACTTATGCGCTGTTGTGTTAATCCAAGAGAGTCTACGATCGGTTTTCGAGGTGGCAATACGTGGACCAGTGTGTGGAATGCAACTCCGCATAAAAACAGAATTGATTGCTAATGTTTCCTCGGAAAACATACCTGTGCGATCTCATGTTGATTCTAAGGTAGTGTGAAACATTTTTGTGACTTTTGCGATGCACGGGAACTTATGATTAATGATCGGGAATCTTATTATGACTACTGAAGATGGAATAGCTCCAGAAATCGTTTTATTTATGAAATAAAACAAAATTTTACGGTTTTTGCTTAGGAACTAAACCTACCAATTCATCATATTATTATGCACTGTGTATGGCACAAGCGTTAGAGCTCGCGACCGACGGTGAAGAAACCAAGCGAGACAACAGCTACGGGACATCTTTAGAATATATAAGAAACTATCAGCCACGATTAAGGATGAAAGTTCCTTATATACTAGATTATCACGATTGCTGACTGTTCTGGAAATCCGAAAGTACAAAAACATCTTTAGAAGACGTGAGGTAACCAAGTTGCATTCAGTTGCACTAGGGTAAGTGAGTGCAGACTTTATTGCTAAAATCCAGCTTGTTTGTTAATCCCGGCACATCTTTAAGGTGGGAAGTTTCATTTACTGTAACCCACTGCGTAGCTCACGGGGGTCAAACCGACATTTACTGTGGGACTACATTTTACCACAGTCGCAAATATTCGTTACAGTTGGCGACCCTTATGTGGGGAAAATACCTTTCAACAGCTGTTGATAGGATGCATTAAGCCCTCATAATATTCTTTACGTGTTGTACAGTGGTAGATCTCTTCTTCTATGTATGCGCAATATGTTACGTTTATTTACGCTCAGGGTCAACTGCCATGGCCTGCACCAGTCACAAATCCTCTGCAGGTAATTCTGAAAATCAGTAGTATCTTCTTGGTTTGCCACTTTCTTATAGACAACCGTATTATCCGTGGACTTTCTTAAAGAGCTTCGAGCCCTTTCTGCTATATCATTTATATACATATCACACTTCCTCCGAAAATTACCTTTACATCTGTCGAGTTCTGTCTGCAAAGCAGTCTAGAATCCAGTCTCGACTTGACAGAAACGATCCTCTGCGTAAAACGTATCGTTTGTCTGAGTTCGGCATCAGTCAGAAGTAAGGGCCAGTAAACTATAATCGGTACTCGAACAGCAGTGACTGTGTTGAGGCAAGCGTCTGTGAGTAAAGCTGGCAGCGCTGCCGCCTGGCGGTGCGACCCGAAGCTGGAGCCGGCGTGAAGCCGCGGCCCTGACAGGGCGTTCTCTCAGATGTTAAGCATCCTTCACGGTGGGCGACAAACATTTATCAGTTATGCTATATGAAGAACGTATTTTCTGTACGTTTTAACTGTGCTAATGTTTCTTGGCTGCTTCTCAAAAACCACTACCATATTAAGTTATCAGGGTCTCCAGTTGCCCGATGCTGTCCTGCACCCTTCTCTGCACTGTGATGATATTTTCCTACAACTTCTCAAACTAACTTGTTTTTCACACTCTATTTTCCCGTCTGAATTAATTTTCCTCTCTGTTGCTCCTTCCAGCAGCTTGTTAACTATTCCTGGATGCCATACAAAATGTCCAACTAATCCGGCCCTCCTTCTGACTTCTCATAAGGGTCCCCAACGAACATCTGTCCCTACCTATAGTCGATACTGCATCTTCATTTCGTCCTTCCACTTAATTTTTAAACATTCTTTCATAACACCACATTCGAAATGCTCCCACTATCTTCTATTCCGGATTTACGATGATCCACGTTTCACATCAGTACAATACAGGGTTATTACAAATGATTGAAGCGATTTCACAGCTCTACATTAGCTTTATTATCTGAGATATTTTCACAATGCTTTGCACACACATACAAAAACTCAAAAAGTTTTTTTAGGCATTCACAAATGTTCGATATGTGCCCCTTTAGTGATTCGGCAGACACGCCGATAATCAAGTTCCTCCCACACTCGGCGCAGCATGTCCCCATCAATGAGTTCGAAAGCATCGTTGATGCGAGCTAGCAGTTCTGGCACGTTTCTTGGTAGAGGTGGTTTAAACACTGAATCTTTCACATAACCCCACAGAAAGAAATCGCATGGGGTTAAGTCGGGAGAGCGTGGAGGCCATGACATGAATTGCTGATCATGATCTCCACCACGACTGATCCATCGGTTTTGCAATCTCCTGTTTAAGAAATGCCGAACATCGTGATGGAAGTGCGGTGGAGCACCATCCTGTTGAAAGATGAAGTCTGCGCTGTCGGTCTCCAGTTGTGGCACGAGCCAATTTTCCAGCATGTCCAGATACACGTGTCCTGTAACGTTTTTTTCGCAGATGAAAAAGGGGCCGTAAACTTTAAACCGTGAGATTGCACAAAACACGTTAACTTTTGGTGAATTGCGAATTTGCTGCACGAATGCGTGAGGATTCTCTACCGCCCAGATTCGCACATTGTGTCTGTTCACTTTACCATTAAGAAAAAATGTTGCTTCATCACTGAAAACAAGTTTCGCACTGAACACATCCTCTTCCATGAGCTGTTGCAACCGCGCCCAAAATTCAAAGCGTTTGACTTTGTCATCGGGTGTCAGGGCTTGTAGCAATTGTAAACGGTAAGGCTTCTGCTTCAGCCTTTTCCGTAAGATTTTCCAAACCGTCGGCTGTGGTACGTTTAGCTGCCTGCTTGCTTTATTCGTCGACTTCCGCGGGCTACGCGTGAAACTTGCCCGCACGCGTTCAACCGTTTCTTCGCTCACTGCAGGCCGACCCATTGATTTCCCCTTACAGAGGCATCCAGAAGCTTTAAACTGAGCGTACCATCGCCGAATGGAGTTAGCAGTTGGTGGATCTTTGTTGAACTTCGTCCTGAAGTGTCGTTGCGCTGTTACGACTGACTGATGTGAGTGCATTTCAAGCACGACATACGCTTTCTCGGCTCCTGTCGCCATTTTGTCTCACTGCGCTCTCGAGCGCTCTGGAGGCAGAAACCTGAAGTGCGGCTTCAGCCGACCAAAACTTTATGAGTTTTTCTACGTATCTGTAGTGTGTCGTGACCATATGTCAATGAATGGAGCTACTTTGAATTTATGAAATCGCTTCAATCATTTGTAATAGCCCTGTATAGACGTACACTTTCAGGAACGTTTTTCAGATTTCAGAATCGGTAAGGAATAAAACACTTTTACCCAATAAAGAATTTTTCGCCTGTTCCAGTTTATTCTGACGTCTGGCTACCTAGTGTAACGTTGTTTCCTACATAGGTGACTTTCTTCACTTCCTCCGCTACTGTGTCGTTCCCAGTGCTGGTGTTAAACAAGTCGTTTTTCTCTGTTTCGTTATTCCAGCACCTACGTCTTTGCTTTACTAATCGATAAACCCTATTCTGAGATCAGAATGTTGTCCATTTCTTTAAACAAGTGTTGTACTTCAGCTTATACATGGCCAGAACAGCTGCAGTGGCTGGACTAATGTATAGAAAGATCACAAACACAACATATTACCATGCCTAACACGGTGTAGAAAACCCGTTGAAATTCTTAAACAGCCTCCAGTCGTCTCGGAGTGAATAAACGTAGGTCCTTCATGATTTTGAAGGGAATCTTATAACATTCTTCGTGCAAACTAGAGGCAAGTTGAGGTAAAGATATTGGAGGTAGAGATGGGCAAACTTAGGAACTAGTTCACTAGCGATCGCTCTGTTTTGAGAAACGTTATTTTTACCCGTTCACCGTTCATTTGAAATTTAGTAGCATAGGTCACTGAAGATGGAAGGGGCACTTGCCTCCCCCTCTGGAGTAGAGAGTTTCTTTTTTTCATTACAGAATTCTCACACACTTGTAAAAGTAATTTTCTTGATTCTGCAAAACCTCTCGTCTAGCCCACTGTAACATTATGTGGCTGATCGCAGTGAAATAACATAAGGTGGTGCACGAAAAACCAGCCCCGAGTACAGACTGCTCGCCAGGTATGCACTATTTGTTGACCGCTACGAGCAGAATAGATAAACGTGTAATAATTAGGCAGTGAAGAAATAACAAATTAGCTAATGTAAACAACAATTTGGAAACAACAGATGACGATTGGTGGGCGACAGTGAGTAGTCTAGTACTTGGGGCCGATTTTTCGTGCGCCGCCCTGTACCAATGAAATAATATTGAAGAAGTTATCATATTCTCGTTACAAAATGTGACACCAGACACTCGATCATGGAGCGCGGGTTTCATTCGGTTGTAAGCTGGTCTGGCATCCATAACAACGAACATGCTCCTTTACCTTGGGTCAAAAAAAGACGGAAAATGGCCACTCGTGTGTGCCGTGCAGACTTCCTTTGCATGTGTAATAACAAAACAAATTGCTTTTTTATATCTTCTGCTGTTTACCGAAATAGTGAAGTAAGCTGGTATGCCCTTTTGTTACCTGAAAAGATATATGTATTACATACCACGTAATTTTTGTGTTGTTGTTGTTGTGATCTTCAGTCCTGAGACTGGTTTGATGCAGCTCTCCATGCTACTCTATCCTGTGCAAGCTTCTTCGTCTCCCGGTACCTACTGCAGCCTACATCCTTCTGAATCTGCTTAGTGTATTCATCTCTTGGTCTCCCTCTACGATTTTTACCCTCCACGATGCCCTCCAGTACCAAGTTGGTGATCCCTTGATGCCTCAGAACATGTCCTACCAACCGATCCCTTCTTCTAGTCAAGTTGTGCCACAAACTCCTCTTCTCCCCAATTCTATTCAATACCTCCTCATTAGTTATGTGATCTACCCATCTAATCTTCAGCATTCTTCTGTAGCACCACATTTCGAAAGCTTCTATTCTCTTCTTGTCTAAACTATTTATCGTCCATGTTTCACTTCCATACATGGCTACACTCCATACAAATACTTTCAGAAACGACTTCCTGACACTCAAATCTATACTAGATGTTAACAAATTTCTCTTCTTCAGAAACACTTTACTTGCCATTGCCAGCCTACATTTTATATCCTCTCTACTTCGACCATCATCAGTTATTTTGCTCCCCAAATAGCAAAACTCCCTTACTACATTAAGTGTCTCATTTCCTAATCTAATTCCCTCAGCATCACCCGACTTAATTCGACTACATTCCATTATCCTCGTTTTGCTTTTCTTGATGTTCATCTTATACCCTCCTTTCAAGATATTGTCCATTCCGTTCAATTGCTCTTCCAGGTCCTTTGCTGTCTCTGACAGAATTACAATGTCATCGTCAAACCTCAAGGTTTTTATTTCTTCTCCATGGATTTTAATACCTACTCCGAACTTTTCTTTTGTTTCCTTTACTGCTTGCTCAATGTACTGATTGAATAGCATCGGGGAGAGGCTACAACCCTGTCTCACTCCCTTCCCAACCACTGCTTCCCTTTCATGCCCCTCGACTCTTATAACTGCCATCTGGTTTCTGTACAAATTGTAAATAGCCTTTCGCTCCCTGTATTTTACCCCTGCGACCTTCAGAATTTGAAAGAGAGTATTCCAGTCAACATTATCAAACGCTTTCTCTAAGTCTACAAATGCTAGAAATGTAGGTTTGCCTTTCCTTAAACTAGCTTCTAAGATAAGTCGTAGGGTCAGTATTGCCTCACGTGTTCCAACATTTCTACGGAATCCAAATTGATCTTCCCCGAGGCCAGCTTCTACCAGTTTTTCCATTCGTCTGTAAAGAATTCGTGTTAGCATTTTGCAGCTGTGACTTATTAAACTGATAGTTCGGTAATTTTCACATCTGCCAACACCTACTTTCTTTGGGATTGGAATTACTACATTCTTCTTGAAGTCGCAGGAAATTTCGCCTGTCTCATACATCTTACTCACCAGATGGTAGAGTTTTGTTAGGACTGGCTCCCCCAAGGCTGTCAGTAGTTCTAATGGAACGTTGTCTACTCCCGGGGCCTTGTTTCGACTTAGGTCTTTCAGTGCTCTGTCAAACTCTTCACGCAGTATCATATCTTTCATTTCATCTACCTCCTCTTCCATTTCCATAATATTGTCTTCAAGAACATCGCCCCTGTATAGACCCTGTATATACTCCTTCCACCTTTCTGCTTTCCCTTCTTTGCTTAGAACTGGATTTCCATCTGAGCTCTTGATATTCATGCAAGTGGTTCTCTTTTCTCCAAAGGTCTCTTTAATTTTCCTGTAGGCAACATCTATCTTACCCCTCTTGAGATAAGCCTCTACATCCTTACATTTGTCCTCTAGCCATCCCTGCATCCCTGCTTAGCCTTTTTGCGCTTCCTGTCGATCTCATTTTTGAGACGTTTGTATTCTTTTTTGCCTGCTTCACTTACTGCATTTTTATATTTTCTCCTATCATCAAGTAAATTCAGTATCTCTCCTGTAACCAAGGATTTCTACTAGCCCTCGTCTTTTTACCTACTTGATCCTCTGCTGCCTTCACTATTTCATTCCTCAAAGCTACCCATTCTTCTTCTACTGTATTTCTTTCCCCCATTCCTGTCAATTTTTCCCTTATGCTCTCCCTGAAACTCTGTACAACCTCTGGTTCTTTCAGATTATCCAGGTCCCATCTCCTTAAATCCCCACCTTTTTGCAGTTTCTTCAGTTTTAATCTACAGTTCATAAGCAATAGATTATGGTCAGAGTACACATCTGCCCCTGGAAATGTCTTACAATTTAAAATCTGGTTCCTAAATCTCTGTCTTATCATTATATAATCTATCTGAAACCTTTTAGAATCTCCAAGGTTCTTCCATGTATACAACCTTCTTTCATGATTCTTGAACCAAGTGTTAGCTATGATTAAGTTATGCTCTGTGCAAAATTCTACCAGGCGGATTCCTCTTTCATTTCTTAGCCCCAATCCATATTCACCTACTACGTTTCCTTCTCTTCCTTTTCCTACTGTCGAATTCCAGTCATCTATGACTATTAAATTTTCGTCTCCCTTCACGACCTGAATAATTTCTTTTATCTCATCATACATTTCCTCAATTTCTTCGTCATCTGCAGAACTAGTTGGCATATAAACTTGTACTACTGTAGTAGGCGTGGGCTTCGTGTCTATCTTGGCCACAACAATGCGTTCACTATGCTGTTTGTAGTAGCTTACCCACACTCCTATTTTCCTATTCATTATTAAAGCTACTCCTGCATTACCCCTATTTGATTTTGTATTTATGATCCCGTATTCGCCTGACCAAAAGTCTTGTTCCTCCTGCCACCGAACTTCACTAATTCCCACTATATATAACTTTAACCTATCCATTACCCTTTTTAAATTCTCTAACCTATCTGCCCGATTAAGGGATCTGGGACTATTTTACCTCCGGAATATTTTACCCAAGAGGACGCCATCATCATTTAATCATACAGTAAAGCTGCATACCCTCGGGAAAAATTACGGCTGTAGTTTCTCCTTGCTTTCAGCCGTTCGCAGTACCATAACAGCAAGGCCGCTTTGGTTAGTGCTACAGGGCCAGATCAGTCAATCATCTAGACTGTTGTCCCTGCAACTACTGAAAAGGCTGCTGCCCCTCTTCAGGAACCACACGTTTGTCTGGCCTCTCAACAGATACCCCTCCGTTGTGGTTGCACCTACGGTACGGCTATCTGTATCGTTGAGGCACACAAGCCTCCCTACCAACGGCAAGGTCCATGGTTCATGGGGGGGGGGGGGGGGAAGGGGGAATTTTTATGTAATTTACTTAATTATAAAATACATTTTAATTACTGGTCGTGGACGCTGAATAGAATACGAAAAGAACCAGAAGTACAGAGTTCAAAAAAGGTTTGAAACAGATCTAGAACGGGCGTGCGCATTGAAGGAAACGAACAACAACTCGATACTGAACTAACTAGGAGCAGTCGGCAGTGGAACTGCGAAGAGTGGCCACTCGGAGAAGGACGAGTCCGCCCGAACGAGACCGAGACGGAGACAGGCGGGAACGGGACCGAGGCTGGAGCGAGACCGGCCGACCCGCCGTTGCGGGAACAAGACCTACCGTTTCTCGTTCCCGGGAACTACAAGTAGAAAGCCGCGATCTAAGTGAACCATGAAAGACCGTTCCTTAGAATGCGTTCCTCGTTCTTTCCTCTCATCTTGGTCAACCGTTCCTTTAGACCCGTTATTTCGTGAACAACCCATCTCTAATTGGAGGTGTACAGCGATGACTCACCCCTCTCTCCAAAGCAGGCCACATAGGCTCAATTATGTTGAGATCTGGTGACTATGGTGGCCACGGAAGATTCGACACTTCACCCCCCTCCTCACAAAACCAGTCCTGGGGGAGCTGTTTGAACAGGGGCCCTGTCATCTTGGTACAAACATTACACCATAGGTCAAACCTGGTCAGCCAGAACGGTCACATAACCCTTGTCAGTAATGATACCTTGCAGAGTAACTTTGGGGCCTACGGAACACTACGATACCTCTGTCCAAAACATCACCGAACCCCAGCCACATTTCTCTCTTCGGACGTAAAAAACTCGGCCAGAAGTTGGAAAGAGGATAACACAACACTCATCCGACCAAACTCCTTCCATTGCTCCTGTATCCATGTCTTATGGCTTCGGCCCACGTTTTCCTGTTACAGGCATTTGCATCACTCATGTATGATTTTTTAATTCCAGCTCGCCCTGAAATTATCAGTTTATGAAGCTCCTTTCGTGTTGATTTGGTGCTGATTCGCGAGAGTGACATCTAGATGTGTAGTGATGTTGGAGCTGTCCTCCTCTTTATTTTTCGTCACAATCCTCATCACCGACTGTACGTCTTGACAGATGTTGTTTTTTCACTTTCCCTGTAGGCGATGTAAGTCTTTGATATTGCGCCTCTTGAAGCACCAAACAATTCGCCTACCTTGGCTACGAAGGTACTCACCATACGGGCACCACCGTCTTGTCCACATTGTAATTCACTTAGCTCCGACATAATGCACTCACAGGTACACGTAACGACTGACACATGCGGCGTATTGAGGCTATTTGTTATACAGGTGTCGTTCGTAGTCAAATACAACAGCGTAACGTGTATGCTTGGCTAACAACAGCATATATATTCAAGCAAGCATTTCTGCAGATGTTACCATATTTTTGGCTCAAATGACTCTGAGCACTATGGGACGTAACATCTGAGGTCATTAGTCCCCTCGAACTTAGAACTACTTAAACCTAACGAACCTAAGGACATCACACACATCCATGCCCGATGCAGTATTCGAGCCTGCGACCGGAGCGGTCGCGCGGTTCCAGACTGAAGCACCTAGAACCGCTCGACCACACAGACCGGCTACCATATTTTTGTATATCGTCTGCAAACCACACAGTTGGAGCAAATTTCTGCACTAGTCCAAAAGTTAAGCGTAGTCACGGAAACACCAAAATGAAATGAGAAAAATCACGCAGTCGCCCAACATCACCGTAAATATTTACCTACGAACCCTACTTGTTAGCCCTGTATAGGAAATGAGTACTACTCGACCATGATATTATTGCACTTGGCCTTTCATGGACGCTACTGCAAACACGAAGGTATTTTACAGTACACAAGTGCATTGATGACTAAGGAGAACGCATCACACTGTGAATGATTTCTAGACAGCTGTGCACTTACTATGAAGTGATTCAGTGTGTGGTCGTGAAATATCACGATAAAAACTCACAATCAGACGACCGGAGAGCCCTCACACCCAAGTGCAATAATGTTGTGGTCGACTAATCCTGCGCGCTGTGAAAAGGACGTAAGGGAAAGGTGAACGCAAGCAGTGCATGAGACCACTCACGCCTCAGTCTTGTCTCAATCTTGTTTCTCCGCTCATGGTGAGCAGAGTGTAGTCTCTTGGTGAAGATGACAAAGTAACGCCATAAAGACGCCATCTGGACCCTGTTTTGCAGGATAGAATACTCGGCCGCCAGGATTCAGACCAAACACAGAACGAGGTCTGAGTATATTTGGATGTCTGAATTTTCTCATTTTCATAAGACAGAAGAGGCAATCTGTTTTACTTGCTAAAAATATTCTAAAGCCAAGAGCGCATAAATATGTCATTATTTAAAACAATCGGTTTCGATAAACTTTGCTGTCATCTTCAGGTCGTAAAGAATCTTTCTGTTACGAAACGTGTTCATTTTAAGTTGGGCCTCACGCTGAGTATCATTTCACGGCTAGTTTCCAGACACGACGGATGTTCGTCGTAGGCCAGTGAAAGGTCGTATCAAGAATAACCATCTCACAGTAGCACCAATACCTGGCACAAAATGCCCGACGAAATCGAGTACACCTGCAAGATCAATGGTTGTAGAGCTTGTAGCTGCCTCAGCAGTTACTGTTTCTCGACAGACTGTGCTTCGGAGGTTCAGGACAGTAGGGCTGTTTGCCAGACGTCCTGCCGTGTGCAGCCCGCTCGCTCCAGCTCAGAAACGGGCCCGTATGTTATGCAGTCGGCAACATGATTTTGGACCTTGAATGAATGGAGGAATGTGCTCATCACAGATGAATCTTTCTTCAGTTTTCAAAATGATTCTGATCATATAGTACTATGTAGAGAAACTGGTAGTCGATACAACTTTTAAAAAATCGTGGAAAGGGGCAGGTTTGATAGTGATGGCGTCATGGTGTGGGGACGCATCATGTTGAATGACCGGACGGAGCTGCATATTGGTTTTTTTTTTTTTTGTGGTCGGAGGAATACTCTAAACGCTCGGAGATACTGAGGTGAGGTACTGCTTCCTTACGTTCACCTTTTCAGAGATGCAGTTAGTCCAGACTTCCTATTTATGGACGATGAAGCCTGTCCGCATGAAGCACTGTGGTGGATTAAATTCTTGGAAGTGAAGATATCTATCGCACGGACTGGCCAGCGACACCTCCGGATCTAATCCTATAGTTTGTTGTTGTGGTCTTCAGACCTGAGAGTGGTTTGATGCAGCTCTCCATGCTACGCTATCCTGTGCAAGCTTCTTCATATCCCAGTACTTACTGCAACCTACATCGTTCTGAATCTGCTTAGCTTATTCATCTCTTGGTCTCCCTCTACGATTTTTACCCTCCACGCTGCCCTCCAATGCTAAATTTGTGATCCTTTGATGCCTTAGAACATGTCCTACCAACCGGTCCCCTCTTCTTGTCAAGTTGTGCCACAAACTCCTCTTCTCCCCAATTCTATTCAATACCTCCTCTTTAGTAATGTGATCTACCCATCTAATCTTCAGCATTCTTCTGTAGCACCACATTTCGAAATCTTCTATTTTCTTCTTGTCCAAACTATTTATCGTCCACGTTTCACTTCCATACATTGCTACACGCCATACAAATACTTTCAGAAACGACTTCCTGACACTTAAATCTATACTCGATGTTAACAAATTTCTCTTCTTCAGAAACGCTTTCCTTGCCATTGCCAGCCTACATTTCATAACCTCTCTACTTCGACCATCATCAGTTATTTTCCTCCCCAAATAGCAAAACTCCTTTACTACTGTAAGTGTCTCATTTCCTAAGCTAATTCCCTCAGCATCACCCGACTTAATTCGACTACATTCCGTTATCCTCGTTTTGCTTTTGTTGATGTTCGTCTTATATCCTCCTTTCAAGACACTGTCCATTCCGTTCAACTGCTCTTCGTAGACCCTTGCTGTCTCTGACAGAATTACAATGTCATCGGCGAACCTCAAGGTTTTTATTTCTTCTCCATGTATTTTAATTCCTACTCCAAATTTTTCTTTTGTTTTCTTTACTGCTTGCTCAATATACAGATAGAATAACATCGGCGAGAGGCTACAACCCTGTCTCACTCCCTTCCCAACCACTGCTTCCCTTTCATGCCCCTCGACTCTTATAACTGCCATCTGGTTTATGTACAAATTGTAAATAGCCTGCCGCTCCCTGTATCTTACCCCTGCCACCTTCAGAATTTGAAAGAGAGTATTCCAGTCAGCATTGGCAAAAGCTTTCTGTTAAGTCTACAAACGCTAGAAACATAGGTTTGCCTTTCCTTAATCTTTCTTGTAAGATAAGTCGTAGAGTGAGTATTGCATCACGTGTTCCAATATTTCTACGGAATCCAAACTGATCTTCCCCGAGGCCGACTTCTACTAGTTTTTCCATTCGTCTGTAAAGAATTCGCGTTAATATTTTGCAGCTGTGACTTATTAAACTGATAGTTTGGTAATTTTCACATCTGTCAACGCCTGCTTTCTTTGGGATTGGAATTATTATATTGTTCTTGAAGTCTGAGGGTATTTATCCTGTCTCATACATCTTGCTCACCAGATGGTAGAGTTTTGTCAGGACTGGCTCTCCCAAGGTCGTCAGTAGTTCGAATGGAATGTTGTCTACTCCCTATAGAATCCTATAGGATATAGCTCTAATGCCTTAGGGAGAATCGTAGCATCCCGTCAGCCTCAGCTAAGGACACTTGCAGACCTCTGCACCGCTCTTCCTGAGAAATGGGAGCGACTGCCAGGAGAGGTCTTGAACCATCTCGTAGAGAGCAAGTCAGGTCGCTGTCCGGCATGTGTGGCTGTTAGGGGTAACCATGTCCCCAATTAACAGCTTCTTTCGCTCTGATAGAGATTTCCCAGTTGTTTTGCTTTTTTACGAATGCGTATCGTATCTATCAGAACTTTTGTAACATTTTGTTTTGGGCACTGTTGAACACTGAGGTGGAAAAGTCTTGGGATACGTCCTGCTATCGTGTCGCAACTACTTCTGCCCGGCAGAGGGCAGCAGCTCGACATGGTTTGGACGCCACAAGGGGCTGGAAGTCCCCTACAGAGATACTGAGCCGTGCTGGCTCCACAGCCGACCGTAGTTGCGAGAGTCTTGTCGGTGCAGGATTTTGTGCACGAACTGACCTCTCAATTATGTCCCATACGTGTCTGATAGCGTTCATGTCGGACGATCAGAGTGGTCAAATCATTCGCTCGATTTGTCCAGGATGTTCTTCAAACCAATGGCGAACAGCTGTGGCCCAGTGAAATGGCGCAATGTGGTCCATAAAAATCTCATCGTTGTTGGGGAACATGAAGTCCATGAATGGCTGTAAATGGTCTCCCAACAGATCGTTACCATTTACAGTCAATGATCGTTTCTGTTGGACCAGAGAACCCAGTCCATTCCATGCAAACATAGCCCACAGCATTATGGAGCCACCACCAAATTGCCTTTTTGACAACTTGGGTCCTTGACTTCGTGGGGTCTGCGCCACAGTTGAGCCCTTCATCAGCCCTTACCAACTGAAATCTGGACTCAACTGACCGGGTCGACGTTCACCAGTCGCTAGGGTCCAAACGACTTGGTCACGAGCCCAGGAGAGAGATGTCGAGCTGTTAACGAAGCCACTAACGTCGGTCGTTTGCTGCCGTAGCCCGTGAACGCCAAATTTTGCCGCTCTATCCTAACGGACACGTTAGTCGTACGTCCAACACGATCTCTGTGGTTATTTAACGTAGCGTTGCTTGTCTTTTAGCACCGATAACTCTACGCAAACCGAGCGAGGTGGCGCATTCGTTAGCACACTGGACTAGTATTCTGGAGGACGATGGTTCAAATCCGCTTCCGGCAATTCTGATTTTGGTTTTCCGTGATTTCCCTAAATCGCTTCAGGACGATGCCAGGGTAGTTCCTTTGAAAGGGCACGGCCGACTTCCTTCCCCATCCTTCTCTAATCCGATGGGACCGTTGACCTCGCTGTTTGGTTCCCTCGCCCAAATCAACCAATCAACCTCTATCCAAACGCCACTGTTCGCGGTCGTTAAGTGAAGGCCGTCGGCAGTTGCCTTGTCCGTGGTGAGAGGTAATTTCGGTATATTGTATTCCCTAACGATTTCCGTAATGGAATCTCCGAAGAGTCCTACTCCAACGACCATTTCGCGTTCAGAGTCTGTTAATTCTCGTCGTGCAGACGTAATCACGTCGGACACCTCATCACAATAGTCACCTGAGTAGAAATGACAGCTCCGTTAATGTACTGTCCTTTTGTACCTCGTGTATGCGACACTATTACCATTCGTATATGTTCATATCGCTATGCCGTGACTTCTGTCACCTCAGTGCCAGATATCTTCTGATTCAGCTGTAGTTTCTTCAGTAGTGGTTCCAACATCCTTATCTACATCTACATGTACATATATACTCCGCTAGCCACCGAGCGGTGTGTGGCGAAGGGCACAATTCTCGACAAAGCCATATTTCCCCCCCCCCCCCCCCCCCTCTGTTCCACTCGCGGATCGCGCGAAGGAAAAACGACTGTCTGAACGCCTCAGTGCGAGCTCTCATTTCCCTTATCTTCGAATGGAGATCATTGCGAGATCTGAAAGTTGGTGGTAATAATATATGCTCTGCATCCTCGGTGAAGATCGGATTTCGCAATTTAGTGAGCAGCCCCATCTGTTTAGCGCGCCGTCTATCTGAAAGAGTGTCAGACTTCAAAGTTTCTATGAGATTTGTAACGCTCTCGCGATGGCTAAATGTACCAGTCACGAATCTTGCCGCTCTTCTTTCTACCTTCTCAATCTCTTGAATCAGACCCAACTGGTAAAGGTCCCCCACAGACGAACGACAGTCCAAGCTTGGACGAACTAACGTATTGTAAGATATTTCCTTTGTTGAAGGACTGCACCACTTCAGGATTCTACCAATAAACCGCAATCTAGAGTTCGCCTTAACCGTTACTTGTGTAATCTGATCATTCCATTTGAGATCATTTCGAATAGTCACACCCAGACACTTGACGGATGTTACCGCTTCCAAAGACTGGGCATTTATTTCGTACTCGCACATTAATGGGGATTTTCGCCTTGTCATACGCAGTAGGTTCTTCTTCTGTAGTGGTCAATCCAAGGATTGGTTTGCAACAGCTACAATGGCAGCTTGTCTCCATTCTGTGCTTCTTTCAGCTTTTCTCTTCATGTCTTTATAGGTGTCACATCCCACATCTTTCACGATTTGATCCATGTACCTCAGTCGTGGTCTTCCTCTTGGTCTTTTTCCCTCGACATATCCCTCTATGATTGTGTTCAGGAGTCCTTTATGTCTTAACAGATGGCCTGTAAATTGCACTCTTCTTTTAACAATGAAACTCCAGAAGCTTCTCTTCTCACCTGCTCTTTCCAGAACCACTTTGTTTGTGACCTTGTCGATCCATTTTATTTTGAGCATGCGTCTATAGCACCACATTTCAAAAGAATTTAGCTTCTGCTGTTCCTCTGTCCCGAGAGTCCATGTTTCACACCCATAGCATGCCACACTCCACACATATGATTTCAAAAATCTTTTCCTGGTTTCAAGGCTGATGCTCTTAGATGTTAATATGTTTTTCTTCTTGTTAAAAGCAGCCTTTACTTGAGCTATTCTACTTCTCACTTCTGCCTTGCTCCTTCCATCCCTGGTAATATTACTGCCCAGATAAGTAAATTTATCAACTTGTTCAAGCAGTTCATTGCCTACATGAACTTGGACTTTCACTTGATCTTCTTTGTCGCATGCCATTACTTTTGTTTTTGCTTTATTAATTCTCATATTATATTCTTCCCCCATAACTTTATCCATTCTATTCAGTAGGACTACAAGATCTTCTTCACTTTCAGCCAGGACAGCTATATCATCGGCATATCTTATCATATCTATTCGTTGGCCATGAATTACTACACCTGTCTGTGAATTTTCCTTTACTTTTTTCAGCGCCTCTTCAATGTATACGTTAAAGATAACAGGGGATAGTGCGCAACCTTGTCGGACAACTTTCCGTATCTGCACCTCTTCTTGTTTTGTCCGTCCACGGATAACTGCTGTCTCGTTTTTGTACAGGTTCCATATCATTTTTCTACCTTTATGGTCTATTCCTACTTTTTTGAGTACCTCAAACATTTTATCCCATTTAACATTATCAAAGGCTTTCTCTACATCTACGAAAGCTATGTATGTTTTCAGGTTACACTTGCTATTATCGAGAGATAACTGCCAGTCTTTACACCACGCATTTATTTTCTGCAAATCCTCATTGATTTGCTCACAACTTTCGTGTGATACAACTTTGCTGTAGACTGCAGTGTGCCCGTGCGAGACTCGAACTCGGGACCTTTGCCTTTCGCGGGCAAGTGCTCTACCAGCTGAGGTACCCAAGCACGACTCACGCCACGTCCTCACAGCTTTACTTCTGCCAGTACCTCATCTCCTACCTTCCAAACTTTACGCAGTATGTTCTCGTTTCCTGACTACGCTTAACTTTTGGACATTCGACCTCCAGCAAAGCCCTCACTCCGCTGAGACGTGTCGCC
Organism: Schistocerca americana; assembly: GCF_021461395.2. NCBI lineage: Eukaryota > Metazoa > Arthropoda > Insecta > Orthoptera > Acrididae > Schistocerca > Schistocerca americana. The sequence continues at coordinate 1,253,888,408 of NC_060119.1, forward strand.
GTAGTCTTCCGCGACTGCTGCGTGTTGCCGGGTACGCGTGCCCCGCCACGGCTGCCAGGGCAGCAGACGCAGGCAGCAGGCGGCGGGCACGCGCGGCGCTCGCGCCTGTCTCGGTTGGCCGGCGGAGCGCGGCAGCGGCGCCGCGTCCTTCCTGTGGCCCTCCGGCCCTCCTCAGCCCTCCTCGGCCCTCCTCAGCAGCACGCGATAACGCCGGCCGTCTTCCTGCCGCCGCCGCCGCGCTCTGCCGCCCATACGAGGCCGCTTCCGGGCCGCCCCGTCCCCAGGACACCACGCTCTTGTCCGCAGCTCCACCACAGCCCACACTACTCCTACTCCCATACCGGACGACACTTCATCTCCCATTACAATTTCTCGTTAAACGGCAGTCACACCATTACCTCGCACCAGAGTTGTAAAACTATCTAGCCTACTGTAGACTGTCGCCTACGGTAGTGCTGGTTCAAATGCCTCCGAGCACTATGGGACTTAACTTCTGTGGTCATCAGTCCCCTAGAACTTAGAACTACTTAAACCTAACTAACCTAAGGACATCACACACATCCATGCCCGAGGCAGGATTCGAACCTGCGACCGTAGCGGCTAGAACCACTAGATCACCGCGGCCGGCCCTACGGTAGTTCTCCTGGTAGCTCTCGTTATTTAAGCGAAAGGCCTTGCTGTAGTGGTAACACCAGTTCTCATCAGGTCACCGAAGTTAAGCACTGCTGGGCTTATCTAACACTGAATGGGCGACTGGGTCTACCGAGCGGTGTTGACAAGTGGGGTGCACTCTACATCTACATCTACATCCATACTCCTCAAGCCAGCTGACGGTGTGTGGCGGAGGGTACCTTGAGTACCTCTATCGGTTCTCCCTTCTATTCCAGTCTCGTGTTGCTCGTGGAAAGAAGGATTGTCGGTATGCCTCTGTGTGGGCTCTAATCTCTCTGATTTTATCCTCATGGTCTCTTCGCGAGATATACGTAGGAGGGAGCAATACACTGCTAGACTCCTCGGTGAAGATATGTTCTCTAATCTTTAACAAAAGCCCGTACCGAGCTACTGAGCGTCTCTCCTGCAGAGTATTCCACTGGAGTTTATCTATCATCTCCGTAACGCTTTCGCGATTGCTAAATGATCCTGTAACGAAGCGCGCTGCTCTCTGTTGGATCTTCTCTCTCTCTTCTATCAACCCTATCTGGTACGGATCCCACACTGCTGAGCAGTATTCAAGCAGTGGGCGAACAAGCGTACTGTAACCTACTTCCTTTGTTTTCGGATTGCATTTCCTTAGGATTCTTCCAATGAATCTCAGTCTGGCATCTGCTTTACCGACGATCAACTTTATATGATCATTCCATTTTAAATCACTCCTAATGCGTTCTCCCCGATAATTTATGGAATTAACTGCTTCCAGCTGCTGACCTGCTATTTTGTAGCTAAATGATAATGGATCTATCTTTCTATGTATTCGCAGCACATTACACTTGTCTACATTTAGATTCAGTTACCATTCCCTGCACCATGCGTCAATTCGCTGCAGATCCTCCTGCATTTCAGTACAATTTTCCATTGTTACAACCTCTCGATATACCACAGCATCATCCGCAAAAAGCCTCAGTCAACTTCCGATGTTATCCACAAGGTCATTTATGTATATTGTGAACAGCAACGGTCCTACGACACTCCCCTGTGGCACACCTGAAATTACTCTTACTTCGGAAGACTTCTCTCCATTGAGAATGACATGCTGCGATCTGTTATCTAGGAACTCTTCAACCCAATCACGCAATTGGTCTGATAGTCCATATGCTCTTACTCTGTTCATTAAACGACTGTGGGGAACTGTATCGAACGCCTTGCGGAAGTCAAGAAACACGGCATCTACCTGTGAACCTGTGTCTATGGCCCTCTGAGTCTCGTGGACGAATAGCGCGAGCTGGGTTTCACACGATCGTCTTTTTCGAAACCCATGCTGATTCCTACAGAGCACATTATTAGTCATTATACTCGAACATAATACGTGTTCCAAAATTCTACAACTGATCGACGTTAGAGACACAGGTCTATAGTTCTGCACTTCTGTGCAGCCCTTGTGAGGCCACTTGAGGAGCTATTTGGTAGAGAAGTAGTGTATCTGGTCACGAAAACTGACATACGGCCGAGAGAGCAGGTGCTGGCCACGCGCCCCTCCATATCCACTTCCAGTGACACCTTTGGACAAGGATGACGAGGAGGCCGGTAGGCCCCGTTGGACCTTCCGAGGCCTGTTCGGACGCGGTAGTCTCTTCATTTAAGGTCGTACCCGCATAACCTGTACGTCAGGTGTATTGCCTACGAATCAGGCGTTACCTCGCAAAAACGCCTTCCTTTACTCGTGCGATCAGTCGAATTAAATCGGGAGATGCTGAGGGAATTACATTAGGAAATGAGACGCTTAAAGTAGTAGAGGAATTTTGCTATTTGGGGAACATGATAACTGATGATGGTCGAAGTAGAGAGAATAAAAACGTTGACTGGCAATGGCAAGGAAATCGTTTCCGAAGAACAGAAATTTGTTAACATCGAGCATAGATTTAAGTGTCAGGAACTCTTTTCTGAAAGTATTTGTATGGAGTGTAGCCATTTATGGAAGTGCAACGTGGACGATAAATAGTTTGGACAAGAAGAGAATAGAAGCTTTCGAAATGTGGTGCTACAGAAGGATGCTGAAGATCAGATGGGTAGATCACATAACTAATGAGCAGGTATTGAATAGAATTAGGGAGAAAAGAAATTTGTGGCACAAGTTGACTAGAAGAAGGGATCGGTTGGTGGGACATGTTCTGAGGCATCAAGGGATCACCAATTTAGTATTGGAGGACAGCGTGGAGGGTAAAAATCGTAGAGGGAGACCAGGAGATGAATACACTAAGCTGTTTCAGAAGGATGTAGGTTGTAGTACAAGAAGAGCCGGCCGCAGTCGCCGAGCGGTTCTAGGCGCTTCAGTCTGGAACCACGCGGCTGCTACGGTAGTAGATTCGAACCCTGCCTCGGGCATGGATGTGTGTGATGTCCTTAGGTTAGTTAGGTTTAAGTAGTTCTAAGTCTAGGAGACTGATGACCTCAGATTAACTAAAAAAATGGCTCTGAGCACTATGGGACTTAACATCTATGGTCATCAGGCCCCTGGAACTTAGAACTACTTAAACCTAACTAACCTAAGGTCATCACACAACACCCAGTCATCACGAGGCAGAGAAAATCCCTGACCCTGCCGGGAATGGAACCCGGAAACCCGGGCGCGTCAGATTAACTCCCATAGTGCTTAGAGCCATTTGAACCATTTGAAGGTGAAGGAGCTTGCACAGGATAGAGTAGCATGGAGAGTTGCAGCAAACCAGTCCCTGGACTGAGGACCACCACAACAACAACAACAGTGTCTTACTACATTCCCCTAAAAACCGGAAGCGGTAAACCGTCTAGAAACTGAGTTAGGATTTATAAAAGGCTGGGTAACCTACGGAACATATTTGTTCTACATAGTCATGTTCATGTCCGCTACGTAAAAATAAACAGTTCTTATACCAAAACTAAAACTGTCAGTGATTTACTCAGCTTTTATTCGAAAATTTATACACTTAACAAGGTGTCGTCCTCTTCTGTCACTGCCGCTCGAAATGCAGTTTGAATAAAACCAGAGGTCGAAGTGAACTGCTGTGGCTGTACCTCCAGCATGTTCCTCCTGCGCATTGGCACCTGATTAACTTCGTTCATTGTGCCTCTAGCAAATGCATACCTCCCGGCCACACACACACACACACACACACACACACACACACACACACACATACACAACACTTATCTCTAGCAGTTCACATGCAACGTATTCGAGAAGGCACAAAAACTGTCTTCTCTGGCTGACTCAGCACGGCTCCTGGTCAATTCAGCTATGACCTCCAGCGTTCTGGTAGCCTCCAGAAGAACATCAGAGGATTTACGACTTTTCTTTCTTGGAGGGAGCTCTTGGAGATGCGGGCTCAACCTCCTCTTCCTCCTCCTCCTCCTGGTTCCCTGATCCTCTATTTCCTGTCATAAATATAGAGACGGAAACCATTAGCTACGTATTGTATTAGGAGTACAAAAATTTGTTTACTCAATTAGAGACGATTGGGAATAAATTGCAAATGATTTCGAGGAAATGTGGAATGCCTATAACACAATAGGGGCAATGAATGGAAAGCACATTCGCATCAAATTTCCTGAAGCCAGTGGCTCTCGCTCTTTCAGTCACAGATCTTTCAGCGGCATAATCTTTGCCCTTGTATCCGCTAACTTATAAGTTCTTCTACGTAGATGTAAGAACTAATGGACACGTTGGTGATGCTGGAGTGTCTGTCAAAAGTAACAGGAATTTCTTGGCGACAGATCTATTTTTTTGAACATTCCTGGGGGCAGCAAGCTAGGGAACACGAATATAACAACAACAGTGGTTGTGCTGGCAGACGATGCTTTTTCTTTAAGCTATAACATTATGAAGCCTTATCCCTAGACGAGAATCGCTAAGGCAGTAAAGGTGTCTAATTACAGATTGTTACGAAGAATAACACTAGTGCAAAGCACCTTTTGTAATGTTGCCAGTCGCTTCAGGGATTTTCTTACTTCAACAAATCTCCAGAAAAAGTTACTACAATAACATTAGCTGCTTGTACACTGCACAACTTACTGACCGGGGGAGAAAACAATCTACACTCGTGAGAAAATTATGTCTACGCTAGTAGAAAACAGGGGAGTGACAAAGCACTGAGGACCTACCGGAAATTCAGCTTATGGGTTGCCAAACTGCCTCTGGACGGGTAATACGCCGGAGAGCGATTAGAGACGAATTAAAAACATTTTATAATGGTGCCGGGCAAGTGCCTTGCAAGACTAACACATTTCCTAACCAAATCTAGAGGAATGCATCTATGTAAAAACGCCATGGAAGATGTATATCCCTCTCTCGCTCCCTCTGTCAATATTGCTGACACTTTGATTCATCCAAAAATTTTAAAAGTGTGAACCAGTACAGTTGCGGCTGATAAATAGCTTGTGTACTGGTTCCAATTTCGCCCGTACTTTGCCGTATCTGCTATAAACAAAAATATATAAAATATTTGTATGTTATGTAAACATTTTATATATATATATATATATATATATATATATATATATATATATATATATATATATGTCATATGGCAGTTTTGCTTTCTCATACGAATAACTAGTGCAGAGGCCACTGTTTTCCTTCGTTATATCTTCCTGCTTCACGTCTAAATATCCTCGGCATTTTTCTTATAGCTTTCGCTTCTTCTTCTTAGTTCGCTTTTATATTCGGGATGCCGAACGTTATAAAGCCCTTCATCAGCTTCATACATCTTACTCAACTTAGGTGTTGATGAAACGTACCAAGTGACATTGCAGCTGCCATTTTTATAAACACTACATTAGACGTCGAACAGCTGCAATGGTGATACCAATCGAGGCGATAAATAGAAGACGATCGCTTTCTTTGATGAATTCTACGGCGAGGGGCTAGATTTGATCACATAAATGAGACGAAATGTAACATTTGATAAAAGTTCCCTATTAACCTTCGTCAAATATATTCGGCAAAGCAATTTTGTCAAAGAAACGTGATATTGTAATAACAGCCTATGGCTAATTGTGTTTAATAGCTGGCGTTCTCGTTTCATACAGAACGCTGTACAGATTTTCTGTGACTTACCTTACTTTCATATTTCCTTTTTACCGACGTGTTTTTCATCCAGTTTCGCATCTATCGGCATCCTAAAGGCCCTTTATATGAGAAAAAACAATAGAAGAAAAGAGACGCACATACCTCTAACAACCAATCACACGATCACCTCTTATGACCGTGTAACCCATCTTCACCAGAGAGATCGTAAAAATGTGTTGCGCTCCAAGGCTTCAGCTTCGACTTGTTCTGCGACGCTCGTTGGTTAACCAATGGCAAGCGATGCGCGGAGGGCGCACGAATGTTATACTTCTAGCAGCACACAAAACTTCAAAAAAAATGCTATTACGAGACGTAAGTAGCTGCACGGCGAGCTTCATAGAACACTTAAGGGTCTTGAGCCTCTTGCGTTACCTGCCATCGTATTTAACGCACGTAGCCGAGGCAGTAGTTCCCGCTTTATGCCATCGGGTGAGCGCTTCTGTCGTAATGGTTGTAACGATCATTATCTTTCAGCTAGAATTTTCTTGGTACTGAATGAGGCTTTGAGTCACTTTTCCTTCGGGTAACTGGTTTTGTTGTACTTTCAACTACGTTATTCCGAGTGTTGCTTTTATTGGGGATTTTACAGTAAACTGTCACAAAGTAGGGTTCATTCACTGCTGTAACGTGGAAATAATGACTGTTTGTACGCCTCTGAGAGAGAAGTTTATTTTTTCTTTTTTTTGCCTTATTTTATCTGCAGGGTTTCTACCGAAAAGATGCGTACAGGTTGTGAAATATTCGCAGTTTATGCCTTGAAAGACGGTACTCGCGATTTTCTGTTGTAGTTCCCGTCTCTCACCTGACAAGTGTCACGTAACGAAGTATGGGCTTATTGAAGTAAATATTACTGAGCTGCATCTAGCGGTATTAATGGCTTGAAACCTGTAGCAGCTTTGAAGAACTGAAATGTGTTATACATCTAAGGTGACTGTGTTCCTTTCCATAAAAGCGGCATTTTAACCTAAAGTAAAAAGGAAAACGAGCTATGCTGAGAACAACCGTATCTTCTTGTCTTTGTTTCATATCGATTTGTCCTACAACAGGACTCAACACTCACCTTAAGTTCACGCACTTAGATAAACTGTTTTTGGGCTTTGTTTTGAGTCTTGTAATGAGCAATTTTTGTGTCCACACCAGTTAGTTAATTCATGCGGGTTTTGGTTTATTACACTACCCAGCTTGAGAAACTAATTTATATTAATTACATGTATTAAGCGAACATGATTGTGTCAAATAAAATTCATTGCACCAGCTGCAAGTATGTATTTGAAGTATATTATAGTTGCTTTTATATCGCAAAATTTATCTCACTCGAATTGCAGTTACCTATTTGGAAGAGGGACCGTCGAACTGGGCCAGATATCTACCGGCAATGGCTCTGATTTTACCACTGCCTAAGAGGTTCGGAAAATACTTTAGAGAGTCTCGTGCAATATTTTAGCTGCCTAGTAGCAAAGTATTCCACAGTACAAACATCACTCTGTCTCCTGTCTCTCCTTGAACTGAAATACACTATGTGATCAAATTAGGTGCATTGTGCTGCCACCTACTGTCTGGTACTCCATATCAGCGACCTCAGCAGTCATTAGACATCGTGAGAGAGCAGAATGGGGCCCTTCGCGGAACACACGGACTTCGAATGCGGTCAGGTGCTTGGGTCTCACTCGTGTCATACGTCTGTACGCGAGATTTCCACACTCCTAAACATCCCTGCGTCCACTGTTCCCGATGTGATAGTGAAGTGGAAACGTGAATGGACACGTACAGCACAAAAGCGTACAGGCCGACCTCGTCTCTAGACCGACAGAGACCGCCGACAGTTGGAGAGGGTCGTAATGTGTAATAGGCAGACATCTATCCAGACCATCACACAGGAATTCCAAACTACATTAAGATCCACTGAAAATACTATGACAGTTAGGCGGGAGATGAGAAAACTTGGATTTCACGGTTAAGCGGCTGCTCATAAGCCGCACGTCAAGACGGTAAATGAAAAACGACGCCTCGCTTGGTGAAAGGAGCGTAAACATTGGACGATTGAACAGTGGAAAAATGTTGTGTGGAGTGACAAATCATGGTACACAATGTGGCGATCAGAGGCAGGGTGTGGGTACGACGAATGCCCGGTGAACGTCATCTGCCGGCGTGTGTAGTGCCAACAGTAAAATTCGGAGGCGGTAGTGTTACGGTGTAGTCGTGTTTTTCATGGAGGGAGCTTGCACCTCTTGTTGTTTTGTGTGGCACTATCACAGCACAGGCCTACATTGATGTTTTAAGCATCTTCTTGCTTCCCACTGTCGAAGAGCAATTCGGGGATGGCGATTGGGTCTTTCAGCACGATCGAGCACCTGTTCATAATGCACGACCTCTGACGGAGTGGTTACACAACAATAACATCCCTGTAATGGACTGGCCTGCTCAGAGTCCTGACCTGAATCCGATACAACACCTTTGGGATGTTTTGAAACGCCGACTTCGTGCCAGGCCTCAGCGACCGACATCGATACCTCTCCTCAGTGCAGCACTCCGTGAAGAATGGGCTGCCGTTCCACAAGAAACCTTCCAGCACCTGATTGAACGTATACCTGCGAGAGTGGAAGCTGGCATCAAGGCTAAGGTTGGGCGAACACCATACTTAATTCCAGCATTACCGATACTGGGCGCCATGAACTTGTAAGTCATTTTCAGCCAGATGACCGGATACTTTTGATCACGTAGTGTACCTTGGGCATTTCCTAACAACTTTGATGCTGTTGTTTAATGTCTTCCTCTCTCATACTAAAGAAAACACAACTTACCAAAGTCAGTGTGACCAGATACCCTCAGCACTCGCGCTGCCCACTGCTGGTAAGTAACATTCACAACGGGACTTGGGACTCGTTGGTCGTTTTGGAAATCTTGTTGCAGTTGCGTCTGTTTTCTAATTTCAGTTTAAAACAAGAAAATCTCCTGGATTTTTTCGTTATGTTTATTTTATATTTTCAGCCTATACATTTCTCAGTATTAAATTCAACCCTGCAGAAACATGTTTTCACTAACTGTTATTCACTACCTTAATTCAACCTGTATTTCTAGACAACGTCCAAATTGTTTTTGCCTTTTACAAACTGCATTACCCCATTTTGTAATCAGCACCGGAAGGTCACAGTGCTCCTGTAGAAGTGAGTAAAGCTGGAGGAAAAGAAACACAAAAATTTACAGAATCTTTACAAAAGAAGACAATTTCCCCAAAACTGGAACAATACCGTAATTCTTCTCCTTCACGAGAAAGGTAACAGACAAGCCAAGAAATCGGTACATATATCAATTCCCTCCCCGTAATGTAGGCTGTCTTCACTAAAATTGAGCCAGTGTTACGTTACATTTCAATTCGTCGAACGAACAAGCTGGCTTAAGAACGGAACACAACACAGTGGACTATTTGCAACTAATGAACGATTTTATTCAGCGAAGTAATGAGTACGAATAACCACACTTTCTGAAAAATTTTTTCACTCTGGTTCTGCAAGGTCTGTGCTAACAGACCTTGAGGTATAGATTAATCCTGTAACAACATACTGACGAAAATATACATTAATGTTGTTGCTTCCATTAGAGTAACGAAAGCAGAGTTGAAAGAGGGGTCAGGAGGGAAATTTCGTATCGTAAGACTTATCCCACTGAACCTAAATGATATTATCAGATCCTTAAATTGCGAGAGTAAAGAATGTTTACGTGTTAACGAACGTTTATGAAATACCTTTATTTCGCAACAAACGTTGTACTCTAGTGCAGTTAAATCTCAACAAACTAATACAAAAACATAACAGAGCAAGTTTGAAAGTAGATCCGAAAATCAGTTGTAATACGACCAACAACAACCCAGTAAGCAGAAAACATTAAATGATAATAGTGAAGTTGTAGAACCAGTTCATGGCTTTTCTTCAGGCAGTGGCTGGATGAACCACAAAAGAATTAAACAGAAGAGTAAAAATGGTGTACTTATGCTGAGCGAAACAGAATCTTCAAAACGAAGATTCCGGTATGTCTGGAACGGAAAGTTAGAAACAGTGTGTACTACAAATTTTGACTTATCATAGTGACACATGGACTTTTAGTGCGAAAAAAATTCAAAAATGGAATGTTGCTCAGCGAGATAAGTACGTTGGGAACTGGTGGGAGAGACGGGAAAAGAAATGGATGGGCCAGGTGCCAAGTGGAGTGACGAGTGCAATCATGACTGTAATGTGAATGAAAGAAGTGTTGGTGGGAGATACAGCCAGGTGAACAGGAGGCAGTTGGACTCACGATGATGAACGGTGGAATAGAAGAGACATGAGAGGATCGAGAGAGCGACCTAATGGCAGGTGAATAGAAGACATGCAGGAGCGAGGGGGATGTCAGTGGCTAAAGACTGTAAAGCATGGAAGGTCTTTGTAGCTTCATGGGTTGAGTGTACGAGAGTTCTAGGACAAGACATGTTTGTTGGTTTTCTATTCGGGGAACACATTCCTCTCCATGTGTTGGTACCCCTAGTCTGGCACCGTAGAGTGGTGCGACAGAGAACAGGCGATACGCATCTTGTTGAGGAGGGGAGAGACTTGGATAATAAGGGAAATTCCGAGGTGTGGATAAGAATGTTTTGTAGAGGACATTGTCCGGATGTAGGTGAATTCTAAAGATACAAGTTTGATAACTGAATTGCTATAGAATGGACGGTGCAGAATAACTGGACGGCAACTGGACAACTGGACTGGAGTGTAATCTTCCAAATGCAACGAAAGGATGTTTTTTGGGGGGTATTAAAGAAAAGATACTGAAAGCCGGAAGAAATTGTGCAAATATTGAGTGCTTTATCCATGACGTGAATGCTAGAATGACCTCAGGAGTCACTAACATAAAGGCCATTATCATTTGAGCAAAGTGTTGTCAACAAATAGTAAAACATTATTCAGACTTTCAGTACATTGAGTAATGCGCTCACCCAGCGAAGTAATACCCCAATTAAAATGTTGAAGCTGTCAGTGGGGACTTCTGGTTTTATATCGCACTCGACAGTAACACTGTGACGACAGCAGAATTACGTATACACGTAAGAACTCAGGTAGCACAGGGGCTGTACAAGTTTGGCTCACAGCAACTATGAACATGCTGGGTTATTCATAGGCAGAAATCACGTAGTAACAAACGTAGAAGCCAAGTCCAATAAATAATCCAGAGAAAATTCTGTAAGTTATACACGGAAGAGCAGATACCTCGCTTTCTGCGGGGCCGGGCGCAGTGGCCGAGCGGTTCTAGGCGCCTCAGTCCAGAACCGCGCGACCGCTACGGTCGCAGATTCGAATCCTGCCTCGGGCATGGATGTGTGTGATGTCCTTAGGTTATTTAGGTTTAAGTAGTCCTAAGTTCTAGGGGATTGATGACCTCAGATGTTAAGTTCCACAGTGCTCAGAGCCATTTGAACCTTTCTGCCGGCTGCATACACCAAAACTGCCGTGAGCGTCGGATCGCTAGGACAGTTTTCCTATAGATGAGCTAAAACATTGGCTTAGTAGCGTGTTGGCCCACAACTGGAACGTCATCAGCAGTAATTCTACGCGGCAGGTATTCGAAAAGTCGTTGGTGGTTTTCTGGAACTATGTCGCACCAGATGTCTATGCACAGATCATGTAATTCCAGTCAGATGTGGGCCGGTGGTTTTTGAAAAATGGCTCTGAGCACTATGGGACTTCTAAGGTCATCAGTCCCCTAGAACTTAGAACTACTTAAACCTAACTAACCCAAGGACATCACACACATCCATTCCCGAGGCAGGATTCGACCTGCGACCGTATCGGTCGCGTGGTTCCAGATTGTAGCGCCTAGAACCGCCCGGTCACCCCGGCCGGCGTGGTTTTTGAACGTGGAGCTGGCGCCCGATAACGGTTCATATGTGTTTCTTCGGCTTCAGATAACTCGAATTTGGTGGCCAAGACATCAACGTGAGTTCACTATCATGCTCCCCAGGCTCTGCTGTACTTTTCTGGCCTTGTGAGACGGATAACCATCCTGCTAGAAGATGTTACCACCGTAGGGGAAAGCATCGAACGCGAAGAAACTCACGTGATCTGCAGACATTTACACGTAGTCCCCTGCTGCCGTTGTGCCTTTGATGACGAGCGTAGTCTCCATGGAAGCCCGGTGACTGTCCATCGTAGCCCACTGCCAACTTAGTGCTGTCCATGGACACTACCTTCGACCTTTAGTGCCAAGAAACTTGATTCGTCCGACCAAGCGACAAGTTTTCATTGCTCCACGTTCCGAACTCGATGATGTCGTGAACACTACAATCGTGCCGGCCGCGGTGGCCGAGCGGTTCTAGGCGCGAGTTCGGAACCGCGCGACTGCTACGGTAGCAGGTTCGAATCTTGCCTCGGGCATGGCTGTGTGTAATGTCCTTAGGTTAGTGAGGTTTAAGTAGATCTAAGTTCTGGGGGACTGATGACCTCAGATGTTAAGTCCCATAGGGATCAGAGCCATTTGAACTACAATCGTGACACGGTACTGGGAACACATAGGGGTCACCTGCTGCAGAGCTCTAGATCAGACATAGTGCACTGGACGCTGCACTCCAAAGCACTTGCGCTGGACCAGTATTGTACCTACGCTGTTAGCAGATCTTCGACAGATTCCGCCTATACCGCTTTACAGAGAGGGAAAAATCACCGACCTCCACGTTCTGTGATGAGACGCGGGTGAGGTGTGGAAGTCCAACACCCTGTCACCTACTCGTAATTTCACCATGCTCCAACCACTACCCGTAGATGCTGACGGCAGCGTCGCCGTTTCCGTGAATCTCGCTCCCAGGCGCCGAATCACAATAATCTCCCCCTTATCAGACTCAGTTTCCCATTTGCGTCGCATATCGTCGCTAGAATGATTCCCCATTCGTTTTTGCTCCGCTTATGTACAGTGTGCAACACAGTTAAGGGGTGGAATCACTAGGCGTTAATCAAAACCATTCGACGAAATTTGAAAGCGATCCGAAGCAGCAAAGGTTGCCTACACTTCCTCAGCCCTCGTCTTTCGCGCCCGCCTGTCTCTTGATCACAGAGGGTTGGTACATTGACACACGTGTGAGTGAAATGGTGAAGGGTTCCCCTGATGTCCTCCAGTTCGGCACCAACATCAGTGCCATATGCGCACTTTAAAGATATAGCTCTACAGAGACTTCAAAACCTATTCAGCTGAATGGCGCTCTGACGCTGCTCTAGTGCCTGCTTGTGGGCGTGTAGAATGTAAGGGGTATCGAGAGAGTTGCCTGCCTCAGGCGCAAGAGCAGCAGCTGAGCACCACTGAGGTGAATGGGTGACGACATTTTTAAAGTGCTTAAGAAAGGTGCGCCGGTGGCAGAGAGGTTGCTGCCAAACTCGGCGAATTTAACAAGGAACTATTGCTGTTTTATTCACGCATATCTCAATGCATATATCGAATTACGTCGGGTGATGCTGAGGGAATGAGATTAGGAAATGAGACACTTAAAGTAGTAAAGGAGTTTTGCTATTTGGCGAGAAAAAAACTGATGATGGTCGAAGTAGAGAGGATATCAAATGTAGACTGGCAAAGGCAAAGAAAGCGTTTCTGAAGAAGAGAAATTTGTTAACATCGAGTATTAATGTAAGTGTCAGGAAGTCGTTCCTGAAAGTATTTGTGTGGAGCGTAGCCATGTGTGGAAGTGAAACATGCACGATAACTAGTTTGGACAAGAAGAGAATAGAAGCTTTCAAAATGTGGTGCTACAGAAGAATGCTGAAGATTAGATGGGTAGATCATCTAACTAATGAGGAGGCATTGAATAGGATTGGGGAGAAGAGAAGTTTGTGGCACAACTTAACTAGAAGAACGGATCGGTTGGTAGGACATGTTCTGAGGCATCAAAGGATCACCAATTTAGTATTGGAGGGCAGCGTGGAGGGTAAAAATCGTAGAGGGAGACCAAGAGATGAATAGACTAAACAGATTCAGAAGGATGTAGGTTGCAGTAAGTACTGGGAGATGAAGAAGCTTGCACAGGATAGAGTAGCATGGAGAGCTGCATCAAACCAGTCTCAGGACTGAAGACCACAACAACACGTTAATGCACCGTCTCCCCTTCCCCATGATCACGTCACAGGAGGGCGAAACAGGAGGGTTAAAAAAGCATAAACGCTCTTTGCTGTTTCGAATCACGTTCAAAGTTCGTTCAATGGTTCCTAGTGCTTCCACGCTTGATACCAGAGCAAAAATTGTTGTCGTGCTGCACTCCAAATGTGTCCAAAATGGTACAAATGGCTGTGAGCACTATGGGACTTAACATCGGAGGTCATCAGTCCCCTAGAACTTAGAACTACTTGAACCTAACTAACCTAAGGACATCACACACATCCATGCCCGAGGAAGGATTCGAAACTGCGATCGTAGCGGTCGCGCGGTTCCAGACTGAAGCGCCTAGAACCGCACGGCCATGTTTAGTGGCCTTGCAGCCTCACGATGTCCGTGGAAGGATATATCAACAGTATAGAATGTCGTCCTGTTGCTCATCGCAGCCGGCACATGTGGCCGAGCGGTTCTAGGCGCTTCAGTCTGGAACCATGCGGCTGCTACGGTCGCAGTTTCGAATCCTGCCTCAAGCATGTATCTGTGTGATGTCATTAGCTTAGTTAGGTTTAAGTAGTTCTAAGTGTAGGGGACTGATGACCTCAGATGTTAAGTACCATAGTGCTTAGAACCATTTGAACGATTTCGCTCATCGCACCGTGAATTACCGTTTTCGACTACGAAATCAACGGGCCAATGCAAGGGAAGGTGTGGTTTTACTGACGCCCTGTATGCCACATCCTGACTTCCTTCCAAAATGGTTCAAATGGCTCTGAGCACTGTGCGACTTAACTTCTGAGGTCATCAATCGCCTAGAACTTAGAACTAATTAAACCTAAGTAACCTAAGCACATCACACACATCCATGCCCGAGACAGGATTCGAACCTGCGACCTTAGCGGTCGCTCGGTTCCAGACTGTAGCGCCAAGAACCGCACGGTCAGTCCGGACGGCTGATTTCCTTTCATATCGATTCTAAGAGATAATGTGTCTGAAATGTTTCCCTCCGCTACGCATAAGAAAACAGCATGATTTCTAAACAGTTGGCGTTGCGGTTCTGACCTGCACTCTTTCACAGAGGCGTCAACAAATGGGATGAAATGTGAATAAGAGGCGAAGTGTGACGGCCTTTCCATTGTTAAACAAGTCCACGTTTGACATGAGCCCCCGAGACACGGGCTTGCCTCAGCACGTGTCGACACCTCGCTGTTCGGAGTGTCGCCGATCTCGATGGTCACTTCGCAGGGCGCCACACTTCTGCACCGTTACAGAGGATGGCTGTAGACACGTTCGAGGTGAATTTCAATCTTCTGTGTCGCAGTAGGAGACAATTACGGTGTTTCGAAAAAGTGACGATGCTAAGCTGATTTTGTGATTATCATTCGACGATGCCGCTATAGCATTATATTCGGACGTGTTTTTAAAACATATCTGAAGATTCCAGAACGAAATTTTCACTCTGCAGTGGAGTGTGCGCTGATATGAAACTTCGTGGCAGATGAACAGATGAAAACAGTGTGCCGAACGGCGACTCGAACTCGGGACCTTTGCCTCGAGCGGGCGAGTGCTCTACCAACTGAGCTACCCGAGCACGAGTCACGCCCCGTCCTCACAGCTTAAATTCTGCCAGTACGTCGTCTTCTACCTTTCAAACTTTACAGAAGCTCTCCTTCGAACCTTGCAGAACTAACACCCCTGAAAGAAAGGATATTGCGAAGACATGGCTTAGCCACAGCCTGGGGGATGTTTCCAGAATGAGATTTTCTCTCTGAAGCGGAGTGTGCGCTGATATGAAATTTCCTGCCACATTAAAACTCATATGGTAGAGCACTTGCCCGCGAAAGGCAAAGGTCCCGAGTTTGAGTGTCTGTGCGGCACACAGATTTAATCTGCCAGGAAGTTTCATGTTGTTGTTGTTGTGGTCTTCAGTCCTGAGACTGGTTTGATGCAGCTCTCGACGCTACTCTATCCTGTGCAAGCTTCTTCATCTCCCAGTACGTACTGCAGCCTACATCCCTCTGAATCTGCTTAGTGTATGCATCTCTTCGTCTCCCTCTACGATTTTTAACCTCCACGCTCCCCTCCAGTACTAAATTGGTGATCCCTTGATGCCTCAGAACATGTCCTACCAACCGGTCCCTTCTTCTCGTCAAGTTGTGCCACAAACTTCTCTTCCCCCCAATCCTATTCTGTACCTCCTCATTAGTTATGTGATCTACCCATCTAATCTTCAGCATTCTTCTGTAGCACCACATCTCTAAAGCTTCTATTCACTTCTTGCCCAAATTATTTATCGCCCATGTTTCACTTCCATACAGGGCTACACTCCATACAAATACTTTCAGAAACGACTTCCTGACACTTAAATCTATACTCGATGTTAACAATTTTCTCTTCTTCAGAAACGCTTTCCTTGCCATTGCCAGTCTACATTTTATATCCTCTCTACTTCCACCATCATCAGTTATTTTGCTCCACAAATAGCAAAACTCCTTTACTACTTTAAGTGTCTCATTTTCTTATCTAATTCCCTCAGCATCACCCGACTTAATTCGACTACATTCCATTATCCTCGTTTTGCTTTTGCTGATGCTCATCTTATACCCTCCTTTCAAGACACTGTCCATTCCGTTCAACTGCTCTTCCAAGTCCTTTGCTGTCTCTGACAGAATTACAATGTCATCGGCGAACCTCAAAGTTTTTATTTCTTCTCCATGGTTTTAATACCTACTCCAAATTTTTGTTTTGTTTCCTTTACTGCTTGCTCAATATACAGACTGAATAACATCGGGGAGAGGCTACAACCCTGTCTCACTCCCTTCCCAACCACTGCTTCCCTTTCATGCCCCTCGACTCTTATAACTGCCTTCTGGTTTCTGTACAAATTGTAAATAGCCTTTCGCTCCCTGTATTTTACCCCTGCCACCTTCAGAATTTGAAAGAGAGTATTCCAGTCAACATTGTCAAAAGCTTTCTCTAAGTCCACAAATGCTAGAAACGTAGGTTTGCCTTTCCTTAATCTTTCTTCTAAGATAAGTCGTAGGGTCAGTATTGCCTCACGTGTTCCAACATTTCTACGGAATACAAACTGATCTTTCCCGAGGTCGGCTTCTACCAGTTTTTCCATTCGTCTGTAAAGAATTCGCGTTAGTATTTTGCAGCCGTGACTTGTTAAACTGATAGTTCGCTAATTTTCACACCTATCAACGCCTGCTTTCTTTGGGATTGGAAGTTTCATATCTGAAGATAATCATCGCTGACAGAAACTGGTAGTCTGAGGACCTAACAAGTTTGTGATCACTGACGGAAATAAAGAAATTCGATGTACTCTTTCTGGACCTCTCGCTCTGTTCGCAGGCATGTCACAACTGGTGAAAGTATAGTCACGTGGCACACTGACCGTACAGTGACACAACACGGCACAGAGCCTCGCATTGGACAATGTTTTGCCTCATCAGCGTAGAACTCAGCAAGTCGCTGTAGCCTGCAAGTCTTTCGACTCGGAGACTAACAGCACTTCTGCCGCCTCGTCCGATTCGATGTGGCCTCGGTAGGTAATGAAATTTAGGTTTGAATTAATGAGTGTAGCCTCTATCGCGATGCAGCCTTGTCCGACGCGGAGGTTCGGTGGGTGTTGTGGCGGTGTGGCCGGTGAGGAGCACCGGAAGGCCGGCAGCTGCAGGCGGCGGTGGCCCTCGGAGCTTGACGGCGCTTCCTTCCATTATCCTGCCGGCCAGGACAGCACGGGGCAGGACGCGTAATAAGCGCCGGCCGGAACTGCGCGCCCCCTGTGATTCATTCAGACGGCCGCGGTGGGCGGGGCGCCCTCTGCCGGCGTCGCGTCGCCTCCCGCCATAAACCCGCAGCTGGCTGCTGGTTTCCCTGCTACTGTGGCGCCTCGCGTCCCCGACAGTCAGGACGCAGAGGAGGCCAGGAAAGCCCCAGTCTCTTCTACAAGACGTCGCCTCGAGATCCCCATTCACCTGAAACCTCTCCGGCATGAGCGAGGGCTCCTTCCATTCATTCGTGGTTCATTCATGCTCTGAGTCCCGTGGACGCCGTCTAAACAACAGAAAATGGTTCAAATGGCTCTGAGCACTATGGGACTTAACTTCTGAGGTCATCAGTCCCCTAGAACATAGAACTGCTTAAACCTAACTGACCTAAGGACATCACACACATCCATGCCCGAGGCAGGATTCGAACCTGCGTCCGTAGTGTAAACAACAGAAAGAGGCAAAGAAGCACGTTACCAAGTACGGCGACAAGAAATTAATCACTCATAGAAGATATTGCCCAAACGGCCTCTAACCTTGACTTTTTTTTTCTTTTCATTCCTTTTTCAACAGTTTCTTACTAGTTTAATTGAGTCCCCCAGGAATTATTTCTCTCTTGTGCCAAGCCTTTCACCTCAAGAGCTGCACTTGCACCCTGCGTCCTCTATTATTAGTTGGACATATTCCAGTCACGAACATCAACAAAAGCAAAACGAGGATAATGGAATGTAGTCGAATTAAGTGGGGTGATGCTGAGGGAATTAGATTAGGAAATGAGACACTTAAAGTAGTAAAGGAGTTTTGCTATTTCGGCAGCAAAATAACTGATGATGGTCGAAGTAGAGAGGATATAAAATGTAGACTGCCAATGGCAAGGAAAGCGTTTCTGAAGAAGAGAAATTTGTTAACATCGAGTATAGATTTAAGTGTCAGGAAGGCGTTTCTGAAAGTATTTGTATGGAGTGTAGCCATGTACGGAAGTGAAACATGGACGACAAATAGTTTGGACAAGAAGAGAATAGAAGCTTTTGAAATGTGGTGCTACAGAAGGATGCTGAAGATTAGATGGGTAGATCACATAACTAATGAGGAGGTACAGAATAGAATTGGGGAGAAGAGGAGTTCGTGGCACAACTTGACTAGAAGAAGGGATCGGTTGGTAGGACATGTTCTGAGACATCAAGGGATCAGAAATTTAGCATTGGAGGGCAGCGTGGAGGGTAAAAATCGTAGACGGAGAGCAAGAGATGAATACATTAAGCAGATTCAGAAGGATGTAGGTTGCAGTAAGTACTGGGAGATGAAGAAGCTTGCACAGGATAGAGTAGCATGGAGAGCTGCATCAAGCCAGTCTCAGGACTGAAGACCACAACAACAACAACAACATATTCCAGTCTCTGTCTCCCACCCCAGTTTTTACCTTCTACAGTTATTTCCATTGTCACTGAAGTTATTCCCTGGTGTCTCAATACATGTCCCATCAACTTGTCCACTCTTCTTGTCACTGATCCCGATTCTGCGAAAAACCGCGTCATTCCTGACCTTATCAAACCACATAACTTTCAAGTATCTTCTGTAGAACCACAACTCAAATGTCTGTTGGTACATCATGGCAAGGAGACATCGGATGGTTAAGTAATTGTCAATGTCAATAAAATTAACCAACAGCCGTGTACTTTAAGATATTGTTTTATTTTATTGTGAAGGCAACCAGTTTCGGCATTTTATTATGCCATCTTCAGGCGTCATAAGCATCTATCGAAATAAACGAACTTGTCGTATAGCAACATAAATCACTGGGTATCGTGAATTCAATCCTTATATAATTGCTTCATTCGAAGACGTGAATTCACGATATCCAGTGATTTATGGCGCTATACGACAAGTTCGTTTATTTGGATAGATGCGTATAGGGGCTGATTATGGCATTATGAAATGTCGAAATTGCTTGCCTTCACAATTAAATAAAATAATATCTTTAACTACACGGCTCCCCTTGTTGTGGTAATTTTATCGTAGGTCGCTGGAGCAACGAAGGGCACCTAGCGATTGGAGAAAAGCGCACGTCGTTCTGTTTTCACGATGGATCGTAGCACAGATGCACATAATTATAGGCCTATATCGCTGACGTCAATCTGTTGTAGAAATATGGAACATGTTCCATGCTTACTTATTTTGACTTGTTTTGATAAAGTAAATCTCATCCATTAAAATCAAGATCGATTCCGGAAACAGAGGTCTTGCGAAACTGAGCTCGCTCTGTTCCTTAATGAGATCTACTGCTTTGTAGACGTCAGCGCTCAGACGCCGTGTTCCTTGACTCCAGAAAGACATTTGACATCGTCCAGCAGTGCCTTTTAGTGAGAAAAATACTAATTTATCCAGTATTGGACCAGATTTGCTACTCGACTGAAGACTTCGTTACGGACAGAAATAAATACGTCGCTCTTAACTGAACAAAATCGACAGATGTAAAGGCACCACCGGAGTTCCCAAGAAAATGTGATAGGACCATTCATGTTTAAAATTTTTTTTTTGTTTGTTTTAGGGCGCAAAACTGCTATGGTCATTAGCGCCCGGTCTGTGACTTAGGAAACAGTAAAAAACCGAAAATGGAAACCAGCAGCAATGGGAACGAAAGTCATAAAATTGGAGAAACTAAAAGCAGAAGGAATGCTTAAAAATCCACTACAGAAAGGGGTTGGTTGTCCCCAGAAAAAAGCTTCAAATGACTGACGTCATTTCACTGGCACTAATAAACTCGAGAACGCGATCGGCTGAGCGCGTGTCATCTGCTAAAATCGACGATATATCAGGCGACAGCTGTAGACGGGAGCGTAACGGATTAAAATAGGGGCACTCAATTAAAAGGTGTCTTACTGTCCACAGCTGAGAGCAGTGGGGACAGAGTGGCGGAGGATCGCCGCTTAAAAAATGTCGATGGCTAAAAAGACAGTGCCCTATCCGGAGTCTAGTCAAAATTACCTCCTCCCGACGACGCGTTCGGGAGGAAGAGGTCCAAGCACAAGGAAGAGCTTTCACGTCCCGCAATTTATTATGGGGAAGCGTCGACCAATGTGCGTGCCATAAAAGAACAACACGACGACATAAAACGCCCCGTAGATCGGCGAAGGGAAACGATTGAATAGCTGGCCGAAGAAGAGAGACTGCAGCCTTGGCCGCAATATCGGCCGCCTCATTTCCACAGATACCAGCGTGTCCCGGGAGCCAGAGGAACGCCACCGAGACGCCCCCCAGGTGGAGCAAGCGCAGACAGTCCTGAATCCGGTGGACCAGAGGGTGCACAGGGTAAAGAGCTTGGAGACTGAGGAGAGAGCTGAGAGAATCTGAGCAGATAACGTACTGTACCCGCTGATGGCGGCGGATGTAGTGGACAGCCTGGAGAACAGCGTAAAGCTCCGCAGTATAAACCGAACACTGGTCGGGAAGCCGAAAGTGATTTGGGGTGTCGCCAACAATATAGGCACTCCCTACACCTAACGATGTTTTCGAGCCATCTGTGTAAATAAATGTGGCTTCCGTCATTTGTGCACATAGAGCAGCAAATGCCCGACGATAAACAAGTGAAAGGGTACCATCCTTGGGAAATCGACAGAGGTCACGGAGCAGGCAGATCCGGGGCGTGTTTAAAATGTATACAGATGATCTAGGAGGCGTCGAAGCTCCTTAAGACTGTTCGCACATGACCCGGTTGTCTATAAGAAAGCAGCAACGCCAGGAGGCAGTACCGTATTTAAGAACGTTATGCAGAGGATTGATGAATGGTGCAGACTCAGGCAGCTGACCCTTAACGTAAATAAATGAAACGTATAACGCGCAAATAGAAGAAGAAATCGACTACTGTACAGCTACCGCTCTGAAGACAAACTGCTGGAAACAGTATCTACCGAAAAATATCTAGGAGTAAATGTCCGAGTGAAGTGGAATGACCACAAAAAACAAATTGTAGGAAAATCAGATGTAAGACTCAAATTCATAATGGCACAAAAATACTCCCAAAGAGCACAGAACCAACTTTGGCCTGAAGTACACCCTCGACAAACTGCGCATTAAACGCCTTATTGGACTGACGGTATTCTCGCTTCGCATCGAGCCACATTACATGCGTCCTGTAAGTTACCCTCCACTAAAGACATGCGATTGTATGTGCCGCTTAGAGAAATGGTCATTTGCCAAGTATGCCACTACAAGAGCCGAGAAGTGCGAAAATTATCGCCCATTCAGCTTAATAGCCCACGCATCCAAGCTGATGACTAGGAGAACATACAGAAGAATGGGAAATAAAGCTGAGGACCCCTTAGATGACAATCAGGTTGGCTTCAGGAAAGGAACAGGCACCAGAGAGGCAGTTCTCACGTTGCGGTTGATATGGAAACAAGACTGAATAAGAACAAGACACGTCCATAGGATTTGTCGACACAGAAAAAGCGTTGGAATAGCTAAAATGGTGCAAAACGTTCGAAATCCTGAGAAAAACAGGAGTAAGCTGTAGGAAACGACGCGTAATATACAATACGTACAAGAACCAAGAGGGAATAATAAGAATGGGAGACCAAGAACGAATTGCTTGGGTGAAAAAGGGCGTAAGAGAGGGACGTAACCTTTCGCCCATGTCTTTCAACCTATACGTCGAAGAAGCAATGATGGAAATAAAAAAGTGTTTCAAAAGGGGGACTAAAATTCAAGGGGAAAGAATATCAATGTTAAGATTCACTGATGTCATTGCTGTCCTTAGTGAAAGTCGAGAAGATTTACAGGATCTGTTGATTGGAATGAACAGCCTAATGAGTACAGA
This sequence comes from Schistocerca americana, assembly GCF_021461395.2. Lineage (NCBI taxonomy): Eukaryota > Metazoa > Arthropoda > Insecta > Orthoptera > Acrididae > Schistocerca > Schistocerca americana. Next base: position 1,253,910,858 of record NC_060119.1, read on the forward strand.
ATATGAACTGAGGGTACATCGAATAAAAACGAAAGTAATGAGAAGAGTGTGAAACTTCTGCTACCTAGGCAGTAAAATAACCAATGACGGACGGAGCAAGGAGGACATCAAAAGCAGACTAGCACTGACAAAAAGGGCATTCCTAGCTAAGAGAATTCTACTAGTATCAGACATAGATCTTAATTTGAGGAAGAAATTTATGAGAATGTACATTTGGAGCACAGCATTGTTTGAGAGCGACACATGGGCTATGGGAAAACCGTAAAAGAAGAGAAACAAAGAATTTGAGATGTAGCGCAGTTTTCGAAAATCAGGTGGACTGATAAAATAATCTGCGCATGATCGGCTAGGAAAGAAATTTATGGAAAACACCGACCAGAAGAAGGAACAGGATGAAAGGACATCTGTTGATACATCTGGGAGTAACTTCCATGATATGAGAGGGAGCTGTAGAGGATAAAAACTGTAGAAGGAGACAGAGATTGGGATGCATCAAACAAATAATTGCGGACGTAGCTTGCAAGCGCCACTCTGGGATGAAAAAGTTGGTACAGGACGGGAAATCATGGAGGGCCGCATCAAACCAGTCAGAAGGCTGATGACCCCCTCAAAAAAAAGAAAAAAATCAGCAGGGCCGTGGCATGAGGTATCACGGGAAATTTGTAACTGGACTGAGGAGTTCTTGATAGAGAGGACGCAGCAAGTTCTATTGGATGGAGAGTCACCGACCTATGTGGAAGTGTTTAGGGTGTGGCACAGAGGAGCGTGTTTGAGCCCTTGCTGCTCATGTTGTACTGTATGTTAATGACCTTGCGGACAATATTGGTAGTAACCTCAGACTTTTCGCACTTCATGCAGTTTTCTATAATGGAGTAGTATCTGAAAGACGCGGCGCAAAAATATTCAGTCAGATCTTGATAGGAATCCAAAGTGGTACAAAGATTGACAACTCGCTTTAAATATTCACAAATTTAAAATTTTGCATTTAACTTCCAATGTCTATAATATCAATGAGCCACAGTTGGAATTGGTGAACTCGTACAAGCACCTAGGTGTAAAATTTTGTGGGGATGTTAGATGAAATGATCACATAGTCTCAGTTGCAGGTTGAGCAGGTGGCAGGTTGCGGTTCATTGGTAGACTAATAGGGAGTCAGTCTACAAAGGAGACAGCATATAGAGCACTCATGCCCTCCATTGTAGAATATTGCTCATGTGTGTGACACCCGTACCATCACCATCATTCATATGGCACACAGGTGCAGTACGTTTATAATATGTAATGAATGTCATTGCATGAAACAAAAATAAAACTACTGAACATTAATATATAGGTTTCGAAACCATTCCACAGCTGTAGCAACGGCATTCACAAAATCATTCCACGAGCCCTTTCGTATAGCATCGTAGGATGCCCTCCTCTGTTTCACGGCTGATAGATTGTTTCATTACACCACAGTCACAACTCAGCAAATCCACAATATCCCATTCATAGAGTGAGTCAGATCACCTACCACATCCAGCGCGGATACTATTTAATTTGACCCACAGTTTCCTGCCAAGTTCGACGTCCGTATTTCAGTTATATCTCTCTAACCATTCCCATTCGTAGTGATTACTGAGATCTTGAAAGTTCTTTTTCCAGAGATGTCTTTGGTGTTACATGTAGTCACTAGCTAGCTGTTCACCACATAGCAGTGGCTGTTGTCTCGAACGAAGCCTGTTTCTTCGAAAGACAGGTATGTCGTGATGAACAGGTAGTTCCTTATTTTGTTGTATACTGTGGTAATCTCAAAGCAGGGTCTCAGTTCTGCGAATTTGTCGTGGGTAGATATTGCTTCGCAGCGTAATCCTGTAGACAGAAGTTGGTCTGATTGTACCAGTAATCATGCGCATCATGTTGCTGAGCTGTGCGTCTATGGGGCTGGTACGACAACTATTACACTACACTGAAGCACAATACTCTGCAGCCGAAAAAACCAGTGCAAAAGCCTATGTACGTAAATTCTCCACTGAAGCCCTCAGGTTGTGCCTTTGAATGCTTTTGTTGTGAGTTTTTATCTTGGCTGATGTGTTTTCCAATTACTTTTTGTAAGAATGCGGTCGAGTGTGATGCCAACATACTTGGGGCACTTGTTGTGATGGAGAACATTGCCATTAAAATGCACCTGAGCTCAGTGTAAGCTTGTTTGTTGTTAAGGTGAAAGGTACAAACCTCGCTCTTATAGTACTAGGCTTCAGTCTCCATTTTTTGAAACATGAGTTATGGGCGGATGCGTCCTTTGTTAATGTTTCCTCTGACTGACAAACCATAGTGATATCGTTTACTAAGCAGAATTGCTTTGAAGATGCTTTTGGAACCTCAGAAATATAAAGGCTGGACAGGAGAGGTGCGAGAACTGAGCCCTGTGGCAAGCCATTGTTTAGTTTCCTTACTGAGCTTCTACTTTCACCCAAGTAACCTAAAGTTTCTGATTACTCTTCATGTTATTAATAAGAGATACTGTTGTCCTGCATTTAATTATTTTGAACAATTAGTAAATTATCTCTTCCCTCCAGACGTTGTCATACGCTGCTGTAAGGTCGATAAAGGACACGGATGTTTTTAGTTTCTCCTGGAAGCCAGGCTCTGTGAAGGTTGTGAGAGCTAGTAGCTGATCGTTGCAACTTCGATGAGGCCTAAATCTCGCTTGTTCTATTGGAATGTGTTCTGAAATACTTCCACTAATTCTAACGTAAATAAACCTCTCCGAGAGCTTATACGTGCAGCTACATAGGGAGATTGGGCCAAAGTTGTGGAGGAGATCCGGTGATTTGTTAAGTTTTAAGAGTGCCGCAATTTTTGTATTTTTCATTTGCGGGGGAAATGTTCCTGTTTTCAAAATAATGAAGAAGAAGCGAGTCACCCAGGGTTTGGAATTTTCCCTGAGATGGGATAAAAATTCTGGGTGTGTGTTATCAGACACCAAACCTTACCACGTTTAACCTCTACTACAGCTAGTTTTATTTCATCCACAGTGAATGGGGAAGACAATTTTGAATCATTTGGAGACTGAGCGTTTCATTACCTCTTTCTTGATCCTGGAGATAAGCTATTTATCCCTGGGCAGTCTGCACATTTTCATAATGAGGTTAGTAATATAACTGGCTGAAATACTGGGCTTTATTAAAGGAGACACTCAATTTACTGAACAAGAACCTAGCCTTTCTACTTGAATGTTTCAAATTCAAGTTTTCTACCGTCTCAGACCGGCGTACTTTCCTTGAATTATCAACAGTATGAAGCAGTTCATCTGCAGTGTCACTGTCTCCATTTATGTTAAATTGTTTTCTCATGGTGCCCTGGGATATATTCTTTCCTACATCCACGAGGAATACATTTCTTAGCAGATGTAAGAACATCTCCAACAAAACGGCTGTAGCTCTAGGATTCTGGTGGAATGAAACAAATATATTTTTCCAGATTGTCGGAGACAACGATACGAGATTGGGTTAGCAGGGGATACTGAACGTGAACAGAGAAGGCCAGCACGAATTGCCATACAGTAAGTTGAAAAAGAGAAGAGGTAATAAGGGAAATAGTTATACGTGCCTATGTAAACCTCTTCCCTCGACGGTTTCTCTCCTTCATACCTCCTCTGTGTTATCACAGATGACGTGTCACTGCATTTGTGCTAAGATTGCAGTACACGCGATGTGCCTATTTGCTTCCGTCGCCCTGAGTGGAATGCGTAAGTTCTAATAAATGTTCACCAACCTGTAGTATTCTATAGCTGATGTCCCCTGCGCAGAAAACAGCACGTAGGTTGTAAATCCGTTATTTTGAGGCTCCTAGAGAGGAACTGATTTTAGAAATAATTTAACTTCCAATTAGTTTGTTTATACGGGAGGCCAATCGATTTTTATTTGTAGAACACCAGCAACTGCACAATTACATTCTACTTTAGAATCGCAATAATTTCCATTCTCCGACAAAATAGTGAACTGCGTTTTTCCGTAATTACTATCACACTGTTCTCAGCTATATGTCCAAATAACCATACATTGCTAAAAAAAAAAAGCCTTAGGTTGATGCCGACCGCGACAGACAACATGTCTGTCCTCCGAGACTGCCGAACCAGCTATGATTTTACAGCCGAACCACTTCGCCCGCCATCCAAATTAGGCGCGATCCGAAGAACATTGAAGTGCTTCGTCTGTCTTTTCCTTTAGCAGTTGTTTATTTTTCTGCTGGGTATTAATAATGGAATGATAGCACGCTATTGAGAGACGCTTTAATTTGAAATGCAAGTAAATTTTACTGTTTAGTTTGTCTAATATTTATAGCAGAAGATAATTGTTCTGGCGTGCAACTTCCGAACACGGCAGCCAATCGCGGAGAAGGACCACAATTTAGGGGTCTTTCCTACGATATCCGTACCTAACAAACCATCTGCCATCGGTACATAACATTACTTCATCTTGTCACCGCTGCCCTCTCAACTGCTCTAAAAAGAGCTTCTAGCAGCTGAGTATGATGACTGTTGGAGCTGGAAATATTACGGTCTCAGGTTTTTTGGACCAACGGGAGAGTGTCACGAAGATGGTGCAAGAAGTGTACTGGCAGACGCTTGAAGATAGACCCAAACTCTCCAGTCAAAACCTACTCAGAAAATTTCTGGAACCAACCTTAAGTGATGAATCTAGGTTCTTTATATGCTAAATTATGAAAAGCGTGTGGTCATCCACGTGAGTGCTAAAATGAAACTTCGGTTAGTCAACAAATCAGTCAAATCTAAAAGCCGTAAATTCAATTAAATAACTAGAAAACAACACACAGAAAATATTATGGGGAAGACGAACTAAAGACTGCGTTTCATTGGCAGAGCACTTAAAAGAAGCTGCAATCACAGACAGTAACAAATCTTTCCAGGAGGTCTTCTTCACCCTCGACTAGTGTCTCATACCCAATATCTTTTCCATGACTACTCCAAAAGAAACAAATGAGATCGGAACAGATGAACAAGCTGGCCATGAAAAAGGGCGTCCTCTTCCTACCTAACTTTCAGGGAACGTCTGATTTCGATGTTTATGAGTGAAATGTGCAAAGTGCGCAAGGTCGCTACGAGGCTGGAATCACGCAGGCACCCGAGTATCAAATGGGATGTCTTCTAACTAGTCGGGAAGTATGTCCATCGGAAAGATAGTGTTCAAAGCTGCAGTGAAGTGAGGAGACAGCAGATACGGGTACATTAACTAACGATAACTATCCTCTTCCACAAGTTCACTGCTAGTCCTATTGACGGCGCTTCGCTGTTGCAGCTTAGGAATTCTCAACGTGGCTATTGCTGCTACTGAATATCCCACCTCCAGTGAAACAGGCAGAAAAGTGGATATTGACATCAGAACGCTGCAGCACTCGCTGGCCTAAAGCGACGCGAGGACCGAAGTGAACGGCAGTTAAATCTTGCGCTTCCTGTGAATTGTAATTATGTCGCCGCGTCGCTCTTATTACATTCCACAAAACACTGTCCGCGACATACCAACAGGATTTCATGTGCAACATCAAATGCTGGCTGACAGCATCTCAGCACCTTTTCTTCCAAGGCTGAAGTCCATACAGGCCGTTGTCCTCCTCGATCTACACTACTGGTCATTAAAATTGCTACACCAAGAAGAAATGCAGATGATAAACGGGTATTCATTGGACGTATATACACTCCTGGAAATGGAAAAAAGAACACATTGACACCGGTGTGTCAGATCCACCATACTTGCTCCGGACACTGCGAGAGGGCTGTACAAGCAATGATCACACGCACGGCACAGCGGACACACCAGGAACCGCGGTGTTGGCCGTCGAATGGCGCTAGCTGCGCAGCATTTGTGCACCGCCGCCGTCAGTGTCAGCCAGTTTGCCGTGGCATACGGAGCTCCATCGCAGTCTTTAACACTGGTAGCATGCCGCGACAGCGTGGACGTGAACCGTATGTGCAGTTGACGGACTTTGAGCGAGGGCGTATAGTGGGCATGCGGGAGGCCGGGTGGACGTACCGCCGAATCGCTCAACACGTGGGGCGTGACGTCTCCACAGCACATCGATGTTGTCGCCAGTGGTCGGCGGAAGGTGCACGTGCCCGTCGACCTGGGACCGGACCGCAGCGACGCACGGATGCACGCCAAGACCGTAGGATCCTACGCAGTGCCGTAGGGGACCGCACCGCCACTTCCCAGCAAATTAGGGACACTGTTGCTCCTGGGGTATCGGCGAGGACCATTCGCAACCGTCTCCATGAAGCTGGGCTACGGTCCCGCACACCGTTAGGCCGTCTTCCGCTCACGCCCCAACATCGTGCAGCCCGCCTCCAGTGGTGTCGCCACAGGCGTGAATGGAGGGACGAATGGAGACGTGTCGTCTTCAGCGATGAGAGTCGCTTCTGCCTTGGTGCCAATGATGGTCGTATGCGTGTTTGGCGCCGTGCAGGTGAGCGTCACAATCAGGACTGCATACGACCGAGGCACACAGGGCCAACACCCGGCATCATGGTGTGGGGAGCGGTCTCCTACACTGGCCGTACACCACTGGTGATCGTCGAGGGGACACTGAATAGTGCACGGTACATCCAAACCGTCATCGAACCCATCGTTCTACCATTCCTAGACCGGCAAGGGAACTTGCTGTTCCAACAGGACAATGCACGTCCGCATGTATCCCGTGCCACCCAACGTGCTCTAGAAGGTGTAAGTCAACTACCCTGGCCAGCAAGATCTCCGGATCTGTCCCCCATTGAGCATGTTTGGGACTGTATGAAGCGTCGTCTCACGCGGTCTGCACGTCCAGCACGAACGCTGGTCCAACTGAGGCGCCAGGTGGAAATGGCATGGCAAGCCGTTCCACAGGACTACATCCAGCATCTCCACGATCGTCTCCATGGGTGAATAGCAGCCTGCATTGCTGCGAAAGGTGGATATACACTGTACTAGTGCCGACATTGTGCATGCTCTGTTGCCTGTGTCTATGTGCCTGTGGTTCTGTCAGTGTGATCATGTGATGTATCTGACCCCAGGAATGTGTCAATAAAGTTTCCCCTTCCTGGGACAATGAATTCACGATGTTCTTATTTCAATTTCCAGGAGTGTATATTATACTAGAACTGACATGTGATTACATTTTCACGCAACTTGGGTGCATAGATCCTGAGAAATCAGTACCCAGAACAACCACCTCTGGCCGTAATAACGGCCTTGATACGCCTGGGCATTGAGTCAAACAGAGCTTGGATGGCATGTAGAGGTACAGCTGCCCATGCAGCTTCAACACGATACCACAGTTCATCAAGAGTAGTCACTGGCGTATTGTGACGAGCCAGTTGCTCGGCCACCATTGACCAGACCTTTTCAGTTGGTGAGAGATCTGGAGAATGTGCTGGCCAGGGCAGCAGTCGAACATTTTCTGTATCCAGAAAGGCCCGTACATGACCTGCAACATACGGTCCTGCTGAAATGTAGGGTTTCGCTGGGATCGATTGAAGGATAGAGCCACGGGTCGTAACACATCTGAAATGTAGCGTCCACTGTTCAAAGTGCCGTCAATGCGAACAAGAGGTGGCCGAGACGTGTAACCAATGGCACCCCATACCATCACGCCGGGTGATACGCCATTATGTCGATGACGAATACACGCTTCCAATGCGCGTTCACCGCGATGTCACCAAACAGTGATGCGACCATCATGATGCTGTAAACAGAACCTGGATTCATCCGAAAAAAGACTTGTTGCCATTCGTGGACCCAGGTTCGTCGTTGAGTACACCATTGTAGGCGCTCATGTCTGTGATGCAGCGTCAAGGGTAACAGCAGCCATGGTCTGCGAGCTGATAGTCCATGCTGCTGCAAACGTCGTCGAACTGTTCGTGCAGATGATTGTTGTCTTGCAAAGGTCCCCATCTGTTGACTCAGGGATCGAGACGTGGCTGCACGATCCGTTACAGTCATGCGGATAAGATGCCTGTCATCTCGACTGCTAGTGACACGAGGCTGTTGGGAACCAGCACGGCGTTCCGTATTATCCTCCTGAACCCACCGATTCCATATTCTGCTAACAGTTATTGGATCTCGATCAACGCGAGTAGCAATGTCGCGATACGATAAACCGCACTCCGACCTTTATCAATGTCGGAAACGTGATCGTACGCATTTCTCCTCCTTTCACGAGGCATCACAACAACGTTTCACCAGGCAGCGCCGGTCAACTGCTGTTTGTGTATGAGAAATCGGTTGGAAACTTTCCTCATGTCAGCACGTTGTAGGTGTCGCCATCGGCGCCAACCTTTTGTGAATGCTTGAAAAGCTAATCATTTGCATATCACAACATCTTCTTCCTGTCGGTTAAATTTCGCGTCTGTAGCGCGTCATCTTCGTGGTGTAGCAATTTTAATGGCCAGTAGTGTACGTATTTGCGCTGTTTCCCTTGCCACTGCAACAGCCTTGGAAACACGATACGTGTTGGATGTCTACTGCATGGGTATCTGTCCTGATAGAACCTGTCAGCTTGCCTACAACGCGCACACGGAAATCAAGTCTATCAATTCCTTAATCGGGTATAACGGCATTTCATTAGCGCTGATTAACTGTATACTTCAACTTGTAACTCGGACTGCTCTACGGATCACTTCAACTTGTAGTCGGAGACTGCAGTCTTTTTTACTTCATGACTAACCATACCGGTGTGAACAGCGCATCACATGCAGAGCATTAGTAGAGTTTCGTGACTCGGTCCCTCATTATATACGCATACCGTAGAAGGTTAGATACTAAATCAATTCCTTACAATTTACAACAAACTAGTAGTATCCAATTTTGTCATATGATGACATGGTTGGAGACCGTGGCTGTTATTTAAAGACAAATGTTGATGGTGTTGGGACAGCAACCAGCCACAAATTTACTTTCAGTTCCTTTATCAAAGAGTATCGTTACCGGTTTGGAATCGTTATGATTCATCTTCAGACGGTTTACATGCTTTCCTTACAACATGTGGTGCGTTTTTTTTACAGATTAATTGTCCTAAAATATAAATAATACATAATTATAAGCACGCCACACAGATGGTTGAGTTACAGATTTTCACTCGATGTGACTTACGTGATGTCGGTTTGGAGTGTTTGTTTTCCTAACATTCGTCCAACAGATGTGAATACATTCCCACAGCATTCTTATCGTTGCACACGTAAATTTTTCTCACTGAACACTTTAGATTTGTCACAGAAACGATTTCTACCACGCACCACATGTTTTGATACATACAAAGTGCGTACAAACATATGAGTGTCAAAGATGCTATGATATATCATAACATTTGAAGATTTCCTATGTTTGGAAAAAGACCATACATTCACTTAGGCAACTGAAACGCCTTTTACACTAGTACAGAGAGACATTGATTTTGTGAGTTTTTGAGCGGATACTGTTACATTAATTATAAAGTTGTTCCTTTTTTTTTTTAGGTAGGTGGTTCGCATACTCAACTGGTGGAGTTTCACTTCGCAAATTACTGGTCGAGGGAGGGTTACCTGTCTCAAATCGAAATATTCACCCTTGTGCATTATCGGTGGCAGTTGTTATCATTACCGAAACAGCATACATTATCAGTAATAGAAACGTTGGAACTACGTTTACCAGGTCCAAAAATTGAAAAGCCAGACTCGGCCTTACATTCAGCCTGACATTTTGCCCTACAGACTGGAGCGCGCATTTTAAATAGAAATAAAGTCAGTGGGATATTTTGAATCGCTTAGTAATAATTGTTTACAGTCAGTTTTTTCCGAGGTCAAATTTAGACATGATTAAATTAAAAAACAATAATGAAACAGTCTTATAGTTTGTCAGTTACGTTAGTAACGAAGCTAAGTTGCTCAGACTTCTTCCTAAGACAATCTTCTGTCAAAATAAATGAAAAGTTCTTCATTAAAAAAAGTAAACAATTATCTGTTCTTCTGGGAGGGAAAACGAAACTGGTGCACGATGAATAATCTGTAGTTCAGTGCTAATATTGTTGCAAAAGAAGCTGAGTAGCACCGTGGTGTAGTGATTATGATGGTAACCTGTTCAGTAGAGGGGCGTGAGTTCACAACTCTCTCTTAATTTCTATATTCGATTCGAGTACATTCTAGAAATATCCACAAACATTAAGAATCGTTGTACTGGAATGTCCTGTAGCTGTATATATACGGTATGTGCTCTGGCCGGAGGCAGTTCGCTCCGCGTTCTTGTATGTGCAAGTGCTGAATAAACCTTCGTTAAGTGAAGTTAGTGTTCGTTAATCATCTAATTACACCTTCCTCTACGTGGCAATATTTCTCATTTGAGCTCACGTTATCACGAACGTTATTTTTCTTGGAAAGCCATTTCGTGGAACTCTTGACAGTTGGTATATCTACACAGTATATCCTTGCACATCTTCCTATTCTTATTTATCGTCCTTACGTGACTAGCCTGCAACGGGCCCTAGTTTTGCATTCTGTACTGCAATGCTGAAAGTCAAACGAGAGCCGGACAGGCCGGTGTCGTATATCTTTGGCCAGACACAACCTGGCAGCCGCAGTTGTAACCAACTGTTGGTAAAGCCCTCGCTTCATCTGAAACCTATGGAGCCTGGCTGCAATGTAATGTGTGATACACGCTCACTCAGCAGAAGATAGCAGACTTGCTAGTAATGCCGCAGGGTAGTGATGGGGAGCTCGTGAATGAGTCGTTCAAATGAACGCTTCACTCCAGTGAAGTGTGAACTAACCACTCAATTTCAATGAACTGGTACTTCAAACACTCCACAGATAGTACACTCCACACTTTTTTTCTAGTTCGTTCACTCACTCTCTTCCCCTCTCCCTCTCCCACTACATTGGCGCTACGTCACTTCAATCTAGTGGTGGGCAGGAAATCGCGTATCTGTTAGAAATCACAGTGATTGAGAAGTCACAGATATCACAATAACAACTTTACAAAATCTAACTGCGATTTCAGTCACAGTTAGCAGTCGCAAGTAGCATTTCACATTCAACGCCGCGAGCCATCTGTTGGCCGAATTCCATACTCCTTTCTGCGATTTCAGTGACAAGTCGCGGCTAGAAGTCGCAAGTAGCAACTAAAAAGCGCAGTTAACAGTGTCATCTGTAGGCCAAAGTTCGTACTACGCTCATCTCTGCGACACGCCATCGAGTGAAACTGCGATTCCCGTGACAAGTCGCAACAAAGAGTCGCAAGTAGCAACTAAAAAGCGCAGTTAGCACTGCCATCTGTAGGCCAAAGTTCGTACTACGCTCATCTCTGCGACACGCTATCGAGTGAAACTGCGATTTCCGTGACAAGTCGCAACTAAGAGTCGCAAGTAGCAACTAAAAAGCGCAGTTAGCACTGCCATCTGTTGAGCAAAGTTCATACTACGCTATTCGCTCCCGAGTCAAATTGCGATTTCTGTGACAAATCGCAACTAAGAGTCGCAAGTAGCAACTAAAAAGCGCAGTTAACATACTTTTCCTAGTGTCATCTGTTGACCGACGTACGTACTTCGTTATGAGAGCCTTGTGCCTCACGAGATCGATGTGCTGTGTGTGCATATGAAGGGCTTATTTCAATAGTGGTACAAGTCCATTTTTGTTCATTTTGAGATACAGAGTCGTAAAGTTAAATGAGCGCTGAAAAATCTGCAGTTGAGACACCAGAAATATTGAAGAATATGGCTTCTTGCTAGAGATGAACCTTTATTTATGTTTGTTTGGATCATTAATTTCAGAAGCATTATAGACAGAAAAGTGGAGGTAATGGACTTGTACCACTATTGAAATAAGCCCTTCATATTATATGACGACATGCACATTCAGCATCAGTTATGGTTGGTCAAATACTGCTGTGACTCTGAATGTATTATATTAATAAGAAGCAACATTGCCTTTTCTCATGAAAATATCAAGTAACGTAACAAATGTGTTTGATTCTGCTTCCAATATGACTGTTTTGGTTAATACTCCACATGCCTACAGGACTTTGCAATGTTAACACAGCAGAACTCAGACATCTGTATAAGTGTAGTGAAATGAAAACAGTATTATTGAGTCATATGAATGCCTCACTTTTGTTCCAACACAGTTTAAGACTCGGGAGAAAAGTTTTACACCTGGTGTTCTACATGGCAACTTCACACACAAGAACTTTTTGCCGACACTACTACCACCTACATAAGTAAGCTTTTCCTGTGTTACTTTTAAGTAATGCACTTAAAGGGAAGGAGGGGGGGGGGGAGGGGAGGCACGTCGCTATCCAACAAGTGTTTACCAATAAGTAAGTGGCGGAAAATTACGGGTATTGGACGGCTTAACATGTGGAAAATGAGATTTTTATTATTCACTCACTGTATTTAACATTTATTATTCGTTTAAAATCGCACAACAACTTCAATAAAACACAGTTTAATCACTCACACACTTATTTCACTTTTAAACTGCAAATCCTCTAAGAGCTGTCTTGAATCTTCACGAGTCTCTCAACAGCCTTGATGTGGATAGATACGTACCAGCAACCAGTAATCAGAGTCAGAACTGAGTCTGCAAAAACACAAGGAGTATTAAACAATTTTTGCTGTCACTAATTACTAGCAATATAATTGACAGAGTGGATTGCTAATATTTGCAATAATGAATGTCACATTTGCAAGAACGATCTCACTGAAGTAATTAAGTCCATCGAAACGCTTAGAAACTAACCTCTCGTCTGACGAAAACGGTCTAAAGACGCAGTGGCAATTTCTTCAGATCTGTAGACAACGATATTTTGAATTATGACTTTACTGAGTGACTGAAATGTAGTTCAGGTACCTGTGAACATAACAATATGTTAGAATTCATTTTCTAAATACGAACTATTACGATACTGTACGGCTACTTACATATTAATTACACTATTAATATTTTCACAGTTGTTTCTTAAATACAAAATTAAAGCCAACGGAAGAAAAAACGTAAAACATACTTGCCAATGACAGGTTTGTTGAGATGCAATTTTCTGTGTTGACAGATGTAACTTTTTCATACGGCGGTAAGTCGCAGAAATCGCAGGAGTCACAGAAGTCACAGAAATCGCAGAAGTCGCAGAAATCGCAGAAGTAGCAGAAATCGAGGAAGTAGCAGAAATCACAGTGGCGGAGGGATACACGACCTATGTTCCTTAACTGCGACAAATCACAGTTAAGAATAACAGATACTGAAAAGTAGCATTCACAGAAATCAATGATATCGGAAAATCGCAGTTTAACCCTCAATCCTCCCTGTACTGCCTGTCGACGAATCGCGCGGTGAAATACACTTAGAACAACAGTTGCACTTTGCTTTCACATAACCTAAATCGGCGAAGAAACCCCAAATTTCACTACTTTTACGCGATCGCGTGTTGCTAGTCATTGTATAAGCGTGAACAGACACAAAAACTGCTTTCGAATAAAATAAAGAGTGATTTTACCTGAAATCGTACCAGTGACTACAGGTGACAGTTTACGTTTTGAATTTAGAGGGTTATTATTCTCAATAAAAATAAAATCTCCAGGAAAACTTCTGAGTAATTACTTAACGTAGGTATGTAGACTTTGTGACAGTGGTAAACATACTCATTCTATTTTGAATTAAATTTTAAAAGGAACATAAACTTGGACTGCATTTCGTTGGTAGCCCTAGTTTTCAGTCCATAAATACAACAAATCAGGTTTCACTTGGCAGATGAAGACTCTTTTTGGCGCTTCATGAGAAAATGTCGAGCAAGATTAAACGTAATACCTTCTTTATATGTGACAGGCTTCTCTGTTTATCTTTCCTTTGTCCCCTTCGACCATCCTGTATTTAAATTAACTCAGACGCTGTAAGACGCAAAACGTTGCGTGCATGTTACTGCATAGTTCGGCCATCTGTTGGTAAAAATATGAAGTATTACGAAGCTTTATTGTACGAGCGAGGCGAAGCGAGCGTAGCCGCGGCTGAACGGCGAACTGGGCAACTTCGCCAGGCTTCCGTACTTCATGAATGAACTACTTCATTTGAACGCTTCACGGCAAAGAGTGAAATGAATGAAGTACTTCACGGGAATGAACGAGTTCGACCCATCTCTACCGCAGGGTCCGGTCAGGATGTGGCTGGCACAGGTGAGCTTCCCGCCATTAGGGGGGCAGTGTGACGGCGCGGCAGATGACGCGGCGCTTCGCGGAAGTCGCCGTCAGGGCTGGCTGCCCGCAGCGCACACACTGCGTGCACGCACCCTGCGCCGCGCACCTGCGAGCCCGGCCCGTGAGAAGGACGGGCAGGGGTGCCAGCGCCGCCCTCACCTGTTGCTGTTGCTGGCCCTCTAGCGCTGTGTCTGCTTCGCTGAAGAGACAGTGGACGAGGAGAAACACGGACACTACTTTCAATTCAGCAAAAATTCGTAAAACACTGGAGGTCTTACACAAAACTTACCGATAACTTGACGAGGATAATGACCACCAAAAATTCAGTTTCCCGTCTTAAGACATATCCGTCTATTCGTAACAATCTGTGGCAATAAGTCCAAAACTGGAGCGGACAGGTGCCGAAAAATAATTGGAGCTACCGGAAGAAGCTGGTGTGTCTTTTTGCTGGGTAGTTGTACACCGTTCATCTTCAATTGTTCCCGCAATGGACTCGCATTCGGCAGCAGCAGAGTGGAAATTCCTGCCGGGCCAACCACCAATGGGTTGAACTCACTAGTAAATTTAGACTGTGTGGCGCATCGAGAATCGAATATCGACACTTACTTTTCCAAATAGATTTTTGGAAGAATGAGGTTTTCACTCTGCAGCGGAGTGTGCGCTGGTATGAAACTTCCTGGCAGATTAAAACTGTGTGTCGGACAGAGATTCGAACTCGGAGACGAGGTACCGGCGGAATTAAAGCTGTGAGGACGGATCGTGAGTCGTGCTTAGGTAGCTCAGATGGTAGAGGACTTGCCCGCGAAAGGCAAAGGTCCCGAGTTCGAGTCTCGGTCTGGCGCACAGTTTTAATCTGCCAGTAAGTTTTAGAAATTTGGAAGTTCGACAGAGATACAAATAGAACTGAATGTGTGAGGACAGACCAACAGACGATCTTGCATTGCTCAACAGGTAAGATGACTGCACGAAAATAACAGCAGTGCGCACAAATGTCCCGATATGCGATACAATCGTAAGTTTCGGAATGCCTATATTCGATTTCAGAATGAAAGATTCATTTCTGCTGTAACGCCGTCGCAAGAGTGCAATTAAAATTCAAGGTGAAAGGATAATATTCGCTGATCACACTGCTATTCTCAGTGAAAGTGAAGAATTACAGGATCTGCTGAACTGAATGAACTGTCTAATGAGTACAAAATATGGACTGAGTGTAAATCGAAAAAAAGATAAACGTAATCAGAAGTATTAGAAATAAGAACACCGAGAGACTGAACATCTGGATTGGTGATCACGAGGCAGATGAACTACAGGAATTCTGTTACCTAGGCAGCAAAATAAACCATGACAGACAAAGCAAGAAGGACATCAAAAGCAGAGTAGCGCTAGCAAACAGAGCATTCCTGGCTAAGAGAATTCTACTAGTATCAAACATAGGTCTTAATTTGAGGAAAACATTTCTGAGAATGTAAGTTTGGAGGACAGCATTGTAAGGTAGTGAAACATGGACTGTGGGAAAAACAGAAAAGAGGAGAATCGAATCATTTGAGATGGGGTGCTACAGAAGAATGTTAAAATAAAGTGGACTGATAAGGTAAGGAATGAGGAGGTTGTGAGCAGAACCGGTGAGGAAAGGAATATATGGAAAACACTGATAAGGAGAGGGGACAGGACGGTAGAACATCTGTTAAGACATCAGAGATTGTAATACATCCAGGTAATAAATGAGGACGCAGGTTGCAAGTGCTAAAAAAAAATTTAAAAAAAAAAGCACGTTACGTAAACATGTAGCCACATGCCAGGCTAGTCTTCAGCATAGCGCCACATAGTAACGATCAGTATCCACACAGATGGCGCACATACAAGGAACTTTATTACGCTTCCGCGACAAGACTTAAAAGTAGTCCTAGCCATGCGGATAGCTGTACCTCGCGGCAGAGAAGGCGATACTACCAGGGACTACTTCCTTCATCTGACAAATAGTTCGCAGGTGAACATTCATCCGGTGACTGCAGATTTAAGCGTCTGCACCATTTCGCCTGGCCAGCTGTCGCAGATACAGCAGCCGCTGAGCAGTTACCAACGAGCTGCCTCCAGCAGTCACCACAGAGTCAACGCCGAGTGTCGCAGAGATTATCATTAATTGGGCACGAACTTATATTTTGTGTCTGGCATCGGTCCAGGCTGAACTACTATTAAATTAGCCATTGATCAGTTCCTCTCCTCTTCGTCACACTAAAGTGAAGTATTATTGGTAAACATATAACTGTAGTAAATGACTGTTATTTTTTATTTAACGTTTTGCCAACGTTGCGTTCTAATCTAACAATTCCCAGTGACCAGACAGTTGAAGGGTGCATGCATGTAATGCTATACGGCATCTGTGTGTGGTAGGAGGTTCCCTCTCGCTACGTTTGTGTTGGGCGTTAAACTTAGTTGACGAATTCAGTTTCAGATTTAAATTTTCCAGCCGTACCTTAAGACACTTAAGACAAAAGCCTTGATGGACCCTCTGATAAAATCATAGCGAATTTGTTTCAGCGTCGTTGTGAAATTTGTGCTCGCTCTCCATGTCTAATAGCCACGTCATCAGTGGGACATACGCCCTTATCCTTTCTTTCATTTTTCCCCACTGATTCTCTCAAAAGAGTGATTGGTACCACCCAAGTTATTAACTGCGTTTATAGATATTTGGGGTCAGAATAATTATTCGGTGATACGGACATCACTCCTGTTCGCTTGTTTATATGAATAATATAACGGTTTTCCCCTCTGCGGCCTTTCCAATTGTCTGACACTTTATAATTGCGGTGTTGTTACAGAATGTCTTCAGTAATTAGTTTACCGAATTAACTGTATCTTCAAGGCACATTTATATTTTGCTATGGTTGTACTTTGTGTGCATCTTTATTACCTAAAATATTAATTGTTTCTTCTCTGATTCATCTATTTTATACTAGTTTTGAAACAACCGAGTGAGTGTTATATTAATTCAGCATAATGTTCAGAGCACAAGCAAAACGATGTTCAACCATCCAGGGATACCAGTGCAATCTTGAAGAAGATCCCAACAGAGAGATCGAGCATTGAAGAAGTCTCAAGAGGAATGTGAAGTGGCGCAACTACTGAAAACGTTTAACTGCTGCTTTTGTGCCGCACAAAATATCTCGTATTAGAGGTATTAAAGAAAATTCTTATAATCACCTGTTTCCTTTTTCTAAAAGTTTTTTATGCGTTAAGAGGTGAAACCGCTTGCTGCTACAACGTCTATAGTTGGTGCATTTCGAATGCTGTGGAAAATTCACTGAACTTTGAATATGACTGTAGGAGTCACACAAATTTCAGTATCCTTAACATCTCGTCTCCTCCTGAACGATGAATACCTTATTTATTTACGTATTTTCCTGAAGAATAAACCAAGGGCAGTCCACCAGCTAGGGCAGTGATTGTATCGAAGAGAGCGGAATGTGGGGACAGTCACAGGAAGGAAAGGTCCGTTGTCAACGAGTCCAACCCACCGACGTGATGTTACTAGTGACGCGACATCTGGCGTATCAAAAACATAGTAGTGGCGTGGCATGCATGTGACTCGATGCCAATACAAGTGGTCCAGCGCAGTAATGTGGTATCATAACTTCTTCGAACGATGAAGGCGTTCTGGCTTTAGGCAACATAATTAATGATAATCAACAAAAGTCTGAAATATGTTGTTAGGTGCATCCTTGCTGGCTTATTAACGCCAACGGTGATAATGCTTTTAAAGTGTGAAGAGTGCAATATGCACCCTACTTTCCTTTTATGTCTTTGTGTGTGTGAAATCTTATGGGACTTAGCTGCTAAGGTCATCAGTCCCTAAGCTTACACACTACTTAACCTAGATTATCCTAAGGACAAACACACACCCCCATGCCCAATGGAGGACTCGAACCTCCGCCGGGATCAGCCTCACAGTCCATGTCTGCAGCGTCTGAAACCGCTCGGCTAATCCCGCGCGGCTTTTATATTTTTCTCGAACACTCAATCACTCGAAAAATCGTGGCTGAATCGCCAAAGGAATGTTTACAGCCTGAGTATTTACCAAGAGTAGCTCAAGAGATTTGGAAGGATGCTGCCGAGCTTTACTAAGAATTGTACCGGTAGCTAAGACAAAAATCACGTCGGAGTTAAAGCTCCTACTACATCTGGATCAACAATGTACAGCTATACATGTTTCCCCTCCACAGTGTTTTTCGCTGTTTCGGATGTAGATGGGTTATTTTTATCAACTGACGTTGGGTAGCAGACCTCTATTCCTCTCTGCGTAGGTAGAAAACAGTTTGTGGTAACTCGCACTGGTGGTAACATAGAGAGCGGCGGAACGAAACAGGCCGTTCCGGATGTGAATGGCAGCGGAGATGAATACCTGAAACAAGTCCACAACGCTGCAAAGTCGTCTTAAGCATATAAAACAGTCCATAGAGCAGTCTAAATCACAAACTTAAATGAGGCAAGGTCCAAACTCTAGTATCAATGGCGTGTAAATAAAGACTTCGGTAATTAGCGAGAGACTGACTCGTAATAACCGAGCTGCGGGATTCAGCGTCAATCGTTCGACAGAGGGCGGGGCCATCCGACGTGCTGGCCGCGGCTGCTGCCCCTCGCCGATCTCTAGCGTGTCCTCCCTATCGATACTCGGGCTAGACGGCGAATGCGAATCACTGTCGGCTACTACAAGTAGATTGCAAATGTCCTTATTATTGACTTCTGGAAACATTTGCTGGCGGATATCAGCGATTCAAATAGAATACTTGAAATTAATAATAAAACTGTCTAGGTCGGAGAGGTACGTTTACTGCATGATGACCAGATTCGATCATCACATGATGATCCTCAGATCTTCGAAACCACATTATGGACAATGGCTGCACGCGGTACAGGAACCGCTGAATGACGATAGTCGACTCCTCAGCTGCAGCTGAGCGGTTCCTGCACCGCGTGCAGCCATTGTCTATCTACACGGTTTTGAAAGTCTCAAGACCATCACATGATTATCGAAAGTAATCACTCTGTAATAAACGTGGCTTTGCATGTAGGCTGTTTTATAATTGATGATGATGATGCCCCATACTCCGAACTGGACTCGCATTCGGGAGGACGACGGTTCAATCCCGCGTCCGGCCATCCTTATTTAGGTTTTCCCTGATTTCCCTAAATCCCTTGAGGTACATGCCAGGATGATTCCTTTCAAAGGGCACGGCCGACTTCCCTTCCCATCCTTTCCGAGACCGATGATCTCGCTGTTTGGTCTCCTCCCCGAAAACAACCTGTAACCTCCTCCTCACTTATCGACCTTAATGACAGTGAAAAATTAAACCGCGTGTACCTAACGGAAATTTGGGAAAAGCAATCGTCACCGAAGTTAATCCGTCGGTAAAGAGGGAGGAAGGGTTACATCTAAATGAAAGGAAAACTGCAAATGAAACTGGTGGAAATTAATTTTGAAAAGGGGTAAAGTTAATAAAGAAAGTATATGTGCGGCTGTTACGTTAACAATTAACTAGCGGTAATTAGATATTTGAGATTTGGGGGAAATTACGGTCGCCAGTCCTATGGACAATTACCATAGTAACTGAAAAAAGAAAGGTTATTACACATATAATTATCACTAGAAGCGTGGCAACTGAAGGTTGACACGTGTAGTGTGAAAACTGAAAGTTTGTCAGAAGTAATAAATTTCGCTACACTCTGACTTAATTTAGCAAAAGAATTAATAAAACCGGAAAATTGAAAGTTAATTTAGTGACTGAAATTAATAGTGAGCTTTGTTTCTGAAGCACATTGAAATTCAGTAAAATACGGTTAGTCTTGGGCTACCTCAACAATCATTTCAAAAGCTACTTAAATCTACGCAATTTAGAGATAAGAGATTTAACTTTGAACTTGAATTAAATGATTCTGAACAATTAACAATAGTAAAATTTAGTACGTACCAAGCTGAGCTGCAGTCACAGGTAAGCTAAAATACGGTAACAAAACTCGCACTCTTAATTTGTGCTTGTGTAATCTAAATATTGTAGCCAGCTACGAATACTTTAACTGAACTTTGAAATTAAAGCAGTGAAATCGACTGATATTACTTTAATGCTGGCTTTGAATTTCAACGACACTCGGGTTCATTCCGGAAAAGGAAGGGACGCTGCTTGGTAATGCAATTGGAGCAATGAGCAACAAAGGTTCATGCTACGTTTCTGTAATTTAGTGAGAAAAATTTAACAGTTTGAAAAGCTGAGGTTTGCCATACAGTTCTAAAACTTTACGTGCTTCCAGTCTTCCTTGTTGGTCGATTGAAGGTTTGAAGTCGTCGATCGAGGAGGTGGCGACAGTCACTCATTGTCGGCCGTCGCTGTTGCAGAAGGTGGATGTTGGCGCGCCTTCTTCTCGACACGGTCTCCAGCCGAAACGGGCTCTTGATGTGTGCCAGCTAACGCTTCCCGTCCGCGACACCGTGTCAGAAACTAACATAACAAGTCGAGCGCAATCACATGCTGCCAAACCCCGAAAGCGCGGCAACTCGCGGGAGCATCACACCTGCTCAACCGCACTCCTCCAGCCAGACTCCGCTCTGCCCGCGCTCCACGCGGCAGAGTTCACTACCAAAGATCCTAAACACTTGGGTTCTCCACACGACCTATCGATGTATTCGTTCGATAGCACAGTTTTCCCAGGCGAGACCCAGCGTAAAAATACAAATAGTATTTACAAAACAAACCAATTATACATCGACATAAATGCATGTATATACAAATAGTAAAACAATTGCAATATACAAAGACACAGAAACCTCATATCTTCAAGTAACAAAATAAGGAAAAAAATTTATAGTACAATAGATTGAAATAGGAGGATGCGCATTTCCGGCGTCACAAACCCAACCATACACCGAGGAGCGTAGGGGACGATGCGTAGTACTAGGCAAGGTCCTAGTGGAGGTGGTTTGCCGTTGCCTTCCTCCGGCCGTAATGGGGATGAATGATGATGAAGACTACACAACACCCAGTCATCTCGAGGCAGGAAATATCCCTGACCCCACCGGGAATCGAACCCGGGACCCCGTGCGCGGAAAGCGAGAGCGCTACCGCAAGACCACGAGCTGCGGACTCTCATCATTATCTTGCTCCAGATAAAACTTTTCCTCTCACGAACACAAAATGAGATAACATTATTGTAGATGCTTAACAAATGAAAAGAGCGCATTTAATTCAGATTTAAATCAGATTACCTACGGAAAGAAGATTTGATGAACGTTCTTTTGGTATGTTAACGTGGCAGTTGCAGGTGTTGGATACGTCAGTAAACTGTGACGAGAGGAAAATCGATGTGACAGTGCAAGAACCTATTTGAGCGTTATATAACTTTGTACAGATTAATGAAAATGTATATTCTAATTCATCTGTGCAGCACAGTGTAGACCAACGCACCGAGGACTCGCATCAAAACCAGGGAACCAACAGGTGCAGAGGGCTTTAGAACTGGATAAGGCACGATGAAGCACTGGCACGTCACGAAACGAATGGTAGGGAGTAGGAATTACTGATTTGCCTCCAGTTCATACATTTTGAGAAAGCTGTAGACCCAATTGAAACAAACACCCCGTCAGAAACGGGATTTAACTTAAGTCAGTATACTAAAGAATATACGAGTATATGTCAGTGCTACAGTTTCTATTATACTTCATCAGCACAGTAAGAAATTCACAGGAAGCCTGCAGGGAGGTTCTATATCACCAAAAGTGTTCTCATCAGCCCTGTGGAAAGTTTCCAAATACTAGGAACGGGAAAACGAAAAAAGAATATGAGTTCAAATGAACGTCACGTCATCCGGAGTTCAGAGTAAACACTAGCAATGCCCTGCAGTTCATTGTACCCGCCTCCGATAGAGCTAATCATGAGGCACACTGCTGCCTCCTTAGACTATCGGTTAGCACCATTGGTTATTAGTTTGAAAGTCCTCAGTATCCGATTATTTTTTGCTTTGGAGGTCTGAATAGTTTTCCCTTAGGTTTCTCTGGACAAGTAAGAAGCTGCTTAACTGATGAAGTAGTTATATTGATCCAGATTGCCAATCGCACAGAAAAAGTTTGTCTTTAGGGGGGATATAGCATAACGGACTACTGGCAGGCAATGACTGGAATCATAGACCTGTTGAGTGTGCTCCATTTATCACTTTGTCTGCTAACCAGACGCTACCTACAAGGTTTTGATTCCATTTAAATAAAATCTATACAATTAGTATCCCGCTACTAAAGAAGACTCACGCAGTGTTAAGTCTTCCATCGGTCCTTATCATTATAGTTAGAACGGCAGACCTCAAAGAGGAGTTAGAGAAGGAGGTTCAGTATCACTAAAACCACTCTCAGCTGTTATAGAGGAGGCATCCAGCTACTTGGACTGGCAACATCAAGACGAAATACCTGTCAATGGAACACATCTGGACCACTTTCGTTTCTCTGATAACATTGTACTGTGTCTCTCCACTACTACAACAACAAATGTAACAACTTCATTAAGTTTCAAAGTAGCCCTGAAATCAGTTTTATCAAAACGAAAATAATGTGTAGAAAATATATCCACAAAAATAATACAAATTCACAACTTAGTTAAATTAATGAATAGGTCTATTTAAGGGAGAAGACATAATGGACAGCAAAAAAAAAAAGTCTTGCTGTTCTCTTAGTACACTAAGTAGTTTTCAAAACTGCGCTGCCACTGTGACTGAGAAGAAACGTCTACGGTGTTTTACCAGTCTAGACTTAGAACAGTGTTCACACCCATGGTCATCTACCACTTCCCGAGCACGGAGACCCGGGTTCGATTCCCGACGGGGTCAGGAATTTTCACCTGCCTCGAGATGACTGGGTGTTCGTGTTGTCCTCATCATTTCATCACCATTCATGCAAGTGGCGAGACTGGACTGAGCAAAGGTTGGGAATTTGTACGGGCGCTGATAACCGCGCAGTTGAGAGCCCCACAATCTAAACATCATCGTCATCTTCTTCTTCTTCTACCACAAAAAACTTTCAAAAACTGAGGGCTCCTCGCCAAACGATTGAGTGACGCTTGTTGAGAATTGCTGGCAGAGGGATCAAAACAAATAAATGAGTCATGGAACATATCGTAGTGGAAGACGTAGTCTTGAGTCTAATGATAATGAAAATGAGGCTGGCGGGACATAAATTTAAGCGAATGGATTATTAGTAGACCAAAGAAATCGGTTAGTGGATTCTAACATATAAGAAAAGACAGCAGCTACGGGCCTATGGAAGGTGTATAGACGGCATTGGAAGGCATGCGTACATCTAAAAGCCGTAATGCGTGAGTCTAGGTGGACTTTTATCGAGCAGTGCTTATCAAATGGCTGCTGATGATTCCTACGATAGCCGCCGAAGTGGACTGGAATCATGCATTAGCTGTAAGGCAGATAGTTAGCCGGTACACTTGTTCTATATATCATCTAAAACTTTATCCGATCGTTGCAGTACGGTGTAACCAAGACACACTGCTCTGCACCACTTACAAGGGAAGACCGCCAATTGTGAAATTCAGATTCGATTCATACTGCGCATAATAAAAGCTCATGGCCAGAGGTGTAATGTGGCAAAGCACCAAGATGCACTTCTCAGCCGTTGTCGAGAAAATCGACAATTAAAAGAAACCGTTGAGTTGAAATACTCTCTACGATTAATAGCGGTAAGCGCTCGGGTTCGTAATCCGAAGGTCGCCGAAACGAATCTCGCGCCATGCAATTTTTTTATTGTTAGTTTTTCGTAATTCAAATATATATATATATATATATATATATATATATATATATATATATATATATAAACAAACTATTAACGAATTGCTTATGCATGTTGGTGAAGGCGGCTCGCTCTCCAATTGTACCGCCTCCGTTTTTCCGTTTTTTTAACAGGGTGTACCAAAACTCTCCCATCCGCACTGATTTTCGACGATGTTATAAGTTGCGCTAGGGACCGCATCTACCTTCTTACGAAGTTAGCAGGCAACTACGCTGTTATGCGGCGGCTCGTTTCGGCCCATTCAACATCTGTCCTTCAAGTGTAACGAGCGAGTAACGGAGTTTATATTTCATACCTGCCACAGCGAATTTGTGTTCGTGGGGTCTCATTTCTAAGTGGAACGTTTGACTTACGTTATACGTATTCGTTTCGGAATATCGTTTCTACGTCTTCCGTGAACTATACGTGGTTAACATTATGAAGACAATTAATAACATTTGTGAAATACAAGTTTGTTTGCGGAAAACATAATGATGTTCTATTTCGCCAGTTTTTCCACGACAAACGACTTTCAACAACTTATTATATGCATAATTGTTGCAACTGATTGCCAGGAAAAAAACCATATATATTACAAAAAACAAATACTAAAAAAAAAAAAAAAGTTGCATGGTGCGAGATTCGATCCGGCGACCTTCGGATTACAAACCCGAGCGCTTACCGCTGCGCCACGACGCTGTGGAACATTATTAATCGTTGAGAGTATTTCACCGCAACTGTTTCCTTTAACTGTCAATTTTCTCGACAACGGCTGAGAAGTGCATCTTGGTGCTTTGCCACATTACACATCTGGCCATGAGCTTTTATTATGCGCAGTATGAATCGAATCTGAATTTCACAATTGGCGGCCTCCCCTTGTTAGATAAAGTAGCATACCATATTTTAACTACTCGTTGTAAATGAATTAAAGGGCGGGAGCATGTTGCTAAAGGTTTCCCTGTCGTGCACAGGAAGTCCAACGTGACATGGCGTGAGGTCAGCAGCGCCAAATGGGGCCACGAAGCAGTTGAAGAGACGGAAAAACACAGTGTGCTTTAGTCAGGGAGCGGTTACGGCGCACTATGGTGGTGTTCTTTATTACAACGTGGCCCGGAGACAGTGTCTGAGTGACTTCACACGGGCAAAATCATCGGGAATCTGCAAGAAGGACCAAGTGTGACGAGTGTACCCCAGGAGTTTGGTATTGTTTCACGTGCTGCCCGAAGGAGAGAAGCTGGATGGCCACGGTCAACTACAGCAGCAGATGACCGCTACGTTGTGCAGCAGACTCCTGTCCACGGCAAACTGCGGGTGCGATTGCAACTATATGTAAGGGGACTACAAGGCGCGCAGTCTCACGTTCCACAGTGGCACACTGACTGCATGAGATGGCCCGTCTGCCCGACGACCAGTACACTGTGCTCCAATGACACCCGCGCATCCGCAGCGATGGTGCCGAGAGCGTAGGGACAGGAACAAAGGAAAATGGGGCCGCATGCGCTTCTCGGCTGAGAGCAGATGCAGTCGAAGTAGTGATTCTGGACATACCTTGATATGGTGAAAGGTGAAAACACTTACAGTACACAGGAACACTGTCGAACATGAGTGTTTTAAGGGTGTGGGAACACACAGTGTTGCATGGGCGTACTGACCTCCAAATGTTTGAACACTGTACACATACCGTCAACATTATTGAGACACTGTTCTCATTCTCCATCAGGGGTTTATTTATTTTTAGTGCTCCGTACGTCAGTCGATAGAAACGGAGTCCTTATAGGATCACTTGTTGTCTATCTAGCCGGTCGCTGTGGCCAAGCGGTTCTAGACGCTTGTGTCGCAGGTTGGAATCCTGCCTCGGCCATGGATGTGTGTGATATTCTTAGGTTAGTTAGGTTTAAGTAGTTCTAAGTTCTAGGGGACTGATGACCTCAGATGTTCAGTACCATAGTGCTCAGAGCCATTTGAACCACTTTTGTTGCCTATCTGTCTGTCTGTCTCTTTTTTCTCAGCATCAAGTTGAAATTTATGTCAACTACTTAAGTCTACGGTACACTTGCGATGTAAAAAACGTAAGCTAATAAATGAACGCAATCAAAAGATACAACCATATGGCACATGTTTTGACACTCACAAACTTACTCCCACAAAACCTATAGACGAAAAATCAATTTACATACCGGTAATTAAGTTTGTACGGAAGTCTCAGAGTGCGAGGCCACGCGGGGTAGCCGCACGGTCTCAGGCGCCTTGTCACGGTCCGCGCGGCTGCCCCCGTCGGAGGTTCGAGTCCTTCCGCGGGCATGGCTGTGTGTCTTTAGACCTTAGCGTAAGTTAGTTTAAGTTGAAATAATCTCTAAGCTTAGGGGCCGATAACCTCAGCAGTTCGGTCCCATAAGACCTTACCACAAATTTCAGAGTGCGACCCCTATTCGCACTTGTCCGGTTTTTATTAGGGAGACTTACTGTTGCACGTCTAGATACAGCAACTGTCAGTCGCGCTGTTGGAGAATGGAACGCCCTGCCACAAGATCTTCTTACCAACCTTGTAGCCAGCAGGGTGTAAGACGTGTCTATTGTCAAACCACAATTTATGAAAGATGTTTATATTTTATTAATAGGATTAAGTAGGAATAATTAATATTTGTAATCTTGGAAATAATTGTGGTAGCAGGCAATGTCTCCACCAAAGTATTGTTGGCAGGAGAGACCGCACATTGATATAATTTTAAAAAGGGCGGGAGAGACCACGTATGGATACATTTTAAGAAAAGAGCGCGAAAGACCGCGCATTGATACATTTTGTAACGGTAGCAGGGATTGTCTGCACCAGAAAGCATTGTTGGCGGGAGAGACCGCACTTTAGCGTTCGTAGGAAGTCAGTAGTAAGCGAGGTGTGAAGCGAGTCGGTACCAGGTCTGAAGCGAGAGGTTGAGAGGAGCGGTGTGCCTGCCAGCCACCAGCTGTGATTTACAAGAGATTATAAACGGATGCACAGATGGCTGGCTCTGAGCACTAAGGGACTTAACATCTTAGGTCATCAGTCCCCTAGAACTTAGAACTACTTAAACCTAACTAACCTAAGGACATCACACACATCCATGCCCGAGGCAGGATTCGAACCTGCGATCGTAGCAGTCCCGCGGTTCCGGACTGCAGCGCCTAGAACCGCACGGCCACCGCGGCCGGGATGTACAGATATCAACTAACTATTATCATAAGAGGAACTAATATTATTGAATCATTTTCTTTGCGAAACTCAAGACTACTGAAGGTATGTTTGCACAATGCTAGTTGTAAGATTATTGTAAAAAGTAAGTCCCATTTGAACGTTTGTAAAATCATTTCACTACCAACAGTAAATATTTGAAGCGTTTTCGGAATATAATTAATTTTTGCCAGCAATGTTGCATTACTAATTATAAAAAAATGGTTCAAATGGCTCTGAGCACTATGGGACTCAACTGCTGAGGTCATTAGTCCCCTAGAATTTGGAACTAGTTAAACCTAACTAACCTAAGGACATCACAAACATCCATGCCCGAGGCAGGATTCGAACCTGCGACCGTAGCGGTCTTGCGGTTCCAGACTGCAGCGCCTTTAATCGCACGGTCACTTCGGCCGGCTTACTAATTATAATCCATCCCAAAAACCATCAACGCAAAACTTTGCAAAATTTTATTGTTGTCAAGAAAAAGTTTAACTATGAATTACGTAACTTCAGTCAAATTATTTAAAGAATAACGTCAGCTTTGCTATTAAAGAATAACGTCAGCTTTGGTAATAAATACAGCCACTTATTATGAAAGCCCACCAGCAGGTAATAGAGTATAGTAAAACAGAGTAAGTATATTCATGCCGCAGTTCGATGTAGCAGTCAGATGGCGATCCAGTAACAGTAAAAAAGGTAAGGAACAGTTTTGTGCTATTGCACATAACGACTGACGGCCACACGACGACGACACATTCTATGTTTCGTCGAAATAATCAGAAAATCACTTTTAATAAGCAGCAATTAAATTTGTATGCGAAGAATGAGAAAGAGAATAAATTTCAAAGGGAAGATTTCATTTGTTATTATTAAGCAAGAGATAGAAATCCAAATGGAAGGTTATCATTAACAAAAGAGGTATAGAGGAGACGGTTATTGCGTAATAACAAAAGAGGTATAGAGGAGACGGGAAAGTTTCAAGGGGAGCCCGCTGTAGGGCACACATTGCTGACCGTCGTGGTCACACACCCTACAAACAACCGTGTCCCCCCTTTTGTAATATCCAGGTGACCGTCAGAAATCGCGATTTCAGAGAAACTATTGTCATTGAATAAAAGAGTCATTTCTGTTCGCCTCATTACGTATTCCTCTCAGTTACCTAGCGTACTCCTGTTGTAGCAGTTCTTTCTTTGTACGGTCCAAATTCCATCGAGCTATGTTACTCGCGAATGACACATCATGCGAAAGCTACTTCCGTCCCTAAGTTTTGCACGCCAGACGCTTGGCGTGGAAGGTAACTCCTACTTTGTATGACTTGATGTATCACAGACAGTCGGCGCGTGCTCGTGAGCCGGGTCGATATCCGTCAGACTGAGGCGGGCCTTCGCCCTATTATTTCCTCTCCTCTGCCTTTCCTTTAACGGTCGGCCGAGCTGCCTGCTGCCGGGAGCCGCCACCTGCCCGGATGCTCCAGATGGCCACGCCAGTGCGGGAATCGCGCAACCGCCTTTAAAAGCCCTCGGCCGCCGTCTCGGCCGTTACAACCATTAAAGTTCGCCATTCTGGAAGATTTAAAATACGGTGTCCCCCCCATGAACGCCGAACTGCACTTTCACTTTTCTAGCCCTGTATTGCGTATCTGTGAAGTGCCCGTGACGATGTTGTCGAAAAACACATTCTGTTGGAAATTGTTAATTTGTGCTCTGCACATGGACATGGAGAAAACACTGCACATACAGTTCTGTTCTGCACAGATGTGACCTGCTCCTTAACAGTAATACATGATGGAAAAATTGTCAAAAAAATGGAGTGTGCAGCTGGATATAAATTTGAAAAGTTCAGCTACTGATAATAGACGTTGCAAATAAAATTACAAAAAAAAATTATTCCGCACTTCATTACGGCAAGATACTCCATGGCAGCCTTAATTCTTATATTGCATTTAGTTAACTAGTTTTCTGAAGTGCTTCTGTGTGAAAGTGAATGGTAACTGTTTGTTTACTTGTGTTGAGTAAGGTTTTTTCATTGTTTAATTGTTTGAATATTTTACGAGCGTAATGTCACGTGATCCTAGTACTACTTACCGCGTCGGCGGTGAGATACTGGAATCAACCACAAGCATCTTCGAGTCCGCAACAATTGGACGTTCATCGACCACATAAATTTTACAAGAACTGCATCGCAGTTGCGAATACGGTTCAAAAATGGCTCTGAGCACTATGCGACTTAACATCGGAGGTCATCAGTCCCCTAGATTTAGAACTACTTGAACCTAACTAACCTAAGGACATCACACACATCGATTCCCGAGGCAGGATTCGAACCTGCGACCGTAGCAGCAGCGCGGTTCCGGTCGAAGCGCTTAGCACCGCTCAGTCACAGCGGCCGGCGAACACCCCTCGTACATATCATTTGTACTGAAATCGTGTAGATGTAACATACTCGTTTCTGTGCGTATTTTTCTGCGTGGACAGTACTCCAATGACCTTCTTTGCTGCCGGCCGAAGCGGCCGGGGCGGTTCTAGGCGCTTCAGTCTGTAACCGCGCGACCGCTACGGTCGCAGGTTCGAATCCTGCCTCGGGCATGGATGTTTGTGATGTCCTTAGGTTAGTTCGGTTTAAATAGTTCTAAGTCCTAGGGGACTGATGACCTCCGATGGTAAGTCCCATAGTGCTCAGAGCCGTTTTGAGGCATTTTTGAACCTTCTTTGCTGAACCCCTGATCGAACAAATTCTTACACGCGAATAGTAATTGAGAAAAATACCTGAAATCAATAAATATATTGTTAATGAACTGTTATTAAAACTACAAATATTTAAATGAGTTAGACAATATTATATAAAAATATGCTATTAATTAGTCGCATAATTAGAATTCAGCAAAGGATATTTACTGAAGGCTGGAAAAAGATAAATATACATATAGAGAGATCGATGTGAGCGGCTATTTCGAGTCAAAAGCTCGAAGTGTGCCTTAATGTCTGTCACTGCTGGTCACATTATATGGTCACTACTGCTGAAAATGATTTACACCAGGGGTCTCCAAACTTTTTAGTCCGCAGACCACATTGACTCCTCCACGAAGTCATAAGGGCCAAGATCTACCTAGTGGGATTAAAGAACCGTAGCACTCCATGATCATCGTAATGTAAGGCTAAAGGAAAGATGAAATCGCAAAACTCTAATGTTGTGGGAATAGCCAGCACTGAAACGAACTACGATTTTTATTTAATTACATAATTTTGATTGGTGGACGTACCTGACCGAAATTCTGCCGTATTTTATTCTGGCGAATTTCACCGACAAAAAAGTATGTCACTGCTCATTCTTCACGAAAGCGTCCTGCAAAGTTAACGAAATCTCAAAATCATTGTTAGTAACACTATTACTGCAAGACGTAACAAAGGTAGAGTATGTCAACGCATTGTTATTTCAAGCGGCGCAACAATAAGTTTAGTTATGTAGTCTTGTAGCGAGTAGCAGAGCCAGAGCATATATTTGATAGTTCTGTTGCGTGACTGTGTCTATGTTGCGGGTGTCTCACAAGTTTTTTAGTGTTTTATGCGCTGTACTAGTAGGTGAGAGGACGAAGTGTGGGAAAATTCAAAGTTTGAATTCGAAGAGACAAGGAAAATCTCAAAATCGAAATACCTATAGCACGACTTGTGTATTTTTTCACTGTATTTTTTAGTGGAACTACAGTGTAATTGTATTTAATTTAGTAAATAAAGTACCTAAAAAATAAACTCATTGCGTTTTGTTTAGGCACAATTTTATTTTCAGGTTACAATCTTTTGTGAAGTTCGGTACAAATATGGAAAAGAAACGAAAGGTTGACGGTGAATGTAGAATTTTTAAAGAGCAGTGGGGATGTCAATATTTCGTGGTGGAGTCAAGCAACAAACCAAGTGTATTATTTGCAATGAAGCAATATCAGTCTTCAAAGAATACAATATAAAACGTCATTATGAGACTAAGAATTATTCCAAGTTTACAGGATGCGAACGATTAGAAATGTATGAGTCTCTGAAACGCCAGCTAAAAACCCAGCACTCACTGTTTAAGAAAGTAAATGCTGAACAACATGCAGCAACTCGTGCTAATTTTCGTGTGGCTCATTTAGCAGCGAAACTGTAAGCCATTTACCGACGGTGAATTACTTAAGAACAGCATTATTGCAATAGCAGAAGAAATGTGTCCAGAAAAAGTTAATTTATTTAAAACATAAGTTTGTCGGCAAACAGTTTGGCTCGAAGAATAGATGGCATTGCACAAAATATAATAGCAGAACTGCGTGACAAAAATCAAGACTTAGACTGGTTTTCTTTGGCCGTGGATGAGTCAACAGATGTATCAGTTACTGCTCAAGTACAACTTTTTATTCGAGGGATTGACAAAAATTATGAAGTGTATGAAGAGCTCTTTGATGTTCACAGTATTCACGGAACGACCACTGGCAAAGATATTTTTAAAGGAGTTGAAACGGCAGTTCAGAGAAACAATCTTCAGTGGAAGGAATTAAAATGTATTACAACTGATGGTGGCAAAAACATATGTGGGAAAAATAAAGGTGTTGTTGCTCTCCTAGGGCCGTAGAAAATGACGGTGGCTCAAAACCATTAGTAGTGCATTGTATTATTCACCAACAATGTTTGTGTGGAAAACTTTTAGATATGTCAGAAGTTTTAAAGCCAGTTATTTCAGTTGTTAATTACACTCCTGGAAATGGAAAAAAGAACACATTGACACCGGTGTGTCAGACCCACCATACTTGCTCCGGACACTGCGAGAGGGCTGTACAAGCAATGATCACACGCACGGCACAGCGGACACACCAGGAACCGCGGTGTTGGCCGTCGAATGGCGCTAGCTGCGCAGCATTTGGGCACCGCCGCTGTCAGTGTCAGCCAGTTTGCCGTGGCATACGGAGCTCCGTCGACCTGGGACCGGACCGCAGCGACGCACGGATGCACGCCAAGACCGTAGGATCCTACGCAGTGCCGTAGGGGACCGCACCGCCACTTCCCAGCAAATTAGGGACACTGTTGCTCCTGGGCTATCGGCGAGGACCATTCGCAACCGTCTCCATGAAGCTGGGCTACGGTCCCGCACACCGTTAGGCCGTCTTCCGCTCACGCCCCAACATCGTGCAGCCCGCCTCCAGTGGTGTCGCGACAGGCGTGAATGGAGGGACGAATGGAGACGTGTCGTCTTCAGCGATGAGAGTCGCTTCTGCCTTGGTGCCAATGATGGTCGTATGCGCGTTTGGCGCCGTGCAGGTGAGCGCCACAATCAGGACTGCATACGACCGAGGCACACAGGGCCAACACCCGGCATCATGGTGTGGGGAGCGATCTCCTACACTGGCCGTACACCACTGGTGATCGTCGAGGGACACTGAATAGTGCACGGTATATCCAAACCGTCATCGAACCCATCGCTCTACCATTCCTAGACCGGCAAGGGAACTTGCTGTTCCAACAGGACAATGCACGTCCGCATGTATCCCGTGCCACCCAACGTGCTCTAGAAGGTGTAAGTCAACTACCCTGGCCAGCAAGATCTCCGGATCTGTCCCCCATTGAGCATGTTTGGGACTGGATGAAGCGTCGTCTCACGTGGTCTGCACGTCCAGCACGAACGCTGGTCCAACTGAGGCGCCAGGTGGAAATGGCATGGCAAGCCGTTCCACAGGACTACATCCAGCATCTCTACGATCGTCTCCATGGGAGAATAGCAGCCTGCATTGCTGCGAAAGGTGGATATACACTGTACTAGTGCCGACATTGTGCATGCTCTGTTGCCTGTGTCTATGTGCCTGTGGTTCTGTCAGTGTGATCATGTGATGTATCTGACCCCAGGAATGTGTCAATAAAGTTTCCCCTTCCTGGGACAATGAATTCACGGTGTTCTTATTTCAATTTCCAGGAGTGTATATCAGATCCCATGCACTCAGTCATCGCCAGTTCCGCGAGTTTCTTGAAGATATCGAGGAAAGCGACTTGCCATATTATACTGCAGTGCGCTGGCTTAGCTGCGGTAAAGTTCTGACCCGCGGTTACTGTTCTGTAACTGAATTTTTTTTGAACGAAAGGAATTGCCCTCTGGCTGAGTTACGGAACGGTGAGAGGTTATGGAGGCTAGCATTTTATACAGACTTAACTAAACATATGAATGGCCTTAATTTAAAATCGCAAGGTGAAAACCAGCTTCTGCCTGATTTATACACGCATGTTAAGTTCTTTGTCCGCGGCTCGTGGTCTTGCGGTAGCGTTCTCGCTTCCCGCGCCCGGGTTCCCGGGTTCGATTCCCGGCGGGGTCAGGGATTTTCTCTGCCTCGTGATGACTGGGTGTTGTGTGCTGTCCTTAGGTTAGTTAGGTTTAAGTAGTTCTAAGTTATAGGGGACTGATGACCATAGATGTTAAGTCCCATAGTGCTCAGAGCCATTTGAACCATTTTGTTAAGTTCTTTCGACAAAAGATTGCTTTGTTTCAATCTCAGTTGAACAAAGTATGCTTCACGCATTTTAATACATGCCAAACATTCAGTCAGCAAACTAAGATTCCGTTTCCTGTAACTTTCGCAATTGAAGCTTTGGGCGCTTTAAAAATTAATTTTGAATCACGTTTTTCAGATATCGATGCAAATGGAAATGATATCACGATATTTCAAAATCCCTTTGACGTCGACATAGAAGCGTTATCCGCAGAACTTCAGTTTGAAATTATTGATTTGCAATGTAGCGACTTTTTTAAAGAAAATCATTCAAAGTCAAGATTACTGGAATTTTTTATAAGTGTCTTCCATCCACACAGTTTCCAAATTTACATAAATTTTCCAGTGCCTTTTTTCGGCTTTTGGCACCACTTATTTGTGTGAAAAAACTTTCTCCAAAATGAAACATGCAAAAAGTATTTACAGATCAAAATTAAGTGATGAACATTTGAAGTCGCTGATGATTATCTCTACCAGTAAACTTGATCCACAACTGGAGGTAATTATGAAAGGAAAGTTACAGCTACATAAAAGTCACTAATTATCACTGAGATGTTAAATTTCTTTACGTGAATACTCTAACACTGTGCGTTTTCAAGATATAAATTGATTACAGTTATTTTTACACATCAGTTACAACTAATATATCCAATATCATTATGTACACCAGGTATTGTATTTTCTTTAAATTGCCTTTAAATAAAAATATTTTATACGATTTACTTGCTATGTGTATTTTACAACGTAATCAAAAGAAAGTGAAACCTCGCTTAAGAAGCGTCTTCCATAATGACTGATTACTAAGGCTAGTCGCCGAAGTGCCGTCCATTTGAAAGACTTGCACCAGACTCGTGAGTAGAATAGAATGAAAAGAATTTTTGATTTAAAATGTTTTCGCCAAATTAGTCTGTTAACCGTTCTTTTTTTCCGTTTATTGTGGATAGCCAAGTTTAACCATGACCTTCCGCTTTGTAAAGATAGAGCTTCGACAATGTCGCGGTGTATTGGTCGTGATAGGCCTCGAAACTCAGTTGTTGCCAGTATAGGTACCACCTCAAATATTTGGCGGGCCGGACACCGGGGATGTCCGGCCAGCTAACGCGGGCAGGTTTGCCGCCCTCGAGGGCAGGTTTCGGCCCGCGGGCAGTCGTTTGGAGATCCCTGATTTACACAAATAAATCTGCGATCTGTTACTGCCAAATCCGGCAATACCGGAAGTCTGCCTTAACTCAAAGTCAAAAACTGTTCTAGTTTTTTGGCAAATTCAAGTTTTCGATTTGAGTCACTGGAAATTCCTGTATCCACATGTTTCATTCCTATAGTAAAAGGGATCTGGATCCAATTTAAGCGATCACTCTTTAACTCTCGTAGGAAATACTGCTGAAAAGAAGTTTTTAAAAATATCAAATGATATGCCTAACCATGTACATACCGCTTGGTTATTTATTTTTTGAAATATCATCGGATCTGCTACCAGTTGGCTAACAATAATGCCATGGCATTAATGTCAACCAATTTCGATTGCTTCCCCTTCTAAGCAGGCTGTTTAGGTTTTTATTTTGGTAACGCCACGTACCGCTCTGAATGTCCCGTGTGCAGTCTGTGGCTGGTTTGCATTGTTGGAATATTTGCTATTGTAGTGTTGGGACGTTGGCTGTTAACAGCGCGTAGCGTTGTGCAGTTGGAGGTGAGCCGCCTGCTGCAGTGGTGGATGTGGGAAGAGAGATGGCAGAGTTTTGAGAGCGGACGATCTGGACGTGTGTCCGTCAGAAAAACGAAATTTGTAATGCTGGATGTCATGAACGGATATATATATAATGACTTTTGAATACTATTGTGGTAAATACATTGTTTGTTCGCTATCAAAATCTTTGATTTGCCAACTATGCCTATCAGTAGTTAGTGCCTTCAGTAGTTACAATCTTTTATTTAGCTGGCAGTATTGGCGCTCGCT
Source organism: Schistocerca americana (assembly GCF_021461395.2). Lineage (NCBI taxonomy): Eukaryota > Metazoa > Arthropoda > Insecta > Orthoptera > Acrididae > Schistocerca > Schistocerca americana. The sequence goes on from NC_060119.1 coordinate 1,253,946,511, forward strand.
GTATTGCAGTAGTTCGAGTAACAAAGATTTTTGTGAGGTAAGTGATTCATGAAAGGTATAGGTTATCGTTAGTCAGGGCCATTATTTTGTAGAGATTATTGAAAGTCAGAATGCGTTGCGCTAAAAATATTGTGTGTCAGTTTAGTGATGATCAGAATAAGTAAAGAGAGAAATGTCCGAGTACGTTCAGATTTGTTCAGCTGCTTGAAAATCAAATAACGTAAGAGGTTTACCAGCACAGTAATACATAATTGTCCAAAGGGGACTTTTCAGCCTGTCACGACCTCTCCACCCGCACGCAGATTTGTTTGGTAAGTGTACCCTCCAGTTTGTTTCCAGTCTACTCGCTGCGCGGCAGTCAGCAGAGAGCGCCACCGCCCACAGGTTCTTGCCGCTGCGCGAGGAGTTGTGGTCTGCCCGGCTGACCGCTTCCTTCCTGTACAAGACGCCGACACGCCCACCAGGCGCCTTGTCCGCTACCTGTTTTGTTCACTGATTGAATCACTATGCCCGCAAACTTTTTTCTGTTGGCTCAAGTGTTCGTACTTAGTAGAACGTTATTAGGTTCGCACTCAGAACTTTTCATATTGCACGCCTTATAGAACAACAGTAGCACAATTTTGGTACAGTTTTCTCTGAATAACGACTGCATACATTTACACAATATGGTTTCGCAAGAACAACGTCATCCTCTTCCACAGATTCTCATTTAAGCTCTCCGAGGATGTCTGTTATACTTTCGTACGGGTAAACCGGAAACGACCAAGGATTCAGCATGCCAGTAGTACTCTTGCTGACAACCCTCTCGCACAGATGCGAACTCCACCCACCGTCACGACACGATGTCCGAGTGTGAGGAGGTGGAAGAGAGGAGACTGCAAATGCATGCGCCGCGTTTGGATCGCAACGCAGTTGCACTGTTTATGATTTGATTTCGTATTTCTCAATAAACATGGTTCGCCGTGAAGTTGTGTGACTACCGAAAACAGAATGAGATTTTCACTCTGCAGCGGAGTGTGCACTGATATGAAACTTTCTCTGAGAGGTCCCGAGTTCGAGTCTCGGTCCGGCACACACTTTTAATCTGCCAGGAAGTTTCATATCAGCGCACACTCCGCTGCAGAGTGAAGATCTCATTCTGGAAACATCCCCCAGGCTGTGGCTAAGCCATGTCTCCGCAATATCCTTTCTTCCATGACTGCTAGTTCTGCAAGGTTCGCAGGAGAGCTTCTGTAAAGTTTGGAAAGTACGAGACGAGGTACTGGCGGAAGTAAAGCTGTGAGGAGGGGGCGTGTTTCGTGCTTGGGCAGCTCAGATGCTAGAGCACTCGCCCGCGAAAGGCAAAGGTCCCGAGTTCGAGTCTCGGTCCGGCACACAGTTTTAATCTGCCAGGAAGTTTCATACCAAAAACGGTTTATGAAAGTAAACCAAATTTGTTTTGCAACATACACATAAAAAAACATGTACATCTGCAAAGTCGGCGCTTAGTTACTTGTTACATGTTGCAATAATTATCGTTTTCCATCTTTCTACGGTCAGTATCATCCTGATCCGTGTAGTGCTCCTTAAGATACACTTTATACACGTCACAGGTGTAACTGATTTGACTGAAAGTACTCGTGTATCCTTTTCAGTTTCAACTCTTGCCGTTCCTTATATTTAGAACTGGTCATCACTTACAACAGAGTTAGAAGAGACGACTGTGAACTCACGTAATGCCCTGCAGTTCCGAAATGTGATGAACGCCCCGGTCTTTCCTGATAATGCCGTGTGTCCAATGAATGACGAAAAATATTGCGGACTTCCTACATGGAGAGAGGCTGCTCGTAATGATGTGTTTGATCCACATACCAGCTGCAAAAGCTGTTAGCTAAGCCACACGAGACAGCGGCCAACCTGTTGCATCAGCAGCTGACCCACGCTATTGAGAACAATTAGGGAGTCGGTCAGTAGCGGAACTCTGGGGCCATAAACCATGCCTGGCACAGACGCCGGTGTCTGCTGTTCGCAGAGCTTGCTCACCACCTCCTCCTCTAGCCACGTTCCCACACCACGAGCGGCTGCATTGTTGCCTAACGACGTACTTCATTGCCAGCGCGTATTTCGTAAGGAGCGTGTTAGGAACTCACATATGTGCCTATCTACGCAAGCGCGGAAAGGAGCACATGCTGTGTGTTGACACACCCCACAAAGCGCGCATCAGAATTCCACAAAGAGAGGGAGCAAAGCTATCGCAATGTCGCGGGCTCAAAATCAACGGGGAATCTTGCTTCCTCTGTAGCCATTGCAATGCCGTGGGAGTGAAGAAAAAGGAAAGAAGCTACAATATCGAGTACACACAAATGGAGAGTACGTCAGGTATTGTTCCAGATGAATCAGTGAATTGAACAAACCGGCCGATTTAATATTTTTGGGTCCTCATTACGCCAGTTCCAGTTGGAGTGTTGACATAACTGGATTCATGATTTATTTTCAGGGAATGAAAAATACGTCAGGAAGTGGTGAAGAAGTAACATGTTCCACCCTAGTTTTTACATCATAGCTAGACAAAGACCTTTTTTTACGCCTCTGCTAAAAGCAGAATCTTCTCTACACATAGCTGATTTTATTATTGGCATGGTCATTTTACATTCTTATATAAATGGTTAAATATACACAAAAATACACAGCATGAAAGCAAACATAATATAAAAAATGAACACTCGAAAATTATGTAACTGTGTATCTAGGTATCCTGACCAGTCCACAGATCTCGATGGCACCAAATGCAGTTCACTTGATCCACCAGAAAATAGTCGTGATAAATACCCTTCAATCAGGTGCCCCGTAGTTCGCACTGCGACCGCACCGTCTCACGTCGGCGCGTCCTTGAACCCCCGGCCACACAAACAGGAACCACTCTTTCCATGCCTGTATGGGATCGATTCAGAGCTGTCCACTGCTTCCTCGGAAAGCCAAAGGGAAAGAAATACACAGCTCTGGAAGATAAAATAGTGAAGACAACAAAGGAACAACTAGGCGAAAACACAAATAGGGATCCTTGGATAACACAGCACTCCGTCTTCAGACCACGAGTGGCCTACCGGGACCACCCGACCGCCGTGTCATCCTCGGTGGAGGATCCGATAGGAGGGGCGTGGGCTCCTCAATTGGCATCACGAGGCTGAGTGCACCCCGAAAAATGGCAACAGCGCATGGCTGCCTGGATGCTCACCCGTCCAAGTGCCGACCACGCCCGACAGCGCTTAACTTCGGTGATCTCACGGGAACCGGTGTATCCACTGCGGCAAGGCCGTTGCCCTTTGGATAACACAGGAGATATTAATTTATTCTGATGAAAGGCAAAAATTTAAAAGTGCATCGAATGATGCAGGCAAGAAATTGAAATGCTCTAGGCAGCAGGGATAAAATATAGAGAGTGAAAGGTTATCTACAACTCTTGCAAAAGCCAGGCTCCAACTATTGAAGTCGAAAGATATGAAAAGCAAGTAGGTAGTGACAGAGAAATATGTGATACCAGTTTGTAGCCTATCCTCGGTTTTATTCAATCTGTTATTTTGAGCAAGAGATTCTGAATAAAAACCTGTAAGGGTGAGCGAGAGTCCGCCACGTCCATTCCTTGGCCTCCACCTGCTGGGAAGGAAGGAAGAAGCAGGACACTTGTGAACATGAGAGTCTCTTCGGAGGGCAACGTTGTGACAAGCCTTCCTTCCTTCCCCTGCCTTCGTACCTTTCTGTTCACAAAAACGGAGTGGCTACACTTTTCGTTACAAGCTCGTGCTATAAAGTTGCCAATCAGACGCGCGGGTTGCAAGAAGTTTGCGCGCTGTAAGAAGATCGTAATCGTAGTAAGAAGATCGTAATAGTAAAGGTAGTCAAGTGAGTTGATACAGAATGGGTAGAAGTGTAGTAAAAAGTTAATGTTCTGTGCAAACACTCGCTTATTTGACACGAGCTATCTTCCCTAGAAGTAAAGTTCTTCAAAATCTCTTTAGTTGGGTTTTTACATTTGGTGGCCGACAGGACACCATCATAGCGGGCTGTACGCTGTTGATTACATCTACATCTACATGAATACGCTGCAGTCCACACTTAAGTTCCTGGCAGAGGGTTCATCGAACCACTTTCACACCTCTCTATCGTTCCACTCTCGAACAGCCCGCGTGAAAAACGAACATTTAAATCTTCCCGTGCGAACTCTGATTTATTTAATTACGACAGTCATATCTACCTATGTAGGTGGGCGCCAACACGATATATCCGCATTCGGAGGAGAAAGTGGTAACTGAAATTTCGTGTGAAGATCTCAGCGCAAGGAAATAGTCTTTGTTTTGATGATTGCCACCCCAACTCACGTATCACATCTATGACACTCTCTTCCTTGCCCTCCTTTGAAGTTTTTCGATGTCCTCCGTCGGTCCAATCTGGTGAGGACCCCATAGCGCACAGCAACACACTATACAAGCGCACCGTAGGCAGTCTCTTTAGTGAACTGGTTGCATCTTGTAAGTCTTCTGCCAATAAAACACCGTCTTTGGTTCGCCTTCCCACGACATTATCGATGTGATCGTTCCAATTTAAATTGTTAGTAATTGTAACCCTCAGTCATTAGATTTGGACATTCTTTGGGAACGCCAGATTTCACTTCCGTTTTTCTCGACGTCTCTCCATTATTACGAAATGTGACTTTTTTGAGAGGAAATCACGAATTCAGTCGCATCAGTGAGACGATACACCGTAGGCACGTAATTTAATTAGAAGTTGCTTGTGAGGAATGGTGTCAAAGGCTTTTTGGAAATCTAGAAATACGGAATAATTTGAATTTCTATGTCGATAGCTCTAGAAGTTGCTTGTGAGGAATGGTGTCAAAGGCTTTTTGGAAATCTAGAAATACGGAATAATTTGGATTTCTATGTCGATAGCTCTTGTTCAAATGGTTCAAATGGCTCTGAGCACTATGCGACTTAACGTCTGAGGTCATCAGTCGCCTAGAACTTAGAACTAATTAAACCTAACTAACCGAAGGACATCACACACATCCACGCCCGAGGCAGGATTCGAACCTGCGACCGTAGCGGTCTCTCGGTTCCAGACTGTAGCGCCTAGAACCGCACGGCCACTCCGGCCGGCGATAGCTCTAGTTACTCTGTAAGCATAAAGACCCAGTTGCGTTTCACAAGAACGATGTTTTCTGAACCCGACCTATTTATAAATAGGTCGTTATCTTCGAGGTGCTGTATAATGATCGAACACAGTACATGTTCCAAAATCCTGCTGCAAATCGGTTTCAGTGATATGGGTCTGTAATTCAGCAGATTATTCCTATTTCCTTTTTCTTGAGTATTGGTGTGACCAGTGGAACCTTCCAATCCTTAGGTTCGGATCTGCCATCGAGCAAGCGGTTGTATATGCTTGCTAACAGCAAGCATTTTCTGAAAGGAACCTGACTGGTATGCACTAAAAGAACTGCCTTTATTAAGCGATTTGAGCTGCTCTACTAAATCGAGGGTATCTGCTTTTAAGTTACTCATGTTTGCTGTAGTTCTTGATTCGAATTCTGGAGTATTTAACTAGTATTTTTTTGTTTAAGGAATTTCAGAAAATCGTATTTAGTAACTCAACTTTACAGACACAGTCATCGGTAATATTACCGTCGCTATCACACACTGAAGGTATTGATTGTGTCTTGCTGCTGGTGTACTATACATACGACTAGAATCTCTTTCTACCAGATTTCTAGGTGGAGTTTCGTTGTGGAAACTATTAAAAGTATCTCGCACTAAAATGCTGAATTCCGAGCTTCTATAAAAAATTACCCGTATAGTGCTTACTGAAAAGAATGTTGACACCAACGTGGCTTTAAGAGGGAAATTGTTTACTCACGCGTAACCTTATTCATTCCCTGAGCTGCTGACAGGTGAACTTAGATGAATCTTCCACCAGGAAAAACATAAGAGGCGGCCACAGTGCACCCACTTACATACGTAAGTCAGGGGCTTTTGTCCTAGGCACTCAGGTATGAAGCCACTATAGAAAACAGGATCTGGAAGTAACACTTGCGTGAGCTCTGCAAGATCCATGTACTAATGTATATTTACGTGACAAACCCTAATTCTAGGGCTATATTTCATTTTTAGCAAATGGATCTATGCCGACATTTGTAAAAACGGCGATGGTACATTAGTCCTTACTAATGTAAAATTGCCACCTTCTGAAGAAGACAAATTTATATTTGTCGAAACCTAGGTAAAGATTTCTTTATCCATTGCAACTGGTCGGCTGTTTATAATTTTATTACTTGCGTAAAAGCAATTTTCTCTCCCTGCCGCCGTTGGATAAGCAGCTGCAGCAGCAAGTCGTATACCCCTAGCTTACTTATTTGTTACATAGTTTAATTCTTAATTTCTTTGCGTGTTTTTGGGTACTTGCATTGTTTAATTCATAAATTTCGGGCGTATTATAGTATTTGAGAGTTGTAGCATCGCGCTTTAGTACCTGAATAGTGTAAATTCGCTCAGTCGTCTATCTTCTGTTTTTGTTTTGAACGGCCAGTGTCGGTTGGTCACAGCCAGTGTGCTCCCTGCCACCGTTGGATAAGCAGCTGCAGCAGCAAGTCGTATACCCCTAGCTTACTTATTTGTTACATAGTTTAATTCTTAATTTCTTTTCGTGTTTTTGGGTACTTGCATTGTTTAAATCATAAATTTCGGACGATTTATAGTATTTGAGAGTTGTAGCACCGCGCTTTAGTGTTTACTTCGTAGATTCTTACTTAAATTGCGTTTGGGTTTCGTATAGGAGGTGTAATTTCGAATTTTAGCTACTGTAATCGTAAATTCAGGTAGATTGTAGCACAGTCGTTAGGCATTTGTACAGGTTAGTTAATACATTCTTTGCGTGTTTCCCTTGCGTTATCTAGGCACGGACTCGAGTGTCAGTAACTGTTGTTCAACATCGATTAGAATGGACAGGGACTGTGATTGCTGTGTTCGGATGAGGGCTGAGTTGGCATCCCTTCGCTCACAGCTGCAAGCGCCGCTGACTTCGGTCACGCGGCTTGAGGCTGTTGCCAATGGGCACCACTGTGGGGAGCCGGACTTGGGTATCACGGGGATGTCAACCTCGTCCCGTCTGTCCCCAGATCGGTCTGCCGCTGTGGTTGCCCCGGTTGCTGCCCGCAGTGGGGCTGAGCCCTCGCCTGTGGTTGATTGGGAGGTCGTTCCAAGGCGTGGCACGCAGCGAAAGACGTCCCCGGAGGCTGATCAGAAAGCCTCCCCGGTGCGTCTGAGAAACAGGTTTCAGGCACTGTCTCTGGCTGAGCCAAATGCAGCTGCCTGCCCTGTTTCAGAGGATGGTTCTCAGCCTTCAAGGTCCGGACAATCACAGAGGGTGGACTTATTGGTAGTTGGGAGCTCCAATGTTAGGCGCGTAATGGGGCCCCTTAGGGATATGGCGGCTAAGGAGGGAAAGAAATCCAGTGTGCACTCCGTGTGCATTTCGGGTGGAGTCATTCCTGATGTGGAAAGGGTCCTTCCGGATGCCATGAAGAGCACAGGGTGCAGCCAGCTGCAGGTGGTGGCACATGTCGGCACTAATGACATGTGTCGCTTTGGATCTGAGGAAATTTGGTTAAGGCTCCCGGTCTTGCTCACCATCCGCAGCATTGTTGGCAGAACCGACTGCGGACCTTTGGTGCAAAGCCGGGTGGAGGGTCTGAATCAGAGGCTCAGACATTTTTGCGACCGTGTTGGCTGCAGATTCCTTGACTTGCGCCATAGGGTGGTGGGGTTTCGGGTTCCGCTGAATAGGTCAGGAGTTCACTACACTCAGCTGGCGGCTACACGGGTAGCGGAGGCTGTGTGGCGTGGACTGGGCGGTTTTTTAGGTTAGAAGGCCTCGGGAAAGTACGGGGTGGGCTGCAATCTCAAAGGGTGCACGGCAAATACAGGACGTGCTTGGATCAAAGAACAGTCGGAATTGTAGTTGTAAATTGTTGTAGTTGTGCTGGGAAAGTCCTTGAGCTTCAAGCGCTAATAGAAAGCACAGAAGTTGAAATCGTTATAGGTACAGAAAGTTGGCTAAAGCCTGAAATAAGTTCTGCAGAAATTTTTACGAAGTCTCAGACGGTGTTCAGGAAAGATAGATTAGGCAGAATTGGTGGTGGAGTGTTTGTGTCTGTCAGTAGTGGTTTATCTTGTAGTGAAGTCGAAGTAGATACTCCGTGCGAATTGGCATGGGTGGAGGTTATACTTAACGGCCGAACTAAGTTAATAATTGGCTCCTTCTACCGAACCCCAGACTCCGATGATATAGTTGCTGAACAGTTCAGAGAAAATTTGAGTCTCGTAACAAATAAATACCCCACTCATACGGTTATAGTTGGTGGGGACTTCAACCTTCCCTCGATATGTTGGCAAAAATACTTGTTCAAAACCGGTGGTAGGCATAAAACATCTTCCGGGATTGTCCTTAAGTGCTTTCTCCGAAAATTATTTCGAACAGTTAGTCCACGAACCCACGCGAATTGTAAATGGTTGCGAAAACACACTTGACCTCTTAGCCACAAACAATCCAGAGCTGATAGAGAGCATCATGACTGATACAGGGATTAGTGATCACAAGGTCGTTGTATCTAGGCTCAATACCGTTTCTTCCAAATCCACCAGAAACAAACGCAAAATAATTTTATTTAAAAAAGCGGATAAAGTGTCACTAGAAGCCTTCCTAAGAGGCAATCTCCATTCCTTCCGAACTGACTATGCAAACGTAGAAGAGATGTGGCTCAAATTCAAAGATATAGTAGCAACAGCAATTGATTCATACCTCATAAATTGGTAAGAGATGGAACTGATCCCCCGTGGTACACAAAACAGGTCCGACCGCTGTTGCAGAGGCAACGGAAAAAGCATGCGAAGTTCAGAAGGACGCGAAATCCCGAAGATTGGCTAAAATTTACAGACGCGCGAAATTTGGCACGGACTTCAATGCGAGGTGCCTTTAATAGGTTCCACAACGAAACATTGTCTCGAAATTTTGTAGAAAATCCGAAGAAATTCTGGTCGTATGTAAAGTACACAAGCGGCAAGACGCAGTCAATACCTTCGCTGCGCAGTGCCGATGGTACTGTTACCGACGACTGTGCCGCTAAAGCTGAGTTATTGAACGCAGTTTTCCGAAATTCCTTCACCAGGGAAGACGAATGGAATATTCCAGAATTTGAAACACGAACAGCTGCTAGCATGAGTTTCTTAGAAGTAGGTACCTTAGGGGTTGCGAAGCAACTCAAATCGCTTGATACTGGCAAGTCTTCAGGTCTAGATTGTATACCGATTAGGTTCCTTTCAGATTACGCTGATACATTAGCTCCCTACTTAGCAATCATATACAACCGCTCGCTCACCGATAGATCTGTACCTACAGATTGGAAAATAGCGCAGGTCGCACCAGTGTATAAGAAGGGTAGTAGGCGTAATCCATCGAACTACAGACCTATATCATTGACGTCGGTTTGCAGTAGGGTTTTGGAGCATATACTGTATTCAAACACTGTGAATCACCTCGAAGGGAACGATCTATTGATACGTAATCAGAATGGTTTCAGAAAACATCGTTCTTGTGCAACTCAGCTAGCTCTTTATTCGCACGAAGTAATGGCCGCTATCGACAGGGGATCTCAAGTTGATTCCGTATTTCTAGATTTACGGAAAGCTTTTGACACCGTTCCTCACAAGCGACTTCTAATCAAGCTGCGGGCCTATGGGGTATCGTCTCAGGTGTGCGACTGGATTCGTGATTTCCTGTCAGGAAGGTCGCAGTTCGTAGTAATAGACGGCAAATCATCGAGTAAAACTGAAGTGATATCAGGTGTTCCCCAGGGAAGCGTCCTGGGACCTCTGCTGTTCCTGATCTTTATAAATGACCTGGGTGACAATCTGAGCAGTTCTCTTAGGTTGTTCGCAGATGATGCTGTAATTTACCGTCTAGTAAGGTCATCCGAAGACCAGTATCAGTTGCAAAGCGATTTAGAAAAGATTGCTGTATGGTGTGGCAGGTGTCAGTTGACGCTAAATAACGAAAAGTGCGAGGTGATCCACATGAGTTCCAAAAGAAATCCGTTGGATTACTCGATAAATTGTACAATTCTCAAGGCTGTCAATTCAACAAAGTACCTGGGTGTTAAAATTACGAACAACTTCAGTTGGAAAGACCACATAGATAATATTGGGGGGGAAGGCGAGCCAAAGGTTGCGTTTCATTGGCAGGACACTTAAAAGATGCAACAAGTCCACTAAAGAGATAGCTTACACTACACTCGTTCGTCCTCTGTTAGAATATTGCTGCGTGGTGTGGGATCCTTACCAGGTGGGATTGACGGAGGACATCGAAAGGGTGCAAAAAAGGGCAGCTCGTTTTGTATTATCACGTAATAGGGGAGAGAGAGTGGCAGATATGATAAGCGAGTGTGGATGGAAGTCATTACAGCAAAGACGTTTTTCGTCGCGGCGAGATCTATTTACGAAATTTCAGTCACCAACTTTCTACAGCACACAAATCAGCTATTGTGACGAACTCCAGCTAGTCAGCAAGCCATGTCCAGCTGCGTCCCTCTTCCAGCTGGAGTGGAAGGCTCTGTGTTGCGACTCCGTGTGGTTTGGTCTGGTCTGGTGTCATCTGGTCTCCACATGACCCTCCCACTGTGCTGGACTCCTTCAATTGTCTTCTCTCCTCCTGGTGCCTGGGTGGGGGCTTATATGTAGACTGCTTGCGCATTTATTGAGTTACAATCCTTTCTACACTCTGCTTTGCTACATTTAGTAACGTGTCCAAAATCTCTTCTAGTGCAGACGATCCATTGCAGTCCAAGAAATACAAGGAGTGGGCAAAAATGTGGAAACCCAAAATGCACGACAAATTACAATGCCTAAAACGATTTAGAAAACACGTTGCCATTAAAAGCAGGTTCCATTCGTTTCGGGACGGATAAATACAGTCCCTGTATGGTTGTCAAGGGAATCTTATACCATTCTTCCTGCAACATAATGACAAGTTCAGATAGCGATTACGGAAGTGGATAGCAATGGCGCACCCTTCTCTAAACTACGTAGACCACGAAGGTTAGGTAGTATTGAGATCCGGTGACCGCGGCGCCCAGGGGAGGTGCGAAAATTCACCCTGCTGCTCATAAACTCAGTAATGGACATCGCGAGCTGTGTGAACAGGGACCTTGTTGTCTTGGAACACAGCATCACCGTTGGGGAACAAACATTGTACCACAGGATGCGCCTGATCGACAAAAATGACCACATAATTCTTGGCAATAATGCGAACTTGCAGAGTAACCTTGGGGCGCATGGAATACCACGATACAGCTGCCCAAATCATCATAGAATCCGCATCACGTTTCATTCTTGGGACGTAAACTCGGACAGAAGTTGTAAAATGTCTCAACTTAGGATTAAACAGCCAACCGCTTGCACATAAATGGTAGGTACATTGACCTAGGTTTCGACACCTACTAGGGGTGTCCTCATCAGAATGAATTGTTGCTAAATCGTAAAATTGCATTACTAAAAAGCAATACTCAGTACTTGGAACAGATATGCCCAAGTCAAAAGTAAAATAAAATGTTCTAGCCTTTTTTTTTTAGACAACATAGTTGTATGGAGATAAACAGCGATTAATTTACTTATAATCAATTATTCAAAATGACAGTCACAATCGCATTATTTATTTTGCCGCCAACCGGTTTCAACCGACGATGGAGTCATCTTCAGGGCAATTTACACCATTTGGTCGCTAGCTGGAGGCGTCACCCTGCCTGTGCACGGTTGGTTACCAACGATTGTGACTGTCATTTTGAATAATTGGTTCTAGCTTTTGCCACGTGTGCCCAGCTGGGAACAACATCAGAATCGACGTTGTTCCCAGCTGGGACTGCAATGGGCACGGGACCTTCGGGATTCAAGCGCCGATCAATGAAAACCTGTCGGCTCTCCGGGTGAATCACATGTCTGCTACACCAGGTCAACAGCCGTCTACATAAACGCTGTCATAGAGGCGGACGGCGGCTCGGATCGTGCAGCACGCCACGGACGTAGACTGGTGGGAGCAGTATTACGCTGTGGCAGACATTCTCCTGAGCTTGCATGGGCCCTGCAGAAGAAATCGAAGACAAGCTGACATCTGCGAACCACTTTCATCCATTCGTGCTTGATGTCTTCCCCGACGGCGATGTCATCTTTCACCAGCATAACTGTCCGTGTCTCGAAGTCGTAGCCGTGCTACAGTGGTTTGAGCAGCATTATACGGAACTCACGTTGATGTCTCAGCGACCAAATTTGCCTGATGTAAATATTATGCAACTCATCTAGGTTGGTATCGGGCGCCATCGTCACGTACGCAAATCAGCGGTCCGTTATTTGCGCGAATTACACGACCTGTACGTATACATCTAATGCCACATACCTCTACAAATCTACCAACAAACTGTCTGATCCCTGATACGCGTAATCAGTCATGTATTTATTTCCAAGATGGACAAACAAGCCATTACGCAGAGTCATAATGTTTTGGCTCATCATCGTGCATACAGGTGCAGCCCAAAACGATGTGAAATGACGGTTCCTGGGGACTCGCCGTCGCCGTGTGACTGGCCTCCAGTGATCAGAGAGCCTCGATCCATCCCGCCAGCTGGGAAGCGCACGTCCCGGCCGAGGCAGGGCTCGATCCGCGGACCCCGCGGCTGACGCGCGGCTAATGGCTGGCGATAAATCCGGGACGCTACCGACAGGCGCGGCCGGAGCCGCGCTAATTGGGACGGTTAATCCCCGCCGTGACGTCACGGCGGGCCCTTTGTTCCGCGCCGGCAGCACGCACATTCCGCCCACGCACGCCTCACGCCGGCTGGACGCTCTCCACCGTCAGGCGCGGGAAGCGAAGTGGTTACCTACCGGCTCCACAGCCACTGCTGGCGCGGCAGCGCATTTCCATCCCAAGGCACGTTTACGTGAGCCGTAAATACTTCATATTTCTGATCACAGGAATTGCAGCTGCTCGTACGGCGACGTTCTTGGCCACTGTTGCCGGCAATGTTTGAGACAATATATTTCCGGGCCACTCTACGTCAGTGAAATGGGCGAAAGCGGGCTAGTCGAAGTGAGTGAGATTTCCCTGCATCTGCACTCCACAATAAAAAAGATCAGGCTTTGCGTATGCGTTCTTCTTTAAACTCAGCGAACTGTTCCCAAACTGCAACTCGTGGACTGATGCTGGATATGAACCACTCTCAGAATATTTGGAATAAATCGTCTAAACGCAATTCATCCGACACATGGTAAGACCAATACATAAGACTCTGTACCACTTACAATCATAGTAGCGGTCAACCGTTATTTCTGGCTGCCAGTAATACACAATTTTGGTGTACTTTTGCATAAAATATGCCTTTTCTCAGCGACATACGTCTTAGTACCAGGCAGTTGCAAGACTACCGTGGCAGGGCTCAACGAATTTATTAAAGCAGTTTGAAACAAGAATAAAATGTTAATATTTTATTGCGGTTCACCAGTACAGCGACAAAAGTACGAAATTCATGAATGTGTTACATCTACGGGAAGAGTTATGGGACGTGAATCAGTAACGTGATCAGAGACTATAATAAAAAAATAGTTGGTAAGTCACTGCCCATGAACCCGAAAACACACGTAACAAAGCTTTAAAAAGGTTTTGAAGTCTTAAGAAACTGTGTAGAATAAAATTATGGCTTACTACTGCAGACCTACTACGATGGTAGCAACGACAATGTACTTTTTCATTTTTCGATCTTTTTTTTATTTATGAATTTGGCCAGCTATGGACCACATACAACTTAAGACTTAGGATATTTCTTTTTCTTCCGTTCTTCCCAGTACTTCTTCATTTTCTCACCAACTGCTCGTCTCTGCTCATTTGTCCACACTCTCTTGGGTCGAGGTTTTGTCTCATCTTCTTCATAGTTTGCGTTTTCTATCATAGCCTGAAGTGATTCAAAATGGTTCAAATGGCTCTGAGAACTATGCGACTTAACATCTGAGGTCATCAGTCTCCTAGAACTTAGAACCATTTAAACCTAACTAACCTAAGGACATCACACACATCCATGCCCGAGGCAGGATTCGAACCTACGACCGTAGCGGTCGTGCGGTTCCAGACTGTAGCGCCTAGAACCGCTCGGCCACTCCTGCCGGCGAAGTGATTCCTGTCACGTATTATTTCTTCTGTAACACCTATTTTCTTGGCATCTTTCTTTGCTGCTTCTATCCATCCCACAGTTTTTTTCATCTTACTAACAGAATTAAAAATTTTCTTTGTAATCCGTGTTTGTTCCATTCTTTTTCAATGTCCAATAAATTTTAGCCGTCTCTTCCTCATAGTATATGTGATCTTTTCTGTATTTTTGTATAAGTCTTCATGTCTCCTTTTAACCCACCTATTTTCCTTGTTTTTCTCAGGACCTAGAATTTTTCTTAGTATTTTTCTCTCTCTTTTTTCTAGTTCTCTTAATTCGCCTTTCTTATTCAGTGTTAGGCACTCTGATCCATACGTTGCTTGTGTCCTAATAACTGAATTATAATGTCTAATCTTCACTTGTATGGATATTGATTTCTTATTGTAGTAGTTCTGTGTTAATTTATGTGCAAATTCTAACTTTTTTATTCTTTCTTTATTTGTTGTGTTATCCACTCCATTGCCTTGGATCCACTCCCCCAGGTATTTGAATCTATCAACTCTTTTAATTTTTCCATACTTTGTTTTCGTAAACTATTCTGTATTATGTTTGTGTTCTTTATAGTCGGTTTTTTCATAGGACATTTTTAAGCCAGTTTTTTCAGCAATCTCGTGCAACAGACCAAGCATAACGGTTGCGCCTGTTCGGTTTTCAGTTATCAATGCCATATTATCCGCAAAGGCTAAGCATTTCACTTCAAATTTGTTCTTTCCTTGGCCCATGCTTATACCCTCTTCGATCTTTGTGTGTATCACTTCCCGTGTTCCACAGCTCTGGTTGTAGATTTATGCATCGCATTCATGAAATTGGTGATTGTCTCGTTTGTCCAACTTCTGTAGACAACGATCAAATCGAATGTGTCTACGTACATGCGGCATTTTTCCAAAGCAAGTTAAATAACATTGTCTCGCAGCGCCGTCGCCGTGAGAAAGAGGAAGCAAGGCCGGGAGAAGGAAGCATTTACAGACAGAGGCAGATACATATTGCCCGACAATACGAAATATTCACTATCCTGGGTGGTCAACACTGCAACGCTTCGGCCGCCGCCTGCAACAGCCTGATCCATCAGCAGTACTGCCCGACCGTCCTGGAGTATTTTCGTTTATTGCAACCATATTGCAGTGACGTCGACAGCAAAGTTATTGAGGCCGCCCATCGACGTAAAATGTAGCCCTTCCAAAAGCACCTTAAGGTAGAACATCCAGCCTTACCTTGTTCGGACCTCTGCTCGATTTCATCTTGCTCTTTACGAGACGTCCTTCGAGTTAATGCGACGTGATTTTCTACTGTTCAGTTTGCCAATAGGCCTTGTACACCTTCAGCCACCCCCATTTTGCTCAAGCCACCATACAGTGTGGTACACCGTGTATAAGTCCAACTTTCCCGCGTATGTTATTCGGACAGACAACCAGTAGACAGTCCTTTACATGAGCCCTAGTTTTTCTACTCTTAGAGTTGTGCCCCGACAAGTCGAGGAATTTCGAAATACTCGCACGAGCCTCGGGCCACCACAATCTGCCCCCTCGCCCAAACAGATAGATAGCACGCCTTCCCCATTCCACACATGGACAGCACGCTCACTGATATTACATGCCACGTGCGTGTGTCCAGCTAGCAGCCATTCCTCGCCAGGTGAAGCTGCGATCGCCTGGACGGGTTTATATCGATAGTAGCAGGTCGGTGGTCACATTGTTCTGGCTGATCAGTGTATCCGTACAACAGTGCAGATATCGACGGAACGCGCTTTGTGCCTTGTTAGGAAATAAACTACTTCCATTTCATCCACACACTCTACTTGCTGTTGACGACAGTAACGCCCACTTTAGTCTTTGCCCTCAAGCTTACATTCAGTACTGCCCGGTTTTGTTCTTCCGGTGGCGTCAGTTGTACTTTAACAGACACCAAGCGGCGTGGACAGGCTTACCGACGAACAGTTGGCCAATATGCAGCTCGTGTATGGCTTCCCGCCTTTCTAGTGGACAGTGAAATCCCGAGCGCCAGATCCTCCATGTATTTGACGATCACAATTTTTCCATCACGGATAAACTCAGTTCTGTTCTTTTATTTGTCATCTGACAACTTCCGATGGGCAATGAAAGCTGCAAAACGTGACCAACTCCTGGTAGAGCCAGGAACTAATCTCATTATAAAGGTAACGGGACGTAGGTCCATTTAGCAGCAAAGAAGGGAGTACGGCCCCATTATAACCAACTGGGTTGCGGAACAAGAGAGGCAGAGGAAGCACGTAATCCCTCCCCAACTTGCTGTTGTTTATAGGCATCTAGTGCGTACGGATCAGTCCCGTAGGACGAGCAACGTCTACTGAGGCGACGTTCCTCTGTGGCACGCTACTAGACACTTGTACAGCACAGTGCTCGGTCATATGTGGTGAGGTCTGTGAGAGAATTCTGACAAGAACGACAGAACGACGACTGCCGCTGCTACCTCGGAGTGCACGTCGGTCATCATACATGTCTGGGTTCCGGCTGTTGATCACAGCAATTCCGAAGCAAACTGCGTAGAACATACCCAGGCTGACTTTGACTCCGTGCCACGATGTTTACATGTCCTTATTATAGCAGATGGGAGCTTTACACTATACTGAAAAAAAAATTAAAAATATTAAGTGTCATGTAATATTTTGTGTAATGTAATATCTTGTATAGACACCTTTTATTAACCTGACACGCTCCACATGATTACGAAGTGTCGTATTCATGATCTATGGAATAAGTACTAATCTAACTGAATTAAGCCCGATATGCTGTACAGTTCTGCACTAATCCTAATGATTTGTCATGTAATTTATCTGTCGTACAAATTTCCTTCCAGTCGCTTCATCCTCCGTGGTATAAAGATCACTTCCCCCTCCCACCAGCCGTTCGCTTTGTCACATCGTGATGGCACTGTGGCAGTGTGTACAGGAGGTTAGAAACATTATTGATGTAGCGCATCCCGTATATTGCCACGTAACCATCCATACCTACCATTCTCCATCCATATCTACGATGGATTAGATATGAGAGAGCTTTAATGTGTGATACACTGAAAGATTTCATCAACGAATCGGCGTAACCAGTGTGTGGCAGCTGGGCCATCTGCTCCAGACGACCTTGCCATGGGGTCCAAATCTTTTGAAAGGCGAAATAAATTAGGAAGGGGGCAGAGGAAATGCGAAGTAGGGGAGGAAAAAGAAGGAGTACAAGGAGATAGAGAAGAAAGAAAAGCTTTGGAAATGGGAATGGGGTTGAGAAGTATGAAAAGGAGTCCCGAGGAGGTTCCAATTGGAATGTGCTGAGTGACAGTTCTATAAAACCTACCGCTCCCTGGTACGGACACACTTGTTTCATCTTTTCGACTATTAGAGGTAACCACTCTTTTTCTCTCAAGTGAGGCAATACAGTGAAAGGATAGCAAATAGTATATTCTGCACATGTCGATTTGTTTTTTATGATATTACATTGACAGGCAATGAAATAATGAAAAAGTAATTGCATTATTGTAACAACCAGTGCAACTTAGGACTGTGTGTTCTTACATATTTCAAATTGTATCATCCAAAAACAATTATTGAAATGGGTCCCTTTTACTTCACTGTTGGTTTCAATAAAGCAAGAAACGAGCTAAGCAACGATAGGGATCAAAACTGGGGAGGTATCGGCAGGGTGAGGGAGGCGCTCAATGTGAATTTACCCACGTACACCACTGCCTCTAGAGTGCACTTTGCAGCCATTTGACGAATACAGATCAAATAATGGACATGCCCCAAAATAAATGCACTTGAAAGTAACCGTGTTAAGTCACGTGGGTAGCAGAACTTTGTGATCTGTCTCCAGGGATGAGGTACTGTCCTTGTAAATATTTTCAAGTCAGTCACTGCACTGTAGATAGTATCTGCTCTTGCGAGCCTCGTAGATTTCTAACTGTCAGAAGATGGACTGCATGGGCTTTCTCTTGACCTTCGGGTGGCGGGAGCGTGGCTATCGTCAGGAACGCATTGTCTCGTGTCGACTCCGCCTTCAGCTTGGCACACAGCAGTCATGCCCTCCATTGCGCCAGCCTCTCCCTGGGTCAAATGGCTCTGAGCACTATGAGACTTAACAGCTGTGGTCATCAGTCCCCTAGAACTTAGAACTATTTAAACCTAACTAACCTAAGGACATCACACACATCCATGCCCGAGGCAGGATTCGAACCTGCGACCGTAGCACCAGCGCGGTTCCAGACTGTAGCGCCTAGAACCGCTCGGCCACCAGGACCGGCCCTCTCCCTGTGCAGAGCGGCAGGTATTGCGAAATCTGGCCAGCTGTCGGGATATTTTGACTTCAGTGCTTCAACATCTAACGTAAATAACTATACCTAATTGCTCTTGGTCTTAAGGCAGCGCTGTAAACCGTTGTGCAGAACTTAAGGACAAAAGTAACTTTCGCATGATTTGTCACTACTTGCCTAACATAGCTGAATGAAACATGGACCAGGCATAGAAAGAACTGCTACGGTATAGTATATAAGTTAACTGAAAGTAATACACAATGAGACGAACAAAAATGACACTTATATTGAAAGAAGATTTACGATGGTCCCCTGAACATTAAAAATGGCGAGACATGGTTCTTAATGGGGTGTGTGATCAGCACACACGGCACTGTAT
Organism: Schistocerca americana; assembly: GCF_021461395.2. Lineage (NCBI taxonomy): Eukaryota > Metazoa > Arthropoda > Insecta > Orthoptera > Acrididae > Schistocerca > Schistocerca americana. The sequence continues at coordinate 1,253,965,428 of NC_060119.1, forward strand.
GCACCGCAACGTACTCCCATGCTGGTCGGAATACTGGTAAGGGGTTCTTGTGGCGCGAGGGTTCCGTTCGTCCACCAGTGCGGCTGGTGACTGTTCTACGGTGGTTGGCGCCTGTGGACGTGCCCGCAACGCAACCAATGCTTGCTCGACAGGATTTAAATCGGGGTAACAGGCAGGTCAGTCCATTCGGCGCGTATTGTTTCGCTCCAAGACTCTTCCAGCTGCGCTGTTGGATGCGATCGCGCATAGTCATCCGTACAAATGAAGTCAGGGCTGAATCCACCCCAGCAAAGACGCACATGGGGAAAGAATACACTGCCACAAGAATGTTGACCATTGAGTGCGCCGTTTTAAAAGATTTGGAGGTCAGTATGATATGAAATGGCTCTAAGCACTATGGGACTCAACATCTCAGGTCATCAGTCCCCTAGACTTAGAACTACTTAAACCTAACTAACCTAAGGACATCACATACATCCATGCCCGAGGCAGCATTGAAACCTGCGACCGTAGCAGCAGCGCGGTTCCGGAATGAAGCGCCTAGAACCGCTCGGCCACAGCGGCTGGCTAGGTCAGGGTGCCCATGTAACATTATGCCTCCCCACACCATAACAGCCGGACCTCCAAAACGGTAATGTTCGAAATTGCTCCTCGATACATTACATGTTTCCACCTCTCGCCATGCGAGAGTATGTAACGCTGCCGACAACACTGTCGAACATGGTCGTTTCGGTAGTCCAAGTGTTATATACGGGGTGGTCCATTGATAGTGACCGGCCAAATATCACACGAAGTAAGCATCAAACGAAAAAACTACAAAGAACGAAACTCGTCTAGCTTGAAGGGGGAAACCAGATAGCGCTATGGTTGGCCCGCTAGATGACGCTGCCATAGGTCAAACGGATATCAACTTCGTTTATTAAATAGGAACCGCCTAGCGGGATTAGCCGAGCGGTCTCAGGCGCTGCAGTCATGGACTGTGCGCCTGGTCGCGGCGGAGGTTCGAGTCCTCCCTCGGGCATGGGTGTGTGTGTTTGTCTTTAGGATAATTTAGGTTAAGTAGTGTGTAAGCTTATGGACTAGTGACCTTAGCAGTCCCATAAGACTTCACACACATTTGAACAACAAATAGGAACTCCCATTTTTTTTTTTTTTTTTTTTTTTACGTATTCGTGTAGTACGTAAAGAAATATGAATCTTTTAGTTGGGCCACTTTTTTCGCTTTGTGATAGATGGCGCTGTAATAGCCACAAACGTATAACTACGTGGTATCACGTAACATTCCGCCAGTGCGGACGGTATTTGCTTCGTGATACATTACCCGTGTTAAAATGGACCGTTTAACAATTGCGTAAAAGGTCGATATCGTGTTGATGTATGGCTATTGTGATCAAAATGCCCAACGGGCGTGTGCTATGTATGCTGCTCGGTATCTTGGACGACATCATCCAAGTGTCCGGACCGTTCGCCGGATAGTTACGTTATTTAAGGAAACAGGAAAAGTGTTCAGCTACATGTGAAAGGTCAACCACGACCTCCAACAAATGATGATGCCAGTTAGGTGTTTTAGCCGCTGTCGCGGCTAATCCGCACATCAGCAGCAAAGAAATTGCGCGAGAATAGGGAATCTCAAAAACGTCGGTGTTGAGAGTGCTACATCAACATCGATTGCATCCGTACCATATTTCTATGCACTAGGAATTGCACGGCGACGACTTTGAACGTCGTTTACATTTCTGCTACTGGGCACAAGAGAAATTACGGGACGATGACAGATTTTTTGCACGCGTTCTATTTAGCGACGAAGCGTCATTCCCCAACAGCGGTAACGTAAACCGGCATAATATGCACTATTGGGCAACGGAAAATGCACGATGGCTGCGACAAGTGGAACATCAGCGACCTTCGCGGGTTAATGTGTGGTGCGGCATTATGGGAGGAAGGATAATTGGCCCCCATTTTATCGATGGCAATCTAAATGGTACAATGTATGCTGATTTCCTGCGTAATGTTGTACCGATGTTACTACAAGATGTTTCACTGCTATCGTGATTCACCGACAACGCCTGGCAACATCGGTCAGCGCATTGTCAATGCATGTGCGAACATTACGGAAGGCGAACTACTCGCTGTTGAGAACAATGTGGTTACACGTATTGCCAAATGCATTGAGGTTGACGGACATCATTTTGACCATTAATTGCATTAATGTGGTATTTACACGTAATCACGCTGTAACAGCATGCGTTCTCAGAAATGATAAGTGCACAAAGGTACATCTATCACATTGGAACAACCGAAATAAAATGTTCAAACGTACGTACGTTCTGTATTTTAATTTAAAAAACCTACCTGTTACCAATTGTTCATACTATCATTACGACAGGGAGAGTGGTGTGCTGACCACACGCCCCTCCTATCCGCATCCTCCCCTGACGATGACACTGCGGTCGGATGGTCCCGATGGGCCACTTGTGGCCTGAAGACGGAGTGCTTACCAACTGTTCGTCTAAAATTGTAAGCCATATTGTGACTATTACAGCGCCATCTATCACAAAGCGAAGAAAGTGGTCCAACTAAAACATTCATATTTCTTTACGTACTACACGAACATGTATTAAAAAATGGGGGTTCCTAGTTACGCTTATTTCGTGAGATATTTGGTCCGGTCACTATCAATGGACCACCCTGTATAGTGTGGTGAGGGATGATTTTGCATGGGCGTACTCTTCTCCAAATCTTAAACTTAGAAGAAACATTCTTGTTCACTGCTGAGAAATTCAAAGGTATAGCCCGCATCTCGTGGTCGTGCGGTAGCGTTCTCGCTTCCCACGCCCGGGTTCCCGGGTTCGATTCCCGGCGGGGTCAGGGATTTTCTCTGCCTCGTGATGGCTGGGTGTTGTGTGCTGTCCTTAGGTTAGTTAGGTTTAAGTAGTTCTAAGTTCTAGGGGACTGATGACCATAGATGTTAAGTCCCATAGTGCTCAGAGCCATTTGAACCATTTTTTTTCAAAGGTATAATACGATAATTTCAGAAAGTTTATTCTAAAGGTGCTTGTAGTAACTGGAATTTATGGACAGACAAAAATCCAGAGGGCATGTCTACTGTGACCCATTCTATATGTAATAAAACTGTTTGCACAACATACATCTAAGGAACTATAATACTTAGTTGCAAAACCGACTTGTTTGCGATGTATTCTACCCACCTTCTGCAAATACTCCAACTGGCAATTATTTCCATTTATTGGTGAGTTTTAACATACACTAATGCTGCAAAAGTTATGAGATAACCTCCTAATGTTGTGCCAGGCCTTCTTTTGCGCGGCGTAGTGCTGCAGCTGGATACGGCATGGACTCAACAAGTCTGTAGCCAACCACAATTGCGAAGGCGTTGCCGGTGAGGATTTCGTGCACGAACTGAGTTCTCGATTGTGTCCCGTAAGTGCTCGGTGGGATTCACTACGGACGATCTGGGTGGCCACATCATTCGCTCGAATTGTCCAGAATATTCTTCAACCAATCGCGAACAACTGTGACTTGGTGACACGGTTTATTGTCAACCATAAAACTGCCATCGCTGTTTGGGGACATGAAGTCCAGAATGGCTGAAAATGGGCTCCAAATAGACGAACATAACTATTTCCAGTCAATGATCGGTTCAGTTGGACGAGGGGACCCAATCCATTCCAAGTAAACACAGCCCACACCATTAAGGAGCCGCCACCAGCTTGCGTCGTCTCTTGTTGACGACATGAAAGCAGGCATACACTATCTCTTCAAGCTCAGACACCGTTCTTATCTCAAGGTTAACTACTTGGTCTCCCTGGGCCCCCACTCCCTCTCCCTCGGGGAATCACAAGGAATTGATAAGGGGAATCACCTGGCAATTCTGTCGGGCAATTGTGTCGGGCCATCCGATGCACACCCTCCACTCCTTCTTCCGTTATAACTGGGCCACTTCTGTGGAAGGGGTTACTCAGGAGCTGGTGAGCATAGGGAGAGGTTGTGTCTACATGTTTATGAAAAATTATGCACCTTTGGTCTATTTGTTAATAACAACATTATGTGGCTCCAACACAGTCCTGACCTAGACAGATATCTATGTACTCTCAAATTCAGTATTTTCCTCAGTTTTAGGTATTTCTGTCAGGTTTCACACAATTGTACGTATTTTGTCCAATGAAGTAAGACTGTTCTTGACGTCCCGTCGACGTCGCGATGTTGTCAGCTTTGGTCCAGATTTACGTATCATTGTCTAGCCACCACTCAGTTACTAGGGTGTGACCTCATAGTGTTAGAAACGAACGCGTTGGTAAAATAGTGACGTCATAGAGAATTCCATAAGCCAGAGATATTGTATAAGAAATACCACAATACAGTACTAGATTATGTGACTTCGTAGTAAAATGCTGACGCTTGCAACCAAAGATACTATATTCGCAGCATATCTCGAGAGAGAGTCGTCCAGTATCTGTGACAACCCCCGTGAAAATAATGCCTGCTGCTGAATGTAGACCCCTTCTCATCAGATTCTGAAGTGATGGGGCATAGCCGCGAACGTCGATGATCGCGACACAGTATCCAGCAGGTACCGAGAAAGTTGCGGTTGGTACCTAACATCGATAGCCGAGAGATCCCTCTCATGCGATAGTAACGGCAAACAGATCCCAAGACGTAAGTGAAAATATTAAAGACTGGTATACACCTGCAGCCGCCGGATAATGCCGATATGGTATGGAACTCCTCGAACACGACCACAGCCACCAGGTCCCGAACGGGAAAGATCCACATGTCTGTCTAACATTACGCCAGACCATCTCCCCAGGAGTGGTAGAGAAATTTGCACACTGTATTTATAATCATCTCCGACCTAATAGCTATCACAAACAAAATCTCTCATCCAGAGAGAGAGCGTACCGCTACTGCAAAATCTGCCGTAACTTGTCGACTCCTTTGGGGGTAAACGTTCTTAACAGTTTAAGCGCCGAGCACATCCCTTCCCACAGCCCTCTCTTTCTGGGCCAGCCCTTCTGGGCCTCTCCCTCCAAACTATCATTCTTTTTAAACCAGCGGGGATGGCTCCATTATAACATAGGCGACCTCCCAGGTAGAATGAAGACCCGTAACAAAATAAACCTTGTAAGTATACGCGCCATTACTATAAGCACCACATATTAACCACGGAAAATCCGAGTACGGTAAGTAATTTCGACTGATCCATGGAATTCCAAAGAGATACACTGGGGAGCTAAGACAATGCTGCCACGAAAACTTATCTGTGCAATAATAATGAGTATCCCGCAAGCGTAAGCGGGGCTGGTGCAACAAACATATCCCCCGGCCAATTACACGTACAATTACACCGGCTACATGGGGGAAAAAGCATTTAGCGACAAAAATACAGTCCTAGGGCCGTATGGACGGTAGGCTAGATCTGCCATGCCTGTATCTCTAGCAGTATTATGTCACTATAAGACGCGTAAATAGACGCAGAAATAATCAAATATATCGCCACACGCAAACGGCCGGCCACAGTGGCCGAGCGGTTCTAGGCGCTACAGTCTGGAACCGAGCGACCGCTACGGTCGCAGTTTCGAATCCTGCCTCGGGCATGGATGTGTGTGGTGTCCTTAGGTTAGTTAGGTTTAATTACTTCTAAGTTCTAGGCGACTGATGACCTCAGAAGTCGCATAGTGCTCACAGCCATTTGAACCATTTGAACCAACACGCAAACGAGACGGAGAAATCGTAAGAGTGCAGCAGAAAAAACAAATTCTTCCTAGTTACAGTCATAGATTCGCAGAAGTGAGAATGCTATAAAATGCGACCTTAGAAACCGAGAACCGTATGCTGATGAATCGATTCTCCAAACACAAATTACCTATGTAATAAACCTCCATTCCATTTGGACTGGCTTAAAAAATGGTTATATTTTATCTAAATGTGTTTAACTGGATATTGGGCACCATTTGCAGAGTTTAAAGGCAATGGAATGTCTACATTTCGTGAACACAAGTTTGCAAAATTTATAAACTTTACGTTCTATACAGAAACTCCGCAGGAATGTGTAGGAGAAGAGCTGTTGGCGTACACGCAGGAAGATGTGGAGTGATTTAACAATAGCGTCATGGAGGAAATAAGAGGTAAAATTAAAATCCCCAAACGCTCTCGTCTACTAAAACCGCCAGAAGACTGTTAAAGCCTTAAAGGAGATATTTTACAGGAAGAAATTGGTATGTATTACAATTCGAGAACATACCTTCTTCGTACCTGTCAAAAGACTGACTGGAGAAAGAAATATTTGATTCAAATGTAGATTTAAGTTATAAGTTAAAAATTAAGGTGGATGCTATTAAAACTACACCTATTAAAACTACACTCAACAAACATAAAGAAAGGGTTATTTTCTGCATGTAAATATAAAAGCAGAAATTAGTAAAGATTTTGTAGGAGAAGACTTGCTTGTCTTATTAGCTAACCTGCAAAAAATCTTAAAACGCTTCCTATTAAGAATGATTTATGTGCATATACCTGTATTTCAGACGTGGAAATCGAGCGGTTCTAGGCGCTTCAGTCCGGACGCACGGGGCTGCTGCGGTCGCAGGTTCGGATCCTGCCTCGGGCATGGATGTGTGTGATGTCCTTAGGTTACTTAGGTTTAAGTAGTTCTAAGTTCTAGGATACTGATGGCCTAAGATGTTAAGTCGCATAGTGCTCAGAGCCATTTTAACTTTGTTATATCTCAGCAGTCTCTGTATAACTGACAGTAATGTTGCAGACACACAGGACACTCCAATTACCCCGTAAATAGCACCTGCCAAGTCGGATGGTTGTCTTGAGAATACTGTACAGAGCTGACTTCCTGGACTCAGCTGAACTGTGTAATTGCTTGTGCAAAACTGTCTGTTTTGTGTCCACGGGGCGTCGTGTTTTGGTGTCTGTCGATCAGTACGAGGCAGAAGCAAAGTGGTTCGTGGTTGACAAAAATCCCTATTGGTAGCTGGCCACTCTGTCAACAGTCGCACTCGCCACTGGAGGAAGTAGCCCGGAAGCAGGTCCAGGTTTGTGAGCGCCATCTGGACGCTGCTGCCCGGACCTGACACACGCCGTGTGAGTGGCTGTATGGTGTAGAGATGGACAAAACTGTTCTTTTCAGAGATCGGATCAGAACTGTACTAGCTCTTTTTCATGACTCACCACTCATTCACAATAGAAAATAAATGGAAGGCACATTGCCCTTTAAACTTGGTTTATTCCAGTACTATACCTGTATTTTGATCTTATTTGATCCTATTTTGAAGTAACACAGATAACGAGTAAGAATTTTGTATTGTTTATTGAAATTTCCATGATATGACAAAGTTTTTGATTATTGATTTATTTTGCACTATCGTGGTTTTATGGGTGATCGGAAAATGTTGTAACTTGGGATTTACATTAACAATATATTTGGCTATAATGTATTAAAATTTCATTAACCTCGTACAAATACATCGCAAGCCATATATTTTTAAAGTGAACGTTTCCTTCCGAAGACGCCTAAAATCGCAAAATCCGTACCAGAATAAGAAAAAATACATATATAAATTTGACTGTAAGACTAAAGTGGTGCATATAGCCTTACGCAGAATAAAACAAGGAAAATATTGGCGTATCACATTTTGCAATATGTTTATCGGTTGGCTAGTAATTAAAGCGTAAATTCGAGTGTCCATAATAAAAATCCTATAGTAAGAGGAGTCGTCAGGAACCTAATCTGATCAGTTTAAACAAATAAAAATAAAATAAAAACAAATGATGTATACATAACATATTAATGTAATATACATAGCGGTATTACTACGAAGAACAATATCCAGTAGAGACGAACTCCTATGCAGAGGCGCTGAGTCAAGCAGGTCGAGCCGCGAGCTGTATTACTGCGTGAGCTAAGACCGCAGAGACCAGAGTGACACCTGAGTTGCTTTGCTCAACGCTCTGGCTAGAGTCGAGAACGGTGGGGTGAGCGTTGAGCGGGCGAGTTCCGAGGGTGGGGGGAGCGGTGAACTGCCACCAGTCACCCGCTCCAAGACAAGTCGTCCGTTCTCTTGCGAGCAGGTTGTTGCAAGTAGTTCTTACGTTCTCCGCTAGGAGGCTCTCTGTCTTGTTGCTCGCATCAACAGCCCAGAGGGCAGGACGTGCGACTGAAACGATCGCCAACGGAGTGCGATGCTAAGTTAAGCTGGTCCAGACACTGCACGCGGCAGAGGACGCACAGAGACGGCATGGCATATGTAAAACACAAAATCCAATGGGGCACTGCACAATGCAGGCAGACAAGACAGAAGCAGGGCAGAGGCCGGCGCTGGCTGTGTTGTGTGGCGTGGCGTGCAGTGTGCTCTGACCAGCAGAGGCCCCGCTGATATACTCCGTCTCTCTCTCTCTCTCTCTCTCTCTGCCGTGGGAAAAGTTTGGAGCTACCGTTCTTTTTTTCTGAATCACTGATTGTTCACTCCTTTGAAAGATTCAACTCTATGAATCGGTTCAGGAGCGGATCCCCCATCTCTAGTATGGTGGCGGCCTCGCGCGGTATTTGTTGTAAAACTATTGCTCGGTACACAACAACATCACGCTTGGCTGCTCCTTGGCAGGCTTTCCACAAGGTAGCGGAGACGTTGCTGCCCAGGCCCCTTCGACTCTCTGCAGGCATCCATTTTCTTTTGAGTCATCAGTCTCCTGATTGGTTAGATGCGGCCAACCACGAATTCTTCTCCTGTGATAACCTCTCCACCTCAGAGTAGCACTTGCTGCCTATGTCCTCAGTTATTTGCTGGATGCATTCCAATCTCTGTCTTCCTCTACGGTTTTTGCTCTCTGTAACTTCCTCTAGTACCACGGAAGTCATTCCCTGATGACTTAACAGATGTACTACCATCCTGTCCCTTCTACTTGTCAATGCTGCCACATATTCCTTTCCTCTCCGATTCTCAGCAGAACCTTCTCATTCCTTACCTGATCAGTCCACTTTGTTTTCAACATTCGTCTGTAGGGTGCATCTCAAATCCTTCGATTCTCATCTGTTCTGGTTTTCCCACAGTCCATGTTTCGCTACCAAACAACACTGTGCTCCAAACGTACATTCTCAAAAATTTCTTCTTAAAAAAAGGTCTATATTTGATACCAGTAGACTTCTCTTAGCCGGGAATGCCCTTTTTGTCAGTGCTAGTCTGTTTTTGATGTCCCCCTTGCTCCGTCCGTCATTGGTTATTTTTCTGCCTAGGTAGTAGGATTCCTCAGCTTCGTCTACTTCGAGACCATCAATCTCATTTCTGCTGCTTCTTATTACTTTCTTTTTTTTTTCGATTTACTCTCGGTCCATATTCTGTACTCATTAGACTGTTCTTTCCATTCAGCAGATCATGTAACTCTTCTTCACTTTCACTAAGTATAGCAATATCATCAGCGAATCTTATCGTTGTTATACTTTCACCTTGAATTTTAATTCCACTCCCGAACCTTTCTTTTTCTTTCCAGTATTGCTTTATCATGTACAGATTGTACAGTAGGGGCGAAAGATTTCGTCGCTGTCTTACACCCTTCTCAATCCGAGTCCTTCTTTCTTAGTGGTCCACTCTTATTATACCCTCTCGACTGTTATACATATTGTGTAGCAACCATCTGTCCCCATAGTTTACCCCTCTTTTTCTCAGAATTTCTAACATCTTGCACCATTTTACACTGTCGAACGGTTTTTGCACGTCGACAAATCCTACGATCGTGTCTTCGTTTTTCTTTAGTCTTCCTTCCACTATGCCTCTCTTGTGCCTTTACCTTTTCTGAAGCCAAACTGTTCGTCATCTAACTTATTCTCAACTATATTTTCCATTCTTCTGTAAATTATTCTTGTAACCAACTTGAGCTGTTAAGCTGATTGAGCGATAATTCTCGCACTTGTCAGCTCTTGCAGTCTTCGGAATTCTGTGGATGATATTTCTCCGAAAGTCAGATAGTATGTCGCCAGACTACACACCAACGTGAATAGTCGTTTTGTTGTCACTCCCCCAATGATTTTAGAAATTCTGATGGAATTTTATCGATCCCTTCTGCCTTATTTGATCTTAAGTCAACCACACCTCTCTTAAATTCTGAACCTAATACTTGGTCCCCTGTCTCTTCTAAATAGACTCCTGTTTCTTCTCCTATCACATCAGACAAAAATCCTCATAGATGCCTTTAATGTACTCTTTCTAAGCATCCGCTCTCTCCTCTGCATTTAACAGTGGAATTCCCGTTGCACTCTTAATGTTACCTCCCTTGCTTTTTAGTTCAAATTTATTAAAGAACTCAATTAGTCTTTAACCTCTCTCATTCCTTGTCCCAAGCCCACATTCTCCTGTAACCTTTTCTTCTATTCCTTCCCCTACAACAGCATTCCTGTCCCTCATGGCTGCTAGATTTTCATCTCCTTTTATGTATTGCTTTAATCTTTCAATATCCTCATATACATTCTCTATCTCTTCGTCTTCTGCTTCCGACGTCGGGAAGTGTAGCTGAACTATCGTTGTCGGAGTTGGTTTTCTGTCGATTCTAAGAACAATCCTATCACTGTAACACACCCTCTGCCCTACCTTCCTATTCATAACGAATCCTATTCCCGTTATACCATTTTCTGCTTCTGTTGATATCACACTATACTCATCTGACCAGAAATCCTTGTCTTCCTTCCACTTCATTTCACTGACCCCTACTATATCTAGATTGAGCCTTCGCATTTCGCTTTTCAAATTTTCTAGCTTCCCTACCATGTTGAAGCTTCTGACATTCCATACCCCGACTTGTAGAACGTTATCCTTTCGTTGGTCATTCAGTCTTTTTCTCATGATCACCTTCCGCTCCATTTTGCCAATGGAGAGATCGTCATGACCCTTTCTTAATTACAGACCACATGCCCTATGGGTACACGTCATTCGTCATTAACGCTGTGGTTTCCATTGATCATTGCTGATTCTTCCGCCTTTAGGGGCAGTTTCCCACCCCCAAGGGCAAGAGAGTGCCCTGACCCTCTGTCCGCTCCTCTGCCCTATTTGACAAGGCCATTGGCAGACTAACAAGGGGAGGCCGCCAATTGTGAAATTCAGATTCGATACATCTGCGCATAATAAAAGCTCATGGCCAGAGGTGTAATGTGGCAAAGCACCAAGATGCACTTCTCAGCCGTTGTCGAGAAAAATGACAGTTAAAAGAAACCGTTGCGGTGAAATACTCTCTACGATTAATAATTTCTCTACATCGTCGTGCCCGCATCTCGTGGTCGTGCGGTAGCGTTCTCGCTTCCCACGCCCGGGTTCCCGGGTTCGATTCCCGGCGGGGTCAGGGATTTTCTCTGCCTCGTGATGGCTGGGTGTTGTGTGATGTCCTTAGGTTAGTTAGGTTTAAGTAGTTCTAAGTTCTAGATTGAGCCTTCGCATTTCGCTTTTCAAATTTTCTAGCTTCCCTACCATGTTGAAGCTTCTGACATTCCATACCCCGACTTGTAGAACGTTATGACCATAGATGTTAAGTCCCATAGTGCTCAGAGCCATTTGAACCATCTACATCGTCGTGGCGCAGCGGTAAGCGCTCGGGTTCATAATCCGAAGGTCGCTGGATCGAATCTCCCGCCATGCAACTTTTTTTTTTTTTTTAGTATTTGTTTTTTGTAATTTTAATGTCGCCGGATCGAATCTCGCGCCATGCAACCTTTTTTTTTAGTATTTGTTTTTTGTAATTTTAATGTGTGTATATATATACACACACACACATATATATATATATATATATATATATATATATATATATATATAATTCCCGGCAATCAGTTGCAACAACTATGCATATAATAAGTTGTTGAAAGTCGTTTCTCATGGAAAAACTGGCGACTTCGAATATCATTATGTTTTCCGCAAAGAGAGTTGTATTTCACAAATGTTATTAATTGTCTTCATAATGTTAACCACGTATAGTTAACAGAAGACGTAGAAACGATATTCCGAAACGAATATGTGTAGCGTAAGTCAAACGTTCGAATTAGAACACAGACCCCACGAACACAAATTTGCTGTGGCAGGTATGAAATGTAAACTCCGTTAGTCGCTCGTTACACTTGAAGGACAGATGTTGAATGGGCCGAGACGAGCAGCCGCATAACAGCGTAGTTGCGTGCTAACTTCGAAAGAAGGTAGATGCGGTACCTAGCGCAACTTATAACATCGTCGAAAATCAGTGCAGACGGGAGAGCTTTGGTACACCCTGTTAAACAAACGGAAAAATGGAGGCGGTACAATTGGAGAGCGATCCGCCTTCACCAACATGCATAAGCAATTAATTAATGGTTTATATATATATATATATATATATATATATATATATATATATATATATAATTTGAATTACAAAAAACTAATAAAAAAAATTGCATGGCGCGAGATTCGATCCGGCGACCTTCGGATTACGAACTCGAGCGCTTACCGCTGCGCCACGACGCTGTAGAAAATTATGAATCGTAGAGAGCATTTCACCGCAAAGGTTTCTTTTAACTGTCGATTTTCTCGACAACGGCTGAGAAGTGCATCTTGGTGCTTTGCCACATTATACCTCTGGCCATGAGCTTTTATTATGCGCAGTATGAATCGAATCTGAATTTCACAATTGGCGGCCTCCCCTTGTAAGGGTCATAAATAGTAAAGGAGTGTCCTTGTCCTCGCAACACACTGCAAGTTCAACGGTCCCAGACCAGATCAGTCGATTTCACTCCAGCAGAGTGCGCAGGACATTCCATTCTCGCTAGATGCTCCAGCATTATCGTCTTGAAAGCCGAAGCTATCGCCCAACTGTTGACTGTAGGACCGGACAATAGGTTGAAAGCCTCCGCCTTGTATTTCACAGCACTGAAATTACGTTCTATGGCCACGAGAGGCAGGTGACATCAGTAGCTGACGCTGGTCCAAAATATGACCGACCGACCTCCACTGATGAAGGTAGTAGGAGTGCAAGCCTGAGTCGTGAATTCCTATACGAATGAACCCACTCTCTTCAACGTCGATCATCAGGCTTCAGTCACATCCTACACCCATCATTGAAGAGAATTCGACATCACTGATCCACGGTGCATTGCACGTGTTCCCTTATCAACTTTCTTCACTCACTACGCTGCTGGGAGGTTTTTATTGTTGTTCATAATGACAAGCGGTTACGTACTGTCAGCATCGACGCAACCCTGCCTGTTGCCTCCAAACAGACAGCGCACAGTACTTTTGCGTCCTCCTTGGGGTGCCTACAAGCCGACCATTGCAAGGCAGATCTTCAGCGTTTTGTCGTCGCAGTGGTGTACGTGAATTCGGTAGGCAACTTCCGTGCTGACAATACTTTTTATGTAAGGTGAAAATGTGTGCGCACTGTAAGCTTGAAATGGCCCTCGAGGCATGTTGACAGTGTGTACAGCTTACACAAGGCTTGCTTTCAGTCCACGATTGGAGACGCAGCGCACTCTATCGGACAGAGAACACACATTCACTTATACCATCACTACACAGGTTGCCCCGTACGTTGGATTCCAGGTGTTCCCTTCTCCACTTTCTTTGCACACGTCGGTGCACGTTCGGCAAGTAGCACTGGTACTTTTTGCGGACAATACTAGTGTTACAATAAATCCCAAAAAGTTTTTCAGAGAATCGTTCACAAGCGACTTCTAATCAGATTGTGTGCCCATTGCGTGTCGTCTCAGTTGTGCGACTGGATTCGTAATTTCCTCTCAGAAAAAGGACACAGTCCGTAGAAACTGATGAAAAGTCATCGAGTAAAACAGAAGTAATATTTGGCGTTGCCCAGGGAAATGTTATCGGATCTCTGCTGTTCCAGATTTACATAAACAACTTAATAGACAATCTGAGCAGCCCTCTTAGATTGTTTGCAGGTGATGCTGTTATTTAACATCTCTGTAAATCATCAGAAGACCAAAATCAATCTCAAAATTATTTATACAACATATCTGTATCGTGCGAAAGGTGGCAATTGTCTCTAAATAACGAGAAGTGTGAGGTCATTCACAAGAGTAGCGTCTTCTAAAAGAAATCCGCTAAATTTCGTTCAGACGATAAATAAGATAAATTTAAAGACTTGCGATTCAACTAAATGCCTAGGAATAATAGTTACGAACAGATTATACTGGAACGCCCACGTACGTTGTGGGGAAAACAAATGAAAGACTGTGATTTATTGGCAGACCACTTAGAAAGCGCAACAGTCTGCTAAACAGCTTGCTTAACACTTTCAACACTGCCCTCTTTACACCAGGCACTTGGCTGTGAACTGGCATATTTAATGGATGTTTGAAATTAGATTGCAAAGAACAGAAAAATGATAGGAATATGGTTCTTGCATCATTTAAAAGGGAAAAGTAAGAGCTTTACATGAATGTGAGTTCATTTTACAATATAAAATACAAATGGGTGTTATAATTTAAAAAAGAAGACACAAAAATATCGTGGATAAAAAAGTTTTACATGATCTCTCACCGAGCGAGGTGGCGCAGTGGTTAGACACTGGACTCGCATTCGGGAGGACGACGGTTCAATCCCGCGTCCGGCCATCCTGATTTAGGTTTTCCGTGATTTCCCTAAATCACTCCAGGCAAATGCCGGGATGGTTCCTCTGAAAGGGCACGGCCGACTTCCTTCCCCATCCTTCCCTAATCCGATGAGACCGATGACCACGCTGCCTGTTCTCCTTCCCCAGCCAACCAACCAACCAACCATGATCTCTCTCTTGAGTAGTGCCATTATTACTGTATCTAAATTTAAAACAAAATATCACTGGACTGTCTAACTGCAGGTATCTGTAAACTAGAGTATTTCAATAGTTCAGATGTAGTTAGCCTTTGTGTGAAAATCCTGGAAACACTGTGGGACACAAAGGCCAACGCCACAGTCCTTGCACCACCATCTACTTTCCTTCCTGATGCGCTTACCCGCCTCTTTCTACCCCCTGTCTGAACATACTTCGCAGTAACCAGTAGTATTCAACTTGTTTGCAGTGGGTGGGACCTTCTCCGGAAAGTGCCTTGCAAATGTCCTCTCAATTTGTGAGGATGAAGCGGCTTGTTGCTGAAAAATATTTCCGCCCTTCTCAGCCAATTTCTTCCCCACTCTGTGAATAAAGTCTACTAGGGATACATTCTTCCTAGTGTTCTCTTTATATGAAATAAAACTGTTGACAGTTGACACGATAAACAAGTGAAAAACAGCTTTTACCACCACTTCATAGTTTTTGGGCAAACGGATAATAGCTGGAGAACTGATATGCTCTGTCAACCCCAGCTTTATTCTTATTGTAATCACCAATAACGTCTGGCTTTACAATTTCTGCTATTCCACCTTTGGCCCTCACTTGAATACTAGTGCTGGTAGACTTATGCTTTGTGGAAAGACAAAAAACATCTCGTTTTGACTTCCACTTCACTGCCAAGAGACGGTGTTTCCTTTGAAAAACTATCTTTTTTTTTAGTTTTAGTGTTCTGAATATTCGTCGCAAACCTTTCCTGTTTCTCATTACAGTTCCCACTCCAAGAGCTTTATTTTCCCACAACATGTCCAAAAGAGATGGACTGGTGTAGTACCTATCTATATAAATGCAATTTCCTTTGCCAAAGTACTGTGAACACAACCTTTTTACAAGGCCCTGGATACTATTGTCAACACTGCCTGCAGAACCTGTATATACATCACAGTTTAGCATATAACCAGTTGATGAATCTCAGAGAGCATACAGTTTTATTCCATATTTATTGGGTTTGTTTTTCATGTATACTCTGAAGCTTGTTCTACCACGAAACGGACACGTTGCCTCATCTATTGTCAGATTCATGCCTGGACGAAAACTAATTTTGCTTTTATTCACAAAGAAATCAAACAAAAGCCTCACTTTGTGAAGTGCGTCGTGCTTTTCTTCGCCTCTGCTAATGAACATAGCATTGTCATTCAAGTGTAACATCGACAATGTAGCGCAAAATCGATCGCGACTCAACAATTTACTCGCAAATCCTGTCTGCGAAAACGGGTCTGTTGACCAATAATCACTGATTTTCGGCAATTTGACAACGCACATATGCAAAATAATACTGAGAGACCAGTAAATCTCTTGCAATTTTACTGCAGACCACTTATGCCAAACAGAGTTTATTTTCAGGCTACCTTTGCGTTTCATTGTCGTAATAACGTTACCAGCGTACAGATTCGTTTCACTTTTGATGAGCCGAATAAGGTCGCCATCAAAGAAATAACTAAAATACCGAAGCTCCTCAGTGGAACCTGAAAAATGCGATGCTACGCCGACTACTTCCTGGAAATCCGGCAGTACTGGCTGATCGTCTAGTTCCAACCAAACTTGCTCTTTGTGTTCGGTGATTTTCGCCTGGAGAGTACGAATCCTCTTTGTCAGAATCGTCAATTTCAGATCCTGCATCTCCACAAAGAATATATAAGATCTCTGCCTCCGTCAACTCGCTGCGCAATATTTTCACGATCGCAAACACCTGTGAATGAACTGCAGGTAACTTGGTCTTTGCAATGCTCACAGCCGCTCGCAGGATGAGATAGCCGATAACTGCTTGCCTCTTGCGCAAGAAGAACGAAATACGTCCACATTAGTTGACGAAACTGCTTCGGAGGCGCGCTAAACGCGCTTACGGAGCCGAATAAAGGCTCGTCCGTACGGTATACGGGCGCCGTCGCCAACGTCAGGGCGAGCGGGCCCGTATGGCGTACGGGCACCGTGCTGTAAGTGTTAAACTACCCTTGCTCACCCTCTTCTGGATTAATGCTCTGCAGTATGCGATCCGAGTCCGATAGGATTGACGGAGGACATCGAAAAAGTTCAAATTAGGGCAGCTCGTTTTGTACTATCGCCAAATAGAGGAGATGATGATACGGGCGTGACACGCAATCATTAAAACAAAGGCGTTTTTCGTTGCGGCAGGACCTTCTTATGAAATTTCAGTCACATACTTTCTCCTCAGAGTGTGAAAATATTGTTGGGACCCATCTGCATAGGGGGCAAATAATCATCATAATGAAAATAATGAACTGCGAAGAGAAACAGAGCAGACTAGGAAAAAATAGCTAAAAGAGGAATGTGATGAAATTGAAGAACTGGACAGGAAGGGAAGATACGAGCTACTATACAACAGAGTAAAGACTATGACATGGGAACATAACAGAGCAGGAAGTGCTACTGTGGAAAATTTGAGTAAAGACGAAGAGGTAGTGTACAAAGATCGTGACGATGTCCTCCAGAGATGGGAAGAATATTTAAAAGAGCTATATGACACAAATAGCAAACCAGAAACTCTGCAACTTGAATCACACAACAGTGTAGAGGACCAACCATCATAATGGAAGAAGAAAAGCCTGGCATAGCTGCAATGAAAAATGGCAAAGCGGTAGATATAGATACGACACCGGGAGAAATATTAAAATGGTTGAACCAAGGTGGAATAAGAGAAATATTGAGATTATGTAATAAAATATATGACAGTGGTGAATGGTCTGAGGACTTTCTGACAACAGTAATGATTCTATTACCGAAAAAACAAGGAACCAAGAAATGCAGCAAGCACAGGACAGTCAGCCTCTTTTCATATGCAGCCAAAGTGATGTTAAGAATAATTAATAAAAGACTTGAAAAAGAAATGGAGGAGAATCTTGTCGAGGAGCAGTTTGGCTTTAGACGGAATACGATCACCAGAGATACAATAGGGCTCCTACGAATCTTGGGAGAAAGGTTTATTGAAAAAGAAAGAGACCTAAATATGTGCTTCATCGATCTAGAAAAGGCATTTGACAATGTGGTTTGGGACAAGCTGGCGACTATAATGAGGGAAAAGAGAGTGGACTGGAAAATCAGAACACTTGTAAACTCATTAATCTTAATCAAAAAGTTTCAATTAAAGTGAGAGGAGAAAGTACAAATTGGATCGGACTAGGAAAAGGAGTAAGACAAGGATGCTGTCTATCACCTACTCTTTTCAACCTCTACTTGGAAAATATGATTGACCAATGCTCATTAGATGACAAAGGCGTAGAAATTGGAGGAAGAAGAGTAGGGTGTTTGAAGTTTGCTGATGACATGGTCCTTCTAGCCACAGGGGAAAAATAATTACAGGATTTGGTGGACACCGTTAAAACTAACGGAAAAAATATGGAACGAAAATTAACACAAATAAAACAAAAGTATTGGCACTAGGAGCAAATAAGGAAATAAAAATTATGTTGAATGGAGAAATACTAGATTTTAAGTATCTTGGAAGCAGGATAGACACCGACTGGAAGTGCACCACAGAAATTAAAACAAGGTTAGCAATGGCAGAAGAGGCGTTTCATAAGAAAAGGAGAATTTTCTGCAGCGGTCTGGACAGAGAACTCAGGAAGAGACTCATAAAATGTCTTGTGTGGAGTGTTCTTCTATATGGCGCTGAAACATGGACTATGAGGAAGAAAGATAGAGAAAGGCTCGAGGCTTCTGAGATCTGGACATGGCTGAGGATGGAAAGAATAAGTTGGATGGACAGAGTAAAAAATGAAGAGGTATTGAGAAGAATGGGAGAGAAAAGACAGTTACTAGATGTAATAAAGAGAAGAAAAAGAAATTGGATTGGGCATATATTAAGAAAGAATGACGGACTGATGAAAACAGTTTTAGAAGGTTATGTAGAAGGGAAAAGGAAGCGAGGAAGGAAGAGATTCCAGATACTGGATGACATGATGGACGGTACAACATACAGCAGCCTTAAGAAGGAAGCAATGGATCGCAGAAAATGAAGAGGCAAAGGACCTGCTAATATAGCAGATAACTGATGATGATGAATGAAATGAGAGAAATTAGAAGTCGCACGGAAAGATTGAAGTGTCCGTTTTTTCCGAGCACTTTTCGAGAGTGGAACGCTAAACAATTAGCTTGAACGTGGTTCAAAGAACCCTTTGCCAGGCACTTAAATGTGAATTGCAGCGTAATCATTTAGGTGCAAATGAAGATATAGAACTAGTTCACTGAAAACGATTTCTTCCTAAATTTTGAGGAAACACGCCATATTCAAATCTCTACAACAAATAGAGTCATACCAACAACTGATGTAGCACATGAGGAGGAGTCAGTAAGTAGGGTAGAATGCTCAAAATTTTTGGGCGTACATACTGATGAAAACTTGAACTGAAAGAAGGATATTACTGAGGTTCTCAAACAAATAAGTTCATCTACTTTTGCTCTTCGTGTAACTGCTGCTTTTGGAAACGAACGAATTAACCTCCTGAAATATTTTACATATTTCCACTTAATAACGTCTCATGAAATAATTTTCTGGGGTAACTCTCCACAAAAGCGAGGGGTAAAAATGGTATGTAGTGTTCACTTATGGTCGTCCAGTAGGTCCAGCCGGTCTAAAACTGGCAGTATGTTTACAATCTGCAGCCCGTATTTTTACTGGCAGATGCATCGATATATTGACACTTTTTTTCGATATATCGAGAGCTAATACTGATCTTTTTTTAATATCTGTGTATTGGATTTTAAAAATATCAACAGTCCTACTAGGGGCATCTGAATCACCTTGTGTGTACCCTGTAAATTGACTTGTTCCACATCATTTCGATCAACAATCGTTCGAATGATCTATGGAACATGTGACTAATTAGCGTTCCCCTGTCGTCCAGCGAGTTGAGGTTCCCGACCAAACAATGCAAATCTTTAAGTTATGACGGTGGTGCAAGTTCTTTCTGAGCAGTTCATCTACATCTACATGTACATTTATACTCCGCAAGCCACCCAACGGTGTGTGGCGGAGGGCACTTCACGTGCCACTGTCATTACCTCCCTTTCCTATTCCAGTCGCGTATGGTTCGCGGGAAGAACGACTGCCGGAAAGCCTCCATGCGCGCTCGAATCTCTCTGATTTTACATTCGTGATCTCCTCACGAGGTATAAGTAGGGGGAAGCAATATATCCGATACCTGATCCAGAAACGCACCCTCTCGAAACCTGGCGAGCAAGCTACACCGCGATGCAGAGCGCCTCTCTTGCAGAGTCTGCCACTTGAGTTTGTTAAACATCTCCGTAACGCTATCACGCTTACCAAATAACCCTGTGACGAAACGCCTCGCTCTTCTTTGGTCTTCTCTATCTCCTCTGTCAACCCGACCTGGTATGGATCCCATACTGATGAGCAATACTCAAGTATAGGTCGAACGAGTGTTTTGTAAGCCACCTCCTTTGTTGATGGACTACATTTTCTAAGGACCCTCCCAATGAATCTCAATTAGTTTATGCTAATATTAATAACATTGTGGGAGCTACTACTGTTAGTCATCTTCCATTCGTCATTGATGTCAGTCAAAAGTAGGTTAGGTATTACAGTGAGTAACTTGTTCCTCAGAAACAAATTATTAAGGCGAGGGTCCTTAAAAATTGTCTTCCGAAAGAGTCTATCAAAACAGTGACCCGTACAGAGAATAAATTTCCTTCATTTTACGTCTATGGTCACAAACTTTTTGTTCACAGATTACCGGTTTCGGTCTATAATAACCATCTTCAGATGTGTGTTTTATAAAAACAGTTTCCTAATGTACTGCAGCCACAGTGGCATCGTCAAATGTTAAATGCAAAATCAGCACCAACATCGTCAAATATATATACATAACAGCATATGCACGAGTCATGTTGTCAGTAGCACTACTGTTTTTATAAAACACAGATCTGAAGATGGTCAATACAGACCGAAACCGGTAATCTGTGAGCGTATCAAAGTTGCGTACGTTGTTCAAGATCTACTACCTACAAAGAAAAGTGCTTTCGTTCCTGAAATTTCCCTGGCGTGATTGACTGCTGCTCTATTTCACCCTGGCTACCGAAGAAAAGTTAGAACTGATACGAAAGCTGATCAGTGAGCAGCTGCATACGATGTTCGCGGAATCCGAAAGCAGAGGGGAACGAGCACGGGAGTCTGCTGGCGAAGTGTACCAGCTGCGGCTTAATTAGACGCGCTCGACGCTGGCCAGGGCTCGCGCCGAGGCGCCCTGTACGTGGAGTGCCCTGCCGGGGTCGCGGCCTTAATGAGCGGCACATATTGCACAGAGCGCCTAAAATACGGGCCCCGCCGCCGGCTCCTAATGAGCGAACGGTACGCCACTTTCTACGTGCGTAGCTGCCGGCCCGTGCCCTCTCCCGGGCGTAATTAATTTAACATCAGGGAGCGCCACGGCGCGAGGCCCGATTGTGTGTGTGCGCGCAAAACAATCAGCAGGCTAGCTGCGGCTGTGCCGGGTAGGGCAGGGCACCGCCTGAGAAAACTGCTCGCTGCCGGCACCTGGCGAGTGTTCCCTCTGGTGTATCCGTCACTTGTAACTCGGCGTACGGACGTTCTCGCCCACTTTCTCGAGTTCACCGCCTAACAAGTGTTGTCTACCGTGTGAAGGAACGTAGTATAGTGGTTATTAACGACTGGGCGTCATACAGTTTCAGAGGTTGGACAAAAATACGAACACATTGCCCGAAATGCATGCTCGAACATAAACGCAGATGCTAACCAAGCCTGTAGGTTGCGCCGTTGTACGATGAGGTGGCGTAAGTCGTGAGACAGCTACACTCATGCTCATAAATTAAGGATAATTGCAGAATGTGGTGCCACACAACGTGGCACTACACAAAACTGGCGCTAATAGCAGGGAACACACACGACACAGATCTGTAAGTCCACGGTATTGGCGATAAGTTGAGAAAACCGTAACGAAAGACATGTGCTACAAAACGCCACTGTTTCCTGCGCATGTACCCCAATATCAATATGGGATAAGATCACCATGCATCCGTACACAGGCCCCCAAAGGGTTGGCATACTCTGGATCAGGTGGTCGAGCAGCTGCATAGCCTCCCAATCTTGCACCAGTGCCTGTCGCGGCTCCTGAAGTGTCGTAGGGGTTTGAAGACGTGCAGCGATTCGTCGACCGAGAGCATCCCAGACGTGCTCGATGGCGTTTAGGTCTGGAGAACAGGCAGGCCACTCCATTCGCCTGATATCTTCTGTTTCAAGGTACTTCTCCATGATGGCAGCTCGGTGGGGCCGTGCGTTGTCATCCATCAGGAGGAAGGTGGGACCCTCTGCACCCCTGGAAAGGCTGACATAAACCACGACCTCCATACAGGTCCCTTTCAAGGACATTAAGGGGTTGTTATCTGGTTCCTGGTTCACGCCAGATGAAACCCGGCGAGAATCACTGTTCAGACTATACCTGGACTCGTCCGTGAACATAACCTGGGACCACTGTTCCAATGGCCATGTACTGTGTTCTTTGTGAGGCTGGTCGCGGCGGAGGTTCGAGTCCTGCCTCGGGCATGGGTGTGTGTGTTTGTCCTTAGGATAATTTAGGTTAAGTAGTGAGTAAGCTTAGGGACTGATGACCCTAGCAGTTAAGCCCCATAAGATTTCGCACACATTTGAACATTTGAACTGTGTTCTTGACACCAGGCTTTACGGGCTCTCCTGTGACCAAGGGTCAGTGCAATGCACCTTGCAGGTCTCTAGGCGAATAAACCATGTCTGTTCAGTCGTCTAGAAAGACTGTGTGTCAGGAAACAATTGTTCCGGTGGCTGCGGTAAGGTCCCGAGAAAGGCTACCTGCAGTACTCCGTGGCCGTCTCCGGGCACTGATGGTGAGATATCGGTCTTCTTGTGGTGTTGTGCACTGTGGACGTCCCGTACTATAGCGCCTGGACACGTTTCCTGCCTTCTGGAATCGTTGCCATAATCTTGAGATCACACTTTGTGGCACACAGCGGGCCCCTCCTACTACCTGCTGTGTTTGACCAGCCTCCAGTCGCCCTAGTATTCTACCCCTTAAACATCATCAATATGTGTTGTTTGAGCCATTTTCAACACACAGTCACCATTAGCACGTCTGAAAACGTCTGCACACTTACTCGCTGCACCTTAGTCTGACATGCACCAACACACCTCTGCGTATGTTGACTGCTGCCAGCGCCACCGTGCGACGACCGCAGGTTAAATGCACCGCATGGTCGTACCCCGAGGTGATTCATGTGGTGTCACCGCCAGACACCACACTTGCTAGCTGGTAGCCTTTAAATCGGCCGCGGTCCATTAGTATACGTCGGACCCGCGTGTCGCCACTGTCAGTGATTGCAGACCGAGCGCCACCACACGGCAGGTCTAGAGAGACTTCCTAGCACTCGCCCCAGTTGTACAGCCGACTTTGCTAGGAAAGGTTCACTGACAAATACCCTCTCATTTGCCGAGACGATAGTTAGAGTAGCCTTCAGTTACGTCATTTGCTACGACCTAGCAAGGCGCCATTATCAATAGATATTTAACCTATGTACACCACTTATGGATTAAAGTTAAGTATTCTACCAGTTACCTCCTGTTTTGCTAGTCTTATTTCTCTGACCTGTTCCAGACCACACGCCAGTCTGCGTGAGCTTAAACGCGTGCCTTTCGGCTACCCGTCATAGTGGATTGGCTGTCGGGCCAGTCCACAACAATTTAAACCCGCGAACCGCCCACCAGAGTGTTGTTTCACCATGTATCAGCATTATCCTTAATTTATGAGCATGAGTGTATACGCACATATACAGAGGGCGGTGTATACCCTACTGAAGGACCAAAAAGGGCAGTGCATTGACGGAGCTCTCATTCTTACTCAGGTGATTCACGTGGAAAGGTGTCCCACGTGATCATGGCCGCACGACGTGAGATAACAGATTTTCAAACCGGAATGCTTGTTGGAGCTAGACGCATGGCACATTCCATTTCGGAAATAGTTAGGGTATTCAGCATTCAGGGATCCACAGTGCCAAGAGTGTCCCGAAATATCAAATTTCAGGCAGTACCTCTCATCATGGGCAACGAGTGGCCGACACCCTTCACTTAACAATCGAGAGCAGCGGCGTCTGCGTAGGCTTATCAGTCCTAAGTGACAGGCGGCATTGCGTGAAATCAATGTCGGACGTACGACGGACGTATCTGTTAGTACAGTACGGCGAAAATTCGCGTTAATGGGCAAGGCGAGCAGGCGCTCGAAGCGAGTGCCTCTGCTCACAGCACGACATCGCCTCTCGTCGGCTCGTGACCATATAGGTTGGACCTCAGACGACAGGAAAACCGTATTCTGGTCAAACGAGTCCCGATTTCTGTTGGTAAGAGCTGATAGTAGGGTTCGAGAGCTGCACGGACCCCACGAAGCCTTGGAACCATGATGTCAACAAGGCATTGGCAAGTTCGAGGTGGCTGCATAATGGTGTGGGATTTGTGTTTACATGGAATGGACTGGGTCTCCTGGTCCAATTGAATGGATCAGTGGCTGGAAATTGTTATGTTCTGCTACTTGGTGACCGTTTGCAGCCGTTCGTCGACTTCATGTTCCAAAATAACGATGGAGTTTTTATGCAAGACATTGTGCCATGCCGCCCGGCCACAATTGTTCACGACTGGTTTGAAGAACGTTCTGGACAGTGCCAGCGACTAATTTGGCCATCCAGAGTACCCGACTTATTACAAATCAATTTTTGAAAGGCGTGGTTGTTATTGATCATGCCCCCAAGTTAAGTGAACGTAATAAATTCTATATAGGGCAACGTCGAGACGTCAGTTCGTGTACAAAATTCTGCACCGGCAACACTTTCGCAGTTATGAATTTCTGAAGAGGCAGTATAGCTCTGTATTTCTGTAGAGAAATTCCAGCGACTTCTGGAGTCCATGCCAAGTGGAGTTGCTGTTTTCTGCCGGACAAAAGACGATCCGAAGCGATATAGCGAGGTATCCCACGACTTTTGTCAATTCAGTGTGTATGACCGCACCTGTGCAGAACATTGCAAGTATCAGCCGTGATAGGAACAGTACCCTGTGTAGATGTAAATCCATTACGTCGGAATTGAGTGAATTCAAACATGGCCAAATTGTTGGGTCTCATATCGTAGGTGCTTCCGTAATCGAGGTAGTCGAACTGTTTGGTGTTTCTAGAAGCACCGTATCGCAGGTTTACGTCGCGTACAGGGAAAGAGAAAAAACATCATCCGCTAAGTCACAACGCGGACGGAACTGCGTGTTGCGTGATCGTTAAGGGTGAAACGTCCCCTTAGAAAAATTATACACGACTGTGCTTAAACTGACACACAATATTTTTAGCGCAACGCAATCTGACTTTCAATAATCCCTACAAGAGAATGGCCCTGACTAACATTAACCTATACGTTTCACAAATCACTTACCTCACAAAAATCTTCGTTACTCGAACTACTGCAATACGGCGAGCGCCAATACTGCCAGCTAAATAAAAGATTCAAACTACTGAAGGCACTAACTACTGATATCGATAGTCAGCAAATGAGAGATTTTGATAGAGGACAAACAATGTATTTACCTTAATAGTTTTCAAAAGTCATAATATATATAGCACTTCATGACATCCAGTCTTACAAATGTACTGTTTCTGATGGACACACGTCCAGATCATCCGCTCTCAAAAATCCGCCATCTCACTTCCCCACATCCACCACTGCTGGCGGCTCACCTCCAATTGCGCAACGCTACGCGCTGTTAACATCCAGCTGCCCAACACTACAATGGCAGACAACAATGCAAACCAGCCACAGACTGCACACAGCACAGTCAGTGATTTTCATACAGAGCGCTACATGGCGTTACCAATATAAAAACCTAAACAGCCTACTTACAAGGGGGTTATGAAAGAGGATTGTGACGAAAAATAAAGAGGACGACAGCTGTAAATCTCAGTGACGCACTAGCGAGCCCTCTCAGCAACAAAACAACACGAAGGAATCGCCATAAGCTGTGAATTACATGGAGAGCTGAAATTCCTAAAGTACTCGTCAGCGATGCAAACGAGCGTAAAAGGTAAACGCGGTGCAGAAGTTAAAAAATCTAGACTATGTATCAAAGAAAGAAATTCACGTGGTCGGATGAATCTTGTTTCAAAATATCTTCAAGTTCGCGCAGAATTCATGTCCCAAGACTCAAACATACGGAGTTTCTGTGATGATTTGGACAGCCGTATAGTGGTATTCCATGGCCCCCGTGGTTATTCTGCGAGATCGCATCGCTGCGGAGGATTATATGTCCATTTTGGCTGGTCAGGCCCATCTCATGGAAATGTTTGTTCCCCAATGGTGATGCAGTGTTTCAAGTCAAAAAAATGGTTCAAATGGCTCTGAGCACTATGGGACTTAGCATCTGAGGTCATCAGTCCCCAAGACTTAGAACTACTTAAACCTAACTAACCTAAAGGCATCACACACAGCCATGCTCGAGGCATGATTCGAACCTGCGACCGTAGTGGTCGCGCGGTTCCAGACTGAAGCGCCTAGAACCGCTCGGCCACAACGGCCGCCTGTTTCGAGTCGACAGGGCACCTATTCACACAGCTCGCATCGTTCAGAACATCTTTCGTGAGCACGAGGGTGAACTGTCGCTTCTGTCCTGGCCACCACAGTCGCTACTTCTCAATGTTATTGGGCCTTCGTGGCCTACTCTGGAAAGTAGAGTGCTTGATAACTGTCAACCTCCACCATTCTTACTTGAACTTGCCACCATTTTTCAGGAACAATGGTATAAGGCCACCCTCCGTAACGTAGCCTAATGGAACGAGTGCCTTCGCTTTTACCTTAAAATAAGCCGAATTGTGATTCGTCGGCCCGTTGCGTGTAGGAAAAAACTACCGTGCTACCTGTTTCTCTAATGCTATGATCCAAAACCTGTTATTTCTCGGATGACTGCCAAGTTCCTTCTTTTTTTGCCTGTACAAAAAAAAGAAGGTATTGCCCATTCTGTCAGCTGCTACACATAATTCTAATAGCTCAGCTAATTGGCTTGTTTCTTTTTGTGATAGCCTCCCAAATAGCGACCCCATAATGGATTCCACTCATGTTGTGTTTATTTCTAGTGCTTGAAGAGTAATTTGCTGCCGGCCGGGGTGGCTCTAGGCGCTACAGTCCGGAACCGCGCGACCCCTACGGTCGCAGGTTCGAATCCTGCATCGGGCATGCATGTGTTTGATGTCCTTAGGTTAGTTAGGTTTAAGTAGTTCTAAGTTCTAGGGGACTGATGACCTCAGAAGTTAAGTCCCATAGTGCTCAGAGCCATTTGACCCAAGTACTTTGCTGCTGTTTGCACTACATAAGACTGTTGCGAATTCAAGAAGTAAACATGTGTACTACAGCACAAGAGGAGCGAATGAAGGTGAAAAGGCCCTCTTGCCGAACGTTTGTTTGAATACTGCAGTACTTTTCCAGGCATGGTTTTATTGGGAGTGGTATGTGGTTGCCTTCCTCTGACCTTTGAAGTGATGTACCCAGCCAGTGTACTTCAACTCAGAACCACAGCGCTACTTGCCATTCCTTCATATTAATAAATCATTGCCCAAGAACGGAAAAGCAATTACTGACAGGGAAAGTCCTAGGGGATCGAACCACAGACCTTCTGATATGTATTGTGGCACTTACACTGAGCAACTCAGCGAGATACGGGAGGGAGACGATCGTAATATCCTACGATATCGAGAAGGGCGCTGAAATGACAATGAAAATGAAATTGTAGCAGTACTTCACCTCTTTTCACTAGACACCACAGTGAATGTGTCTTTTAGGCTAAACTAAATACTTCTCTGCTTCATCATTCACTTATGAGGGTGCAGCTAGAAGCCCTATTTCACCGAACGACGATGCAGGAACTTGACAAAAAAGTCTCCATCGTTGGTGGAGAAAAATGGAGGCTGACAAAGAACATTTCAACGTTTGTGCAACGGCGAGACTCACTTGCCTGCTGGAAAAGATAGAAAGACTTGAGGGGTCTTTTGACTCCCTTTTTATAACTTTGTGCTTTCTTTCCTGTCATCTGTCTTTATTTGACCACTGAACATTACCACATCACAAACACAGACGTAATGTATTGACCACTTCGCTGGACACGACATAATAATTTCTAGGAAAATACAAGAAAACATTTACATAGTAGTGCCATTTGCTACCCACAAAAATGACGCTTGGCACGCTAGAGGCCGTTTTTGTAAGAAACTTTTGGACATTCGTTTTTTTTATTATAGTGGGAACACCCTAAGTTCACGCTACAGTAACTCAGGGAAAGAGTTGTTTATATATATTTGTTTATTGAGAAGAATGAGTTTTAGTCATAGCTGGCAGAATACGTCAAAATCATAAAAGTTAAAAAAAAGAGGAGCATTGTAGGGATTATTTTGAAATAAACTCCTCAAGGCTTAGTGAAGAGCAAGAAGTAGTGTTGCTAGTAGTCAGGCATGGATCCAGGTGGGTGAGGGGTGGGTGAAGGAGGTGGGGGGGGGGGGTGAGAGAGGGAAGTGGTAATGACACCCCTCCCAAAATATACATTTTAATAAAGGCATCCTTATTTTTAGGTACATCAAATTTCAAGTCTTTCAGGTACGTTGTGGTCTTCACTCGGAAGGGTTTGATACAGATCCGGTGCAAGCCTCTTCATCTCTGAATAACTACTGCAACTACATCCTTCTGAAACTGTTTACCGTGTTCTTCTCTTGGTTTCCCTCTGATATTTTTACTCTCCCCCCACCCCCCTCCCCTTCCCCCACCATACACACACTTCCCTCCGGTACTAAATTGGTGGTCCTTTGACGCCTCAGAATGTGTAGTATCAACCTATCCCTTTTTCTAATTTCAACTAATCGGAAAAACATAGCACGGAGAAAGTCTCAATATAGCTATTAGTTCCAGGAAATTAAAAGATATGTTTCACAAAGGAAAGTTCTCATCTGGTTGCCTGAGAGCCTGCCCGCATGGACGTACTTGGAGCTTGACCGCCTGGAGAAAAGAATCCAGCAAGGAAAAGTATACCTGCTGTCAACAACAGACCTGACTCAGTTTGTGAGGCCACAGATTACAACAGGCAAACCACAGCAAATTCGGTAAAGCAAGACAGAAAAGGAAAGAACTTCCACAGATAGAAAAAGACCCAGGAAGGATGACTTTTCCGGAGGGAAGTGAAAACGACTGAAGGAAACACCATTCTCCATTTTTTACGCTGAATAGCCATAGCCTGCAACCAGGATTCACAGTCGTAATGCTTACAATTCTGAGCCCACCCTTATCAAACTTGTTTGCCGCTATTACAGTTCTAAAATCAACAGCATGAGACATGAAGTTCTCCAATGGTTTGAAAATGCAAGTCATGCTAAAGAAATGTACTACGTTGTAATAAAACATATTTTTATTATTACTGTCGGTTAAGATTAGGGTGACCATGTTTTCTTCCGACAAAAGTGGGACTTTCAAACATTTTCTTGGCCAAAAAGTGGGACAATTTTTATTTCTCGTTAAATATCACTTTTAATACTAACATTTCTTCTTCCTCTGCAAATATAGTCTTCACTGATATTTGTGTGTGTGTGTGTGTGTGTGTGTGTGTGTGTGTGTGTGTGTGTGTGTGTGTGTGCAAAACCAAACAAAGAATGGAAAGACTGGAAAGAAGTACATTTCAAGTTTTCAGAAATTTACTTATTAAGAAATGTGACATTTATAACACAGAATGTAGAAAGACATACAGTAACCATCACTACAAAAAAAAGTTCGTAGTGAACACAAGGAATTTATGGTTTTGTGGATTCCACACTGCAATCGTATTCCTTCGAAGATAAAATTTCATTCAGCAACTCAGGTTTGCCTAATAGGTATGAACAGAAGTCAGTGCAACTGTATTTACTGAAGTTTAAACAGGTCAGTAAAATACACTTAACGCTCCTCACCGTAAATCTATTCCTCTCATCTGTCCACTGTGACGATAGTAAGCTGAAAACTCTTTCAACATTTGCATTGTGGGCAGGGAGTGAAAAGAAGTACTGCGCTATATTAAGCGATTCTCTGAACTGTTCATTACACTGGCAAGATCTGAAAAACCTACACCATTTTTCATGTGCCATCAACTGATTCCATTGTTCAGTCTGTTTCCACTTGTTGTTTTACAAATGACTGCATACGAACTATTTCATCAAATAAGAGGCTGTCATTTACTAGAATGCCCTTTTCATTTAGCCACATTAAAGTATTTAACCATTCTGGTGGTTCTGTGAGCAGCATCCATGAGAATACAGAAAACTCAGCTATTCCCTATAACCATGAGGATAAATGGTCTACTGAAGCATCATAAAACGTTGATACTGCTATGTCAAATTTCTTAACAGACTGGTCATCACAATCATTCAGCAGTTTTTTTACACTTAGTGGTACAAAATGTTCATGTTTCCTTGAATTTAGACTAGTCAAGGCTTTATTTAAGACTGCTAATACTTCACATATGGAATTATTCTGTTTCTCAATGTTCAGAATGGATTGTTGGAAAACACTCATTTGTGAATGTACAAAAAGTAAATAACATTCATTTATAGGATCACTGAAAAAACTCTTTAAGATTTCAGGACACTTTGAGTTAGGCTGTGACAAAAAGTAAGATTTCAAAGGTTCATACTTTTTCAAGATCCTTTCTATGGCTGGCAATACTGAAAGCCACCTTGTTTTGGAAAAGGAAAGTAAATTTTTGTAAGTGACACCAACGAATTCACAGAATTCAATGAGTTCTGCAACAAGAATAGAAAAAATATGAAAATGGTTGTACAATTTCATGACAATGCAGTCAATGTCAACAGGTAAAACATCACAAGCACTTTGAAATGTTATGAACAACATGTGCTGGACAACCTATGCCAACAATGTTAGAGTTTTCTAATTTTTCTTTCAGATGTGTGAAAACATTATTACCCTCTTTCTTCATTAACCCCCCAAAATTACAGTTAGTATTGTCTGCACCAAATGCAACACACTATGAGATGATACTGAATGACTGCATAACTTGAGAAAGATAATTGGAAATTGTTTCGGACTTTTCGTTCTGCAATTCATAAAGGTCAAGCAATTTCGTCTGCAGTCCACCCTCACTTACAGAAATATACTGAACTATCACAGGAAAATTTTCTGATGCCCATGGTTGCTAGCATCAGTAGATTTCGAAAAGTATTTTGCACTGTTTACAGCAGCTATTGTCTGTTTCTGGGAATGCGGAGCTATAACACTGTTGATAATTGCTTCACACTTTGTTCTTCTACACGAAACATTTTCTGCAATCTTAGAATCAGGAAAAAATTTTTTGTTTAGTTGAACACTGCAGTCATTAGAACGATAGCTTTGGTGGTGTTTAACAACATGGAATGACAGGGTTCCTTCTGCTGCAGCTACGTTTTTCTGTTCCTGTGTATTTGAAGTTACAAAATATCTCGTCATTTTTTGCGAGGAAGCTGCCGATCGAAGATTCTCCCTGTGTTTCTCTGATTCCATATGATGCTTGAGATCTGCAGCACAGTTACATACGTTACATTCTGCTGAACATTCATTGTCTGTAGCAGTGAAGCAAGGAAATTTCCTCTGAAGTTCTTCCGAAAACTTTGATTTTCGTTTCGGCATCGCCACGACGTTCTAGCACTTCACGAAACTGAGTGCTGACAACAATGGCAAGCAAAAGCAAAAAAAATAAGAGTACGCAACAATTATAGTGCTTAAGCTGTACATTATCGGGGGGTACCAACGTACGGAATGTCAGTTTCAATTGATAGTTTATAAAATCGACACTCAGAAAATATTTTAACCACTTTGTAAATGTCTGAAAATAATTCATGAAAATCGGGACTAATTGCTTGTTTAAAAAAAAAAGTCGGGACAAATTTTTGAGCCTCAAAAAACGGGACAATCCCGATTAATCGCAACGTATGGTCACCCTAGTTAAGATATTTTATTGTTAATAAAATTAAATTATTGGATATCTGTGGCACGTTAAAAGTGTGAGTGACAGGTAATTATATTTGGGAGAGAAGTGGTGGTGGTGGAGCAGGAGTAGGAGGAGGAGGAGGAAGAGGAAGAGGAAGATGAAGAGACTGTAAGAAACCATCTTCCTCAGCACCCAAGTTTGTGTCGGCTCCCGTGTGTAGGCAGCAGTGGGTAGCGATGCGGACATCGGGTAGACGATCGCCCGGGGTTGGTCAGCAATTTGCGGCGCCCGGGTCTCGCTGACAAGTGTGCGGCGACGGTTGGCGTCAGGCGTCAGCCGGCGCAGCGGTTGGGCGCGCAACGGTCGCCGCGCCGCGGCACAGGTGTCTTGTCTGCCAGCAGGTGGCCCGCCTCGCCTCACCTCACCCTGCCCCCACCTGCTCGCATTCCGCGCGAGGACGCCGCAGTTCGCTGGCCCACCGTCACATTTCTCACTTTTTCCTACCTTTCGTTTTCCACAAAACCAACAAACACTGTTTTCGTGCCCCTCTATTCAGGCAAGTTTCAGGAAAGGCCACTTTCCACCGTCAGTGGATCTTTATTATATGTGACATGAAGTAATGGAGAATCTGCACGTAAAAATCTATGCTCTGCAAATCACTGTGAAGTGCATGGCAGAGGGCACGTCCCACTGTGCCAGTTATAAAAGCTTTTCCCCGTTCCATTCGCGTATGGGCGTGGGAAGAATGACTGTTTAAATACCTCTGTGCCTGCTGCATTTAATCTAATCTTGTCCTTGCGATATGTGGGGGTTTGTAGTACATTCCTAGTCATTATTTAAAGCTGGTTCTTGAAACTTGATAAGCAGACTTTCTCAGGATAGTGTACGTCAATCTTCAACTGTCTGCAAGTTCCGTTCTTCCAACATCATTATGACAATCTCCCTTGGGTGAAACAAACCTGCCGATCTCGTTATACCCTATTAGTCCTATATACACTACTGCCCATTAAAATTGCTACACCAGGGAGAAATCCAGATGATGAACGGGTATTAATTGGACAAATATATTATACTAGAACTGACACGTGATTACATTTTCACACAATTTGGGTGCATAGATCCTGAGAAATCAGTACCCAGAACAACCTCCTCTGGCAGTAATAACGGCCTTGATACGCCTGGGCATTGAGTTAAACGCAGCTTGGATGGCGTGTACAGGTACAGCTGCCCATGCAGCTTCAACACGATACCACAGTTCATCAACAGTACTGACTGGCGTATTGTCACGAGCCAGTTGCTCGGTCACCATTGACCAGACGTTTTCAATTGGTGAGAGGTATGGAGAATGTGCTGGCCAGGGCAGCAGTCGAACATTTTCTGTATCCAGAAAGGGACGTACAGGACCTGCAACATGCGGTCGTGCATTATCCTGCTGAAATGTAGGGTTTCGCAGGGATCGAATGACGGTAGAGCCATGGGTCGTAACACATCTGAAATGTAACGTCCACTGTTCAAAGTGCCGTCAGTGCGAACAATAGGTGACCGAGACGTGTAACCAATGGCACCCCATACCATCACACCGGGTGATACGCCAGTACAGCGATGACGAATGCACGCTTCCAATGTGCGTTCACCGCGATGTCGCCAAACACGGATGCGACCTTCATGATGCTGTAAACAGAACCTGGATTCATCCGAAAAAATGACGTTTTGCCATTCGTGCACCCAGGTTCGTCGTTGAGTACACCATCGCAGGCGCTCCTGTCTGTGATGCAGCGTCAAGGGTAACCGCAGCCATGGTATCCGAGCTGACAGTCCATGCTGCTGCAAACGTCGTCGAACTGTTCGTGCAGATGGTTGTTGTCTTGCAAAAGTCCCCAGCTGTTGACTCAGGGATTGAGACGTGGCTGCACGATCCGTTACAGCCATGCAGATAAGAGGCCTGTCATCTCGACTGCTAGTGATACGATGCCGTTGGGGTCCAACACGGCGTTTCGTATTACCTTCCTGA
This sequence comes from Schistocerca americana, assembly GCF_021461395.2. Lineage (NCBI taxonomy): Eukaryota > Metazoa > Arthropoda > Insecta > Orthoptera > Acrididae > Schistocerca > Schistocerca americana. The sequence goes on from NC_060119.1 coordinate 1,253,999,273, forward strand.
ACCCACAGTCACTGGATCTCGACCAACGCGAGCACCAATGTCGCGATATGATTAACCGCACTCGCTATAGGCTACAATCCGACCTTTATCAAAGTCGGAAACGTGATGGTACGCCTTTCTCCTCCTTACACGAGGCATCACAACAACGTTTCACTAGGCAACGCCGCTCAACTGCTGTTTGTGTAAGAGAAATCGGTTGGAAACTTTCCTCATGTCAGCACGTTGTAGGTGTCGCCACCGGCGCTAACCCTCTGTGAATGCTCTGAAAAGCTAATCATTTGCATATCACAGCATCTTCTTCCTGTCGGTTAAATTTCACGTCTGTAGCACGTCATCTTCGAGGTGTAGCAATTTTAATGGCCAGTAGTGTAGTATGGATCCCACATTCTTGAGGAACATTGTACGATGGCGACTGTTTTGTATTTCCCTCGTATTCTAATAATAAACTGAAGTCTGCGACCTGCTTTAAGCACGACTAAGCCTAATGATCTTTCTAATTCATGTCTCTACAAAGTAATGTACCCAAATATTTTTTACCGATTCCATCTGTGACTCTTTGATGCTGTAGTTGTGGGATACTATTTTTCGTTTTGTCAAACGCTCAATTTTAAATTTCTGAAAATTTAAAGCAAACTGCCAATCTGTGCACTACGTTGATATCTTATGAAAATCTGACGGCATATTAGTGCACTTTCTTCCAGACTGTACTTTGTTGTAGATAAATGCATCACGTGTGAAAAGTCTGACATTACTGTTAATATTGTCCAAAAGTCATAAACATACAACATGAACACCAAAGAATCCAACACACTTCTCTGGAGCACACCCATCAGCTTGCAACAGCCCATGACTCTCGATACGAGATAACCTGCTGCGTCCTTCCCATCAAGAAAGGCTCAGTCCGGTCATAAACTTCGCTAGATACCACCATTACGATCCTACTTTTGATAGAGTACATGTAATTCTGAGTCAAACACTTTTCGGAAATCGACAAACATTGTGTCCACCTGATTGCCTTGATCCATGGCTTTCAGTATGTCACGTGAGAAAAGCTCGAGCTGTGTTTCACATGACTGATGTTTCCGAAATCCGTGCTTGTTGGCAAGGAAGATGTCATTCTATCCGAGGTACCTCATTACGCTTGAGCCCAGAATATGTTGTAAGATTCTATAAGAAACAGATATCAAGGACATTGAACGGTACTTTTATGGATCTATTCTGCTACCCTTCTCGTAGACGGGTGTGACCTGAGCTTTCTTCCAACTATTGGGCACGGTTTTTTGTTCGACGAATCTACAATATACGAGTAGTTAACAGAGGGGCTAACTGAGCCGAAAATTGGGTATAGAATCTGATATGGACTCCACCAGGCCCCAGCGGCTTTGTTCATTTTTAACGATTTCAGCTGTTCTTCAACTCCACTGACATTAATGTCTACTTTACCAACTTATCTTTTCAGCGCTACGAGAATCAAACTGCGGCAATACTCCAGGGTTTCTCTAGGTAAAGGAACTTTTGAAAAGAGAATTAAGTGCTTCTGAATTTGCTTCCCTACTCTCATTTTCATTTCCCGTCTCGTCCGTGATTGTCTGGACACTGCCTTTGGTCCCACTAACAGCTTAAAGTATCACCGGAATTTCTATGGGCTTTTTGAAATATTTTTTTTTGTTATTATTTTGAAGATATCCTGCTACGGTACTCATTGAGGGCTTCATGAATTTATCTCTCGACAGCTAGAAGCGTTTCATTCAGCATCTCTCTATCTGTACCTCCATGATTCAGATGCTGACAGGTGTGAATATTGCCGAACTATCAATTTAACAAGGCATGGTTGCAAAATACTAACACTATTCTTCATAGAAGAACGGAAAAACTGGTAGACGCTGACCTCGGGGAAGATCAGGTTGGATTCTGAAGAAATGTAGGAACACGCGAGGCAATACTGACCCTACAACGTGTCTTAGAAGATATGTTGAGGAAAGACTTAGAGAAAGTTTTTGACAGTATTGGCTGAAATACTCTCTTTGAAATTCTGAAGGTAGCACGGGTAACATACACTCCTGGAAATTGAAATAAGAACACCGTGAATTCATTTTCCCAGGAAGGGGAAACTTTATTGACACATTCCTGGGGTCAGATACATCACATGATCACACTGACAGAACCACAGGCACATAGACACAGGCAACAGAGCATGCACAATGTCGGCACTAGTACAGTGTATATCCACCTTTCGCAGCAATGCAGGCTGCTATTCTCCCATGGAGACGATCGTAGAGATGCTGGATGTAGTCCTGTGGAACGGCTTGCCATGCCATTTCCACCTGGTGCCTCAGTTGGACCAGCGTTCGTGCTGGACGTGCAGACCGCGTGAGACGACGCTTCATCCAGTCCCAAACATGCTCAATGGGGGACGGATCCGGAGATCTTGCTGTCCAGGGTAGCTGACTTACACCTTCTAGAGCACGTTGGGTGGCACGGGATACATGCGGACGTGCATTGTCCTGTTGGAACAGCAAGTTCCCTTGCCGGTCTAGGAATGGTAGAACGATGGGTTCGATGACGGTTTGGATGTACCGTGCACTATTCAGTGTCCCCTCGACGATCACCAGTGGTGTACGGCCAGTGTAGGAGATCGCTCCCCACACCATGATGCCGGGTGTTGGCCCTGTGTGCCTCGGTCGTATGCAGTCCTGATTGTGGCGCTCACCTGCACGGCGCCAAACACGCATACGACCATCATTGGCACCAAGGCAGGAGCGACTCTCATCGCTGAAGACGACACGTCTCCATTCGTCCCTCCATTCACGCCTGTCGCGACACCACTGGAGGCGGGCTGCACGATGTTGGGGCGTGAGCGGAAGACGGCCTAACGGTGTGCGGGAACGTAGCCCAGCTTCATGGAGACGGTTGCGAATGGTCCTCGCCGATACCCCAGGAGCAACAGTGTCCCTAATTTGCTGGGAAATGGCGGTGCGGTCCCCTACGGCACTGCGTAGGATCCTACGGTCTTGGCGTGCATCCGTGCGTCGCTGCGGTCCGGTCCCAGGTCGACGGGCACGTGCACCTTCCGCCGACCACTGGCGACAACATCGATGTACTGTGGAGACCTCACGCCCCACGTGTTGAGCAATTCGGCGGTACGTCCACCCGGCCTCCCGCATGCCCACTATACGCCCTCGCTCAAAGTCCGTCAACTGCACATACGGTTCACGTCCACGCTGTCGCGGCATGCTACCAGTGTTAAAGACTGCGATGGAGCTCCGTATGCCACGGCAAACTGGCTGACACTGACGGCGGCGGTGCACAAATGCTGCGCAGCTAGCGCCATTCGACGGCCAACACCGCGGTTCCTGGTGTGTCCGCTGTGCCGTGCGTGTGATAATTGCTTGTACAGCCCTCTCGCAGTGTCCGGAGCAAGTATGGTGGGTCTGACACACCAGTGTCAATGTGTTCTTTTTTCCATTTCCAGGAGTGTATATGGAGCGAAAGGCTAAGCTTGTATAGCAGTTACAAGAGTTGAGGGGTATCAAAGGCAAGCAGTGGTTAAAAAGGGAGTGAGACAGGGTTGTAGCCTATCGCCAGTGTTCTTCAGTATGTACATTGAGCAAACAGTAAAGGAAACCGAATAAATTTGTAGAAGGAATTAAAGTTCAGGGAGAAGAAATACACTCCTGTGGTTCTGTCAGTGTGATCATGTGATGTATCTGACCCCAGGAATGTGTCAATAAAGTTTCCCCTTCCTGGGACAATGAATTCACGGTGTTCTTATTTCAATTTCCAGGAGTGTAGAAACTTTTAGGTTTTTCTGATGGCATTTTAATTGTCAGAGGCGGCAAAAGACAGCGTCGTAGAAAGGAGGATATAAGGTCGAAACAAGAATAATTGAATTTAGTCCAGTTAAATCAGGTGATGCTAAGGGAAGTAGATTAAGAAACGAGACATTAAAAGTAGTAGATCAGGTTTGTTATTTGGGTAGCAAAATAACTTATGAAGGATGAAGTAGAGAGGATATAAAATGTAGACTGGCAATGGCAAGAAAAGCGTTTCTTTAGAAGAGAAATTTATTTAACATGTAATATAGATTTAAGTGTTTGGAAGTCTTTCCTGAAAATATTTGTATGGGGTGTACTCATGTATGGAACGAAGTATAGTTTACATCTTTGGGCGGGTTTAGTGACATCTCTGAACAAAGGGACTGTGTCTGTGATACAATATCCACGTCAACGTCTATCTTCAGGAGTCCTGGGAAACGGGGTGATGCAAACTTTAGTTGATGTGTGCAATATCATAACAGAGGGTCGAGTCAAGAAGTGACATTCGATATTGTGGTCGCTTCATATCAGTGGTCGCATTATATCAGTATTAGGAAACTGGAAATGTTTTTATTCTAGTAATGTCTTATCTTACGACTTAGTTTTCAGACAGGAGGCAAGTTTGGTTGCGTCATTAAAGACCAAATCAGTTGAGAAAGAAGGAAATTAAGTGTTGGATGACATTATTTTTCAGCAACGCATTACATGATGTGAGTATCCAGAGTGGAGGGTCAGGCGTATGAACGACCCCATGCACCTCATGTACGTTGTTCTCTTTTATTGCCTCGTATGTCTTGGCCATTTACGAATGTTCAGTTGGCTTCACAGCTAATATGTTCTCTGTGGTGTCGCCGCCAGACACCACACTTGCTAGGTGGTAGCCTTTAAATCGGCCGCAGTCCGTTAGAATACGTCGGACCCGCGTGTCGCCACTATCAGGATTGCAGACCGAGCGCCGCCACACGGCAGGTCTAGAGAGACTTCCTAGCACTCTGCCCCAGTTGTACAACCGACTTTGCTAGCGATTGTTCACTGACAAATATACGCTCTCATTTGCCGAGACGATAGTTAGCATAGCCTTCCGCTACGTCATTTGCTACGACCTAGCAAGGCGCCATTATCAGTTGCTATTGATCTTGTTAATCATGTACCGTCAGACCGACGTTCACCATTAATGGATTAAAGTTAAGTATTCCACCAGCTACGTCAGTTTTTTCTACCGTCTAATTTCCTTGTCCTGTTCCAGACCTCACGCCAGCCTGCGTGAGCTAAAACGCGTGCCTTTCGGCTTCCTCTAATATTCCTGGGTTGGCTCTCCTGCCAATCCACAACATTCTCAGCACTGAGATTAATTTAATTAAGAGAGATAATGAAAGTGAATTGCTGTAGTACAAAAATGTTCCATATGAAGCAGTAAGGAGACGGTGTACCCACAGGAAAGCCCTGAACACGTAAAATAACGAGTGAATGTGATCAGAGAGTAATTCTGCAACAAAGCCCCTGGACCCCGCCGTGCCGTCAGGCCGTTTTGTCATCGTCTGCCTTCCGCATCATTTCGATGCTGTATAGAGATGCATGGGTTCAGCGGGCCGCTCTTCGAACCTTGAAGCCGCTGCTTCTCATTCAAACAGCTCCGCAACGGGCCTCATGAGACTGAATGCAACCCGTTTCAGACTTCCACCAAGCAACAGTCCCTGGCAACCCGGGACTCGAACCCATGTCCTCCGAACGGCAGTCACAGACGCTGACTGCGCAGGTTGGGCGTGCAGTACACACATATCGTATACTGAGCGCCTCTGCTAAGATCTGTCAGGCGCCGTTTCTACGCAGCATCTATACCTACACTCAGTGAGTTATCGCGAAATGCTTTCCCGAGCGTACTTTCTTATTTTACCACATATTGCGGTTTCTTCTCTTTCCGTTCATTTATGGACCGCGGGAAGAGCTGCTTGTACGCCATTTCGCAAGCTGTTATCTGACAAACTTTATCTGTACCGCCTTTACGGTATGGATACATAGTGGGCAGAAAAATATTCGTAATTTGTGCCTGAAAGACAGTTCTTTTAAGTTCTTCAACGAGGTCCTCGCGAGATGTACGGCGTCTGTCTTCGAGTGTCTGTTATGGTGGGCTGCCCATTTACATGAAAGGAAAAAACTCAAAAACAAGAGAAAAGGCTTATTCCAATCAAAAAAATATGTGAAAATATATAGACATCCTTGAAAGTACTGCCAAGGGATCATGAAGCTATGTTAAGTGCCAAAACTCGTTTGCAACAAAGGATATCGAATTTTTATAATATTACACTAATATGACAAAGGCATCAATAACTGGACGTAACACAAAAAGAAGACACATATTATTAATAACAGACATCGCAGACGAAATAGTTGTCTCGTTCCTCAGCGTTGGTACGTCGTTCATGAGCCCAGACACGACAAGGTAGACACTGAATCTATGCCTTCTTCGGTAACGAGTCTGAAGACAGCGTATTAGAATATATGCATGCATCGTCTGGGTCTTCTTCGCCTCACGAGGTCGAAGAATCATGTTTTTCTTTCAATGTTTTTGACCCGGTCTAGTCTTAACGATTGTAATTTTTTGCTTTCTTGCCTTTTGGGCCACCCTCATAAAAAGTTTAGAAGCTTTGGTCACATAGAGAATGACGATGGCGTACCGGAATTTCCAGCAAACAATCGACCCAGTGTCATTTAGAAAGCCCAAGGAGTAGATACAAATTCATTCTTATAGTTCTGGAAATTTTTCGCGGGTGGAAAATTGAGAAACTTTATCTTGGAGCAATTTGGCTTGACAGGCGCCATCTTGAAATATCTCAGATTGTTATGGTTCCCCTTGTGATTCTTTACCTTGTGGTTCTCTCCTTTTTTTTCACCTGAGGTACACGCTGTGCCCCACAGTGCAAAACTTAACAAAACATGTTAGAAATTAAGTACTCACATTATGTACACCATACAAACGTTGAAAAACATTCTTAATCGAAATAATTACTTACCTATTTCTTGTCAAGTAACGCTTCTCTTCAAAACACTGCCCAAGAAGCGTCTACATCGGCGACAATTTCAGCAAAACATCAAAAAAAAAAAAATACAAGCGACCGCTAATGACGATTATCTAGAACTCCCTAAAATGGTGGCTGCTACTACGACGGAAAGCTGAAAACTAAAGTTTGCGAATTTTTTATGTGTGTGAAAACTCTTGTAGCTTTTCATATAAAGCAAGCGTTATTAACATTCTACGTCTTTATTCCCCGCGTCTACATATTTGCAGTCCTCTGTCGCTGGAGGGCACCGAACTGCAGCGAGTAGCACGGCGGTGTTTTACCCAACAGTGTCGGCGCGTGAGAAACAGGGTGTTGAAATCGACTTCCGAATTCGAAGAGTTCATCCACATACGGAGCATACTCTCCTTCGGCTTAACAATGGCCGAACCACACACGAGCGCTGCGACATCTGCACCAATCTGACGTCTTACGTTCACCGTCATCGATCATCCTCCATCAGTGCCAACTTAGTCCCATTCGATTTTCATCTGTTTTCAAAACTTAAGAGCGCCTTCGAGGATTTCTTCGCATTGGCAGCCATGAAGCGGTGCAGGCAGAGGTAAGGTTGTGGCTCCGTCAACTAATTTCTACAGTATGAGATTTTCACTCTGCAGCGGAGTGTGCGCTGATATGAAACTTCCTGGCAGATTAAAACTGTGTGCCGGACCGAGACTCGAACTCGGGACCTTTGCCTTGTGGCTAAGCCATGTCTCCGCAATATCCTTTCTTTCAGAGTGCTAGTTCTGCAAGGTCCGCAGAAGAGCTCCTGTAAAGTTTGGAAGGTAGGAGACGAGGTACTGGCAGAAGTAATGCTGTGAGGACGGGGCGTGAGTCGTGCTTGGGTAGCTCAGTTGGTAGAGCACTTGCCGGCGAAAGGCAAAGGTTCGAGGTTCGGTCCGGCACACAGTTTTAATCTGCCAGGAAGTTTCAAATTTCTACAGTGTTAGTATAAACCGACTGTGTCTCGTAGGGAGAAGCTGTTCTTCGATAGGGCGACTACGCTGAGAAATAAATATGTAGACATGAATGATAAAGATAGAATGTTAATAACGTTTGTTTCATTTAAAAACTTTGAGTTTTCACATAAAAAATTCGGACGCATTACGTTTCAGCACGCTGTCGAAGTTCCGAGCACTGAGAGACAATCTCAACACCACTTAAAAGGGTCTGGAGGTGCCTCGTTTGACCTCCATGGCTGATATTACCGTTCTCTCCCCTCAATGATTTTGTGAGGCCGCAGCCTGTTTCAGGACTATCTCCTCACATTTTATCCTATTCCAATACTGAATTTGCATGCGAGACTCTCTTGCTTCATTTACTTTCCGATTCAGTTTTTACTTGTCACCTTTTCACCTGTATTGTGCGCTGATTAAGTGAGTGGTTATGGGTAACTTGCAGCAACTGGTTGTACACACCTCTTTGTACCTAGCCTAACATATCATTCTTTTTGTAGTTTTTTTCCCATTAAATGCATCTAGTCTTGACCATGGGACCCGTTTTGGCTCGGGTGCAGAACAGGAGGAAATTTCACACGCTACATCTACATCTACGTCTACATCTACATCTACATCCACACTCCGCAAGCCACCTGACAGTGTGTGGCGGAGGGTACCTTGTGTACCTCTATCGGTTCTCCCATCTATTAAAGCCTCGTATTGTTCGTGGAAAGAAGGATTGTCGGTATGTCTCTGTGTGGTCTGTAATCTCTCAGATTTTATCCTCATGGTCTCTTCGCGAGATATACGTAGGAGGGAGCAATACACTGCTAGACTCCTCGGTGAAGGTATGTTCTCGAAACTTCAACAAAAGCCCGTACCGAGCTACTGAGCCTCTCCTGCAGAGTCTTCCACTGAAGTTTATCTATCATCTCCGTAACGCTTTCGCGTTTACTAAATGACCCTGTAACGAAGCGCGCTGCTCTCCGTTGGATCTTCTCTATCTCTTCTATCAACCCTATCTGGCACGGATCCCACACTGCTGAGCAGTATTCAAGCAGTGGGCGAAGAAGTGTACTGTAACCTACTTCCTTTGTTTTCGGATTGCATTTCCTTAGGATTCTTCCAATGAATCTCAGTCTGGCATCTGCTTTACCGACGATCAACTTTAAATGATCATTCCATTTTAAATCACTCCTAATGCCTACTCCCAGATAATTTATGGTATTAACTGCTTCCAGTTGCTGACCTGCTATATTGTAGCTAAATGATAATAGATCTTTCTTTCTATGTATTCGCAGCACATTACACTTGTCTACATTGAGATTCAATTGCCATTCCCTGCACCATGCGTCAATTCGCTGCAGATCCTCCTGCATTTCAGTGCAATTTTCCATTGTTACAACCTCTCGATATACCACAGCATCATTCGCAAAAAGCCTCAGTGAACTTCCGATGTTGTCCACAAGGTCATTTATGTATATTGTGAATAGCAACGGTCCTACGACACTCCCCTGTAGGACACCTGAAATCACTCTTACTTCGGAAGACTCCTCTCCATTGAGAATGACATGCTGCGTTCTGTTATCTAGGAACTCTTCAATCCAATCACACAATTGGTCTGATAGTCCATATGCTCTTACTTTGTTCGTTTTGTGAGGCAGCAGCCTGTTTCAGGAAGAAGTGCCGGTCACTCAGAAGGCAGCTCCTACGCTAACAGATCACACGGTAGTCAGACGACCCTTCCTGGGATATCACTCCTGGCTCAGCATCCGCAGGCAGTGAGCGGCGGAATGGAAAACTGGTGCCCTCTATAGCAGAACCGGAAAACACTGGTGGAAGGGGTGAGAACTCTGCTTGTTAGTAACCTCTGGGTGGGGTTGTCGCTTGTCCACTTGCCTTTATCCTGCTGCGTGTTGTCTCCAGACGTGTGTCCTCAAGCAAAATAAATAGCGACGAGCGTCTTCAAATTTCCAATCTTTGCCCTTCCCGTGGGAACGGTGTGCGAAACCAAACGAAGTTTCCACAATTTCCAGTTTTCGAACTTTCATTTTTTAACTCAGGAGCATCCGCAGCAAGTAATCATCCCAGCAACATATAGCAGCGGACGCAGTTCGGCGCGCCCCTGACTACTCGGCAACCATCTAAATGGCAGCTACGGTAAGCGCATTTGCAATGTACACTCTTCATTCAGAACTCGCAGTATATTGAGAGAAGAGGAGTTAATTCATGATTCCTGTTTTTTTTATTCTTTCTAACATTATCTACGCGCTTCACGCACTGGTATACAAATTTTTCTGCAATCTAATTCTTGCTTCAAAGGGGATGGCGTTTCTTTTCGTAAGCACTCATATTTTGTTTCGTAGTCGAGTTAACTCATTGGAGCTCACCCGCCAAGTGATGTCTGTTGCTGATTCTCCCTTTATTCACTGATCTGTTGTGCTGCTGTGCGTTTCTGGTCAAATTCATACCCTATTGTGTTATTACATTATTTTGTAATCACGGCTGAAAACGTAATTTGTGTCCTTTATATGTCTGGGCACAAACTCAACCGTAATTGTCTAGCATCATGCTGGTGGCGACCTTAACAGTAATTCATTTTCCCATCATCGTTATACTTAATTATGTAAATTCATTATGAAATTGTTTTATAGCCTGGACGATTACGTGTCCAGAATAAGTTTTACGCTCTGTTTGAACAAATATTATTTTACTAGATCAAACTCTGTCATTCATCAATAGAAATGCCTGTCACCTCCAACCATAAGCAACAGCCGAGCCGCTGACGAGTTCAGGATCTTATCAAATAACATTTTCCGATGTGTGCGACAGCTGATTTTTTTCAAGTAGCTTGAATTTATCATTTTATATGATCTAGAGCGGTAGATTCAGTATCAGCCTAACCTGCGGAGCATCTGATAGCAAAAGGCCGTGTTCACAGCACACCCGGCTTCTGGCAATTGACATTAAAAAAGTTTCTTGTGTAATCGTCTTTTGCTGAAACGTGATATACGGCCCTCATTTCACTAGTTCTAAAATATCTCGTTTTAACAGTTCTAAATGTGTAATGTTTACATGCAAAAACAAAGTGGCATAAAGATATGAGAGACAATAGGAAATAACGGGTGTTCTTTAATGTTTTTTCGCACAAAAATCATTTAGATATTGCAAACGGTTCTGCAGTTCTTTCCATGTTGGGCTGCTTGTTTCAAGAAATCGCACAAAATTTCGCCTAGAGGAGTAAAGACATTTTTATTCGACGAAGGTGCTCCAAAAAAGAAAAGTTTCAATCTGAAGTGATCGAAGCTTTTGTTGCAAATCCAAATAATACGATTCCCGGTTTTCATTAAAATTTATACAGATATGTTACCTTCAACAACTTCTCGAAAATAAACTCGAAGCATAACGAACTCACATATGTCTTCTTTCGTGTTGCAAATGCAATACTTACGCCGAAGACTTAAATAGTTCTCATGTCGAAAACTTTCTTTCAGTTTTTTTAAAGTACTATTGAGGCACGTGCTTGCGTATCTGGTGTCAGCGACAGAGATATTTGCATGAAGCGAAAAGGTTAGGAAGAGTAGAATCATCTTATCAACAAAGCTGCTGAACAGTACGCAGAAACGATATGATAAGTCTGTGGAACATATCAATGCTACCAATACCGATCACTGGTAGCATTCCACGTTTCAAAAACTTGCCTTTCTGGTGAGGTATGATGCCTACTGCGAAAACTGGGTTGCTAATTTTCATAAACTTTCCAAAATCTGTCTTGTAGCTGTGTAGAAGAACATAACGACTACATACCTTGCTAGCTGTCCTTTAACTGGGGATGTGGGGTGTTCACAGCACCCCCAGGTGTAAAAGTTAACTGGTATTTAGTGAAGCCTCTTGGTCACACTGTTGAGCGCCTTTCTACCTTTGTTCAAAGGGATGCACATTGTTGCGAAACCACTGTTCGTGTTTTTAAAAGCACGCAACACTACACAACAAGTTTTAAACGCTGGGATGCTGATAACACCCCATCTACCTACTACTGCGACTCCCTGTGTTGAGCAGTGTGCACCATGATGTCATACGAGGAAGAGCAAAAACGTCTTAGAGGGCTGTTGGAGGAAGTTTTCAATGAAGATGAAGACTGAGAGATTCCAGAGTTTGAAGACAATGACAGATGACAATGAAGAAGAACAGTGAGAAGAAAGCGATCATGCAACTGCAAGTGATCAATCTGACGACGATGCCAGTGAAGATACAGCTTCCTCCTTTCCAACAACACCGGAGAGGTTTATGCTTGGTAAGGATTAAGTAACTAAATGGATGACTACACCTAAGCCTAATAATATCGGAACAAGGAAGCGAAATATAGGAACTCAGCTTCCTGGTATCAAACTAACTGCTTTGATGTGTTCATAAATGAGCAAATAATTCGCTCAATAGTAGAGTGAACCAACCTTTATATTGATCGCATTGAGGCCTTCTACAAGAACAAAAATAGCCATAAAACAGATGTAATAGAAATACAATCTTTCATTGGGGTACTTATAATTGCTAGTTCTTTTAGAGCAGCTAAAATGAATTCACAAGATCTGTTTTCTTCACAGGGACTAGGAGCAGAAACATTTCACACTACTATTGTAAGGAGGCTGTTTAGGTTTTTATATTGGTAACACCACGTAGCGCTCTGTATGAAAATCACTGGCTGTGCTGTGTGCAGTCTGTGGATGGGTGGCATTGTTGTTGGCTATTGTAGTGTTGGGCAGTTGGCTGTTAACAGCGCGCAGCGTTGTGCAGTTGAAGGTGAGCCGCCAGCAGTGGTGGATGTGAGGAAGTGAGATGGCGGATTAGTGGATGATCTGTACGTGTGTCCATCAGAAACAGTACATTTGTAATATTGGATATCATGGACTGATATATATATATATATATATATATATATATATATATATATATATATATATATATAATGACTTTTGAACACTATTAAGGTAAATACATTGTTTGTTCTCTATCAAAATCTTTCATTTGCTAACTATGCGTATAGTAGTTAGTGCCTTCAGTAGTTTGAATCTTTTATTTAGCTGGCAGTAGTGGCGCTCGCTGTATTGCAGTAGTTCGAGTAACGAAGATTTTTGTGAGGTAAGTGATTTGTGAAACGTATAGGTTAATTTAGTCAGGGCCATTCTCTTGTAGGGATTATTGAAAGTCAGATTGCGTTGTGCTAAAAAATATTGTGTGTCAGTTTAGTGTTGATCAGAATAGGTAAAGAGCGAAATGTCTGAGTATGTTCAGTTCTGCTCAGCTGTTTGAAAATTAATTAACGTAAGGGATTTATCAGCACAGTAAGTCAATAATTTTTCCAAGGGGACGTTTCACTATGTCACGGGACAGATTTTTGTTCCTTATGAAGTGTTTGAGATTTGATAATATTAATGATAGGGGGCAACGTAAGGAACTGGATGAAATGGCTGCAATATGGGAAGTATTTACCTTGTTCAACGAAAACTGCAGAAATGCATGACGCGGTTATACCACAATTGAGGTACAACTGCGTCCTTCAGAGGCAAATGTCCCGTTTTTGTGTATAATCATAGCAAACCTGCTAAATACGGAACAAAAGTACAGACATTATGTGATGCAAGGACTTGGTATACATCTCAACTGGAAGTGTATGTGGGAAAACAGGCTGAAGTGCCTTCCCAAGTTTCTAATCAGGTAAAGACGTCGTTTTGAGACTTACTGGGGGGATTCAAGGAACTGGACGAAATGTAGTAACAGATAACTGGTACATTAGTATCTTGCTTGCTGAAGAATTACTGAAAAAGCGACTAACACTTGTTGGCACAATGAGAAAAAATAAGCTTCAGTTTCCTACTGAATTGACTGTCATAAAAGGGAGAGAAACTGCAAGTACAATTTTTGCTTACAAAGGGGACATCACTTGCCTTTCATATGTACCTAAAAAAGGTAAAAATGTTATACTCCTGTCAAAAATGCATCCAAATTCCAAGAGTATTGGCACTACAACTGGTGACAGAAAGAAACCTGAGATCATCACCTTCTACAACCTTACAAAAGGCGGAGTTGACACAGTTGACAAGTTTTGTGCAACATACACCGTAGCAAGAAGAACAAAACGATGACCATTAGCGGTATTCTTTCGGATGGCAGATACTGCTTTGCATTAACGCTCAAGTTATAATGAAGAGCAACATCACCAGTTTTGCGTGGAAAGAAGGCAATTGGTAGGATAGGTGGGGCAGCAGCTTGTGCATCCTCAGGTTTGAAAAAGAGCTTCAAACTCGGCTGTTCCAAGATCCATCCGGCTGAAGGTAGCTAAGATCTCAAATATGGAAGAGTTTATTCCACCAGTTCAAAGTAATAAACGCACATCAGGAAGATGCACAGTTTGTCCAAGAAATGCTGACAAAAAACCAAGTTGTTCTGTTTCAAGTGTAACCAATTTATGTGTTTAAATCATATGAAAAACATCTGCAGTAAATGTATCAATTCAGAATCTTCTTCAGTGATGATGAAAATGTTCAGTGTTTAAATGTGGTTTTTCTCTAGACTTTTGACATGAATGACTCTTTTAAGTTATATAAATGTGTCTGTTGTCTGTTGCTTTGTCTGCTAACATCTCTCTATAATTTTAAAATGGTTAAGGCTTTTCTTATTTCATTTGAAAAATAGTATATATACGAACATTTGAAACCGTTTCACAAATGTTATTGATTTGTCAGTTAAGGATAATTGTTCGAGTTCCTTAGTGATTAATATTGTACTTGAATAAATTAATAAAAGACTAAATCCAATGTTTATTGTTTAGTAAACAATTTAAGAAAAATATCGAAACCTCAGTATCGTGTTTATGTAGGGTGCTCACCTTCCCAGTTAAAGGAAAGAACTATCAACTCTGCAAATTTATTTCTAGAAGTATATGAAGACAGCTACTTCTTTTATCAGACATACGTTTCTGTTCCTCAACATTATGGAATACTTCTGAGGCGTTAGAAGAAGAATAGATTACTTGCATAAAGTCTTACTGTTTTGAAACTTTAAAACGTGCGGTATCCATTTGCTCCGCTGGTATCACAGGTGGCAGTTACGAGCGCACGTTGGAGTACATGTAGAGCCACCTAGTAGCAACCACGGCAAACAATAGCAGCCTGACACGACGGGAAGCCAGCGAGACGGCAATTACGTTGCCAGACACGGCCAGCCCCGTGTGCTATGTTCGACGTCCATCACGGAAACACCGCTGTCAGTGGAATGAGGATTCCCTTTTAAATTACAACGGGAGACGCGAACTTCCGCTTGACTGAAAAAGTAGTAAGCGCCATCATAGGCAACGGAGGACGAGAACAGCTCGCAGTTAAAAGTATAGTCACGGCTTACTTAGCGCTTACATACTAACAGTGAACATAGCAGATCGAAGGTCTGACTACACCAAACGAATGTACATTTTCGTGAATTCATCTCTAATATCTAACATCGTCAGGTCTTCTGTGACTTCAGAACTACCCAAGGGAGCGTGGTGAGGCTTTTCCTGTAAGATGTTTTGTAACGGTCAGGTGGATAACTTTGAAAAACCCTGAAGGCTATTCCCGGATGATGCTGTTGTACAGAGACGTCGGGCACAGCACATTTTCTCTTATGTTTCAGCGAGAACAACATGGGAATTGAAGGTCCGACTTGATCAAAACATTTTTTGATATTTATTCTTAGACGCGCCGGGCGCAGTACATTTTCTCTTATGTTTTAGCGGCAACATCAATGTGGGAATTGTAGGTCCGCCTTGATGAAAAACAGTTTTGGTATTTATTTATTCGTTTATAACTCAAACTAGTTTCAGCGGAAATTCTAATACATGCAGAAATAGCACAGTTACAAAACATTGTAAAACATAATTACATGTGTACTGTTGGTTTTGAATACTGTTTTCTGTAAATACTTTCATAATACCTTGTTTACTATACGTTACAACATGGTTTTAAGATTGCTGTCGCTGTTTGCGGCATATTTTCTGTGTTTTCCGGTTGGCGCTTTTCTCAGCATACAACGTGTCGTCTGTAACTGTGTGAGCGGCTGCTAGCAAACAAATACAAAAACGTGAACTTATGTACGTCAGCGTTATACAACTGGGACCGCGGTAGTGTTGTGGATACAGTTTTGGTGTGTTCTAACTTGTTTCGAAGTTTGTCGTGTCCTCACGTTCGTTGGACGGGTTGCAGCTACTTTTATACACAGAAAAACATAATTTTTGTTCTTCGTTGATAATCCAAAACATTACTCCATCTTGCTGTTGGAGCGTGTCGCGAGAAATATATCGCATGTTGCGAGAAGGCTATGAAATTTGTAGCGCTAGTTCTGACGATTTTTGTTCCTTATTTCTGTCTCTGTGTGCGATGGGGTGGTTGTTTTGCATGTGTGTATTTTCTGTTCTGTGTCCTGTGTCAGTTCCTCAGAGCGGTGAAGAGAGTGTTGCCGAAAAGTGTCGATTTTCGTTTGTTCAGTTTTTCCCTTGTTCCTATAGTGGAAGGGGGAAAACGTAACAAACGAAAATACAGCATTTTGCAATAAACGAAAACACATCATTTTGCAATAATACACAAGAATTGACGCAGAACAGAAAACACACACACACACAAAAGAGCCACTCCCCCATCATGCACAGAGGCATAAATAACGAATAGAAGTCGTCAGAACTCCTGCTGCTATTTTCATAGCCTTCTCACAACATGTGATACATTTCTCGCGACACACGCCAACAGCAAGATGGCCTAATGTTGTGGATTATCAACGAAGTGCGAAAGTTATGTTTTTTCTATGTACAAAACTAGCTGCAACCCGTCCAACGAAAGTGAGGACACGACAAACTACGAAAAAACTTAGAAAACACCAAAGCTGTATCCACAACACTACCGCAGACACAATTGTATAACGCTGACGTACATACGGTAGTTGGAACTTAAATAGTGGCAACTATTTATTCACAGCCGATTAAAAAGAGTTACATGTTTGCACCTGTTACTGTCCTTCAAAGTAGTCACCAGCGTTGTGTAGAACCCGTTGGCAGCGATGTGGAAGGCGTAGTACACCGTTAGCAGAGCCTGTTCTGTTGATGGTGCGAATGGAGCGGTCTACTGCCTATCGAATCTCTGGAACAGTTCTGAAGCGAATGCCACGAAGTGATTCCTTCATCTTCGGAATCAAATCAAAGTCACAAGGACTTAAGTCCGGGGAGTATGGTGGATGGTGCAGCACTTCCCAGTCCCACAGAGCGAACGGAGCAGCCACAGCTTGCGCTGTATGCGCCCGCGCATTGCCGTGCAGAATAATGGGTGGGTTGCGCAGAAAGTGTCGCCGCTTCTTCCGCAAAGGTGGTCGCAGATGATGTTCCAAAAACGAACAGTAATACGACTTAAGTCCCTATATTCCATCTTGGGGTCGCGTTTTTTTTTTCTTTTTTTTTGTGAATATGAGATCCATTTCAATGGCCATAAATCGGCAAAACTCGGAAGCCTTCGGTCAAACAGTATTTTTTTGTTTCGGCATCTGCTCGCTTAATCGTTTCTTTATGACGCTACATGGACAGTGCGACAACAGCGTCTGTTTACAGTCGCGGGGAAAGGCTGCCACCATCATAGGGGTGATGACAATAAGAACTTTTTGGTAAGGTCTTATGGGACCAAACTGTTGAGTTCATCGGTCCCTAAGCTTACACAAACTAAGTTACGCTAAGGACAACACACACACATCCATGCCCCAGCGAGGACTCGAACCCCCGACGGGGGAGCCGCGCGATGACAGTAAGACAACAGGGATTAGTGCCCATATGGTGACTTAGATGCAGTCCCTTTTCCATGAAACGTCCCCTTTGGAAAAATATACTGTGCTGTTAAACTTCTACGTTATTTGATACAGAGACAGCTGAGTAAAACTGTACGTAATCAGACAGTTCTCTCTTTACTTATTCTGATCATCACTAAACTGACACACAATTTTTTCTCTTTTTTTTTCTTTCAACGCAATTTGACTTTCAATAATCCCTACAAAAGAATGGCCCTGACTAACAATTACCTATACCTTTCATGAATCATGTACCTCACAAAAATCTTCGTTACTGGAACTACTGCAATACAACGAGCGCCAATACTGCCAGCTAAATAAAAGATTCTAACTACTGAAGGCACTAACTACTGATAGGCATAGTTAGCAAATGAAAAATTCTGATAGAGAACAAACAATGTATTTACCTTAATAATGTTCAAAAGCCATCATATATATATATATATATATATATATATATATATATATATATATATATATATATATATATCAATTCATTACATCCATGTTTACAAATTTCCTTTTTCTGGTGGACACACGTCCAGATCGTCCGCTTATAGTAACCTGTTCACATTCAACTGCCCAACACTCCAATAGCGAATATTCCAACAATGCCAACCAGCCACGGACTGCACACAGCACAGTCAGTGATTTTCACACAGAGCGCTACGTGGCGTTACCAACATAAAAACCTAACAGCCTACTTACATCCCTTATTCAGCACATTATTAGAAATGGATGGAAAACCGCCAATGTTGGTGCGAGGCACCATCCACCTCGCGATGTATAGCAACTTGAGCTGTAGATGTAGATATAAGAGTAGCCCAGAACTGTGTTTCTGGAAGCGTTGTTTCATACGTGAATTAGAATGACAGTCGTTCTAAATGAGCTGTAATGAGAAAGACGCCTTATATCTCATATGTGAACCTATTTAAAATTTATATATGGGTTATCTTGACCGAATCTGTTCATATCCTTTATCGCCGTAGATGACACTGGTGTAGGAATCATTAAAATAAAATCTGGCATGGCATTACTCCCACAGAGGTATATGAGCATTCGGTTACCTCGTTGGTGTAATTAGTAGACTGAAATACTCATAGGAAAATCAATAAAAGAACGCTAGGCCCCATACGTAGTTAAAGTTTATTCTCGACCATCTGTACCCCATGTAACATTTGTATAGCAACATCTTTGAAAATATGATAAGCACGAATGGTGTATTTCGAATATTTTACCAGTCCACTGTGTGTAGTGATGTCTCAATTCTTCACGTTATTTTCAAGCTCTTCTGGGTTTGCTGTGTGCTGGTACCTTCCGTAACGTAGACAACGACACAAAACTGCGCACATTATAAATATGAGTCACGTACAAATCGATGATGTGTTGGCAATTCAAATACATCCAGTGGATAATGGAGTCGTAATCATCCGAAATGCTTGATAAAAGTGACTGACTGCACTTAGTCGAATAAATCGACGTTTATTTGTTACTGTCAGGTTTTGGGGTGCCCGTGTCCGGCTTTTTACTGTTTGTGTGCAGCCAAATATATACAAGTATGGCCTGTGCGGCTGAGCCGTGGCGGCTTTAATTTTGAAGGCCATGGCGGTCTGTTGGTGCCACTAACTACTTGGGCTGCTGATATCTATCCTGATGATATGTCGGGAGCAAGGATGTTTGGTCGAGGTGTGTGTTGCTGATTTTTGGCGGGTCCTGGTATTCGGAGACAGCTGGACGGCGCGTGGTTGGCAAGTTGTTGGTTTTGGGGCATCCTGCTGTCCGCTACGGGCCTCGAAAAGCAGCGAGTGGTTAATTCGGCCGGAGGCAAGGCTTGCTAGATGGATGGAGGACTGAGAGCGGCGAACTGCGGGAACAGCGGTGGACGGCCCGTGCAGATTGGTCGGCAAGTTCCCTGCCAGCTCTGCAAGCTAAAATTTTACGGCACCTCGAAGACCGCCTGCACGGATTGAAGGCAGTAAGCACCCCTGCTTGGAATCCTCGAAGTCACGGCTCCTTCAGATCCGAGTGGAGTTAAGTGTAGCTTTTTATTGGTACTTGTTATCATAAGGCCACGTCTGCGTTAATGTGGAATTGGACCTGCCATATTAACGCACCTCTTAGTGATTGCGTTCATGATCGTTAGTCACTGTAACTGATGATAATTCGTTGTTTCAGGCCATATTCCGTGCAAGTGTACGAGCATTCTCTGTTATACATTGAGCTGATGAAATTGTAACATAGTCTGTGACAAAGGCAAGGCACCCTTTTGTAGAGGAGTATGCCCTAGCAACTGGATTTGCAGGCACTTAAGGAAGTGTTAAGCTTGTAACTTGTATGCTAGTACCTTCTGGAACAAGTTAATAACGCCTACATCCTAGACATTCTCGTCTGTAGCCTTATTTGGACGGATTACTGTCTCCTTCTGATGTGTGTTGGCAGGGTAGTTTTGGCTGCGGACGACGCGTTCCCGTTTCCTGGGCCCCGAAAACAGACCTACTTTCTTCTTGCTGCGACGACACTTCCTTAGTCACATGACGTCTTGGTTTGTCCGCAATCTACCAGCCACCTCGTGTTGGCTCAAGTTAAGTAAATTTGGTCGTTTGGTACGTGCCACAGCAGAGTGTCGCTGTCGCCAATTAATCCAGAACTCTTTGATCTATATAATATTGTGAATTCAGCAAGCACATAAGCTTCGACCCGTGTTTTACAAGCCGTCACTATACCTCCTCTTTAACTGCTCATTTAAACCTTGCACCCTTACTGCTAGTTCTGGTGGGTGATAAGTTTTAAAGCCTTTTATTTATGAGTATGAACTGTTGAGTTCTTCCTTTTTGTTACCCACAGTCATTAGCTAACTCTGTTCATTGTCCAACTTGTCTGCTTGTTGCCTGTTGGCTGTGATAGCCGCCTGCTATATTTTCCAGCTTATTATACTTGCCGGCCGAAGTGGCCGTGCGGTTAAAGGCGCTGCAGTCTGGAACCGCAAGACTGCTACGGTCGCAGGTTCGAATCCTGCTTCGGGCATGGATGTTTGTGATGTCCTTAGGTTAGTTAGGTTTAACTAGTTCTAAGTCCTAGGGGACTAATGACCTCAGAAGTTGAGTCCCATAGTGCTCAGAGCCATTTGAACCATTTATTATACTTACTATGGGGGTCATTTTCAATGTTTCTGCTGGTGTGTACCAGCTAGGGGTCACATTTTAAGTTGTATACCTTCCTAGTTTTCCTGTATTTTGAGGGACTGTGTGTTTTATTGTTTACGGGATTTTATAAAGTTGTATAGATTGTTAGGGCTTTACAACAGCCATAATCAGTGGTGTGGCTTGTTATCCTCTCTGTATTTTGTGTAGGCGTTTTCTATCTGTTTAAGGTGTTATCTATGCTTGGGGATTGTTAGTACATTTGTAATTCATTTTACTGGTTAAAAGTCCGTTTGTTGAACCAGCTTGTGGCCACATCTAGTTAGTGTGACTTCTTACAATTCTTTGGGGCTGTGTATTCCTGGTTTCAAGTCCTGTTCTTAATGGTATAAACTGTTAATGTTTGTTATTATTAATGAATTCATTCTGTGCAATTTCTTTAAATTATTGTGAGTGTTGTTATTCTCTTGACAAGGTTCTTAATTCGTAATGATGATAATTATTGTTTAGCAATTAAGCGTATTCCATGACACAACAAAAGATGAAATATGTGGGTCCACCTTCCATGTGTTTTTCCTTAAAATCATCCCAATCCTTGCTGTGAGGTATCACCGGCTTTTGTTAGGCATTTCAGCGACGAAATAGAGAATTCTCAGCCAAATCTCGTTCCAAGCTAATGACGCAAATGTGAGGAAGAAGGAAGGGAGGAAGATTGGGTTTAACGTCCCGTCCACATCGAGGTCATTACAGACGGAGCACAAGCTCGGATTGTCCCAAAGATTGGAAAAAAAACTGCTTGAGTCCTTTCTAAGGAAACATCTCGGAATTTGCCTGGAGCGATTATGGGAAACCGCGGAAAACCTAAATCTTATTATTAAACCAAGTTGTCTCAAAGCAGAAAGAGCAATAATTTTCTTCAAATCAAATTATGTGTGTGGTCTCGAAGCGTAAACTGTGTTCTTCAGAGTACCCCACAGAAAGAAGTGTAGAGGAGTTAAATCTGGAGATCAGGCGGAATACTCCACACTCCCTCTTCGTCCTATCCATCCGGCAGGAAATGTACGATTGAGAAATACCCTCACATCCAGCTGAAAGTGAGGTAGCGCCCCACCCAGTTGAAAGGAATTATCTTCATTTCCAAACACAACGCTAAAACTAGGAGTTATCATTTCCAGCATTTCCATGTACGAGTCGCTCGTGACAGTGTTGTGAAAGAAATAAGGCCCGATTAATCCTCTTCAAGATGGACCACACCAGACTGTTATTCCTGGTAGATTAACATGCCTCTGCTCGGTTACGTATGGATTCTCTCTGGCCCAGTACACGCACCAAAGAATTCGATCTTGGAAACGTGCTCTTCTTCACATCTGTCAATGAACCACTCACAAAATTCGCTTCCTATATCAGGATCGTCCTCGTTAAGAGCTTGGAGAAGTCTTGGAATTAAGCTTAAAGTTCTGAGACCGCAAAATTCTATGAACACTGCTTCTGCAGATCCCAGTCTCACGAGAGCATTGCCTCACAGATTTCTTCGGGGATCGTGTGTATGCCTGGATTACTGCATCAAAACTTTCACTGTCTGTTGAACTTCTCTTTCGTTCGCTACGTCCCTACATATCGTGCACCGTTCCTTCGACTTCAAACTTATCTCTGATTCTTGTAATTGCTACTCTTGTCGGTGGTGGAGCTCCAAACACAACTCTCCAACGCCGACGTACCGCAATCACGTTATCTGTTTTGCAGTAACACTTTAGCACTCATTTCCGTTGTTCAAACGATAACGCCATGCTGACTGACAATCCTGAAACAAAAGAAAGCATCGTTATGTTTTTCACCGCCTTCTAAGCTATTACTCATGAAAATTGTATTTCTGTCTCCTTTAATTAGAGAGATATTCTGTTTCAATGAGTGAATACACTATTTTGGGACACCCTGTGGAATCTGAAGATCAGCCGATGCCAACCGCGAAAATAGCTCACCCCGTTTTCTTCCATGTTTAACTAAGACGCAGAGAGAATACCTATTTTCTGACAGCGTTTGTAGTCAATACATGATGTATAAATCTGGGTTCAAATGAAATATATTAATAATTGACTGCAGATTATTATTTCTTTGTAAGTCTAATTGAAATGCTCGAAGTTATTGAATATCTTTCCGTTTTTCGTCCCAGAGTAAGAAATAATTGTTCATTAGGTTTAATGAAGAACTTTTAGTTTATTTTGACATATGATCACCTAGGGAAAAAGACAGCGATTAAGAATACTGAGCACTTAGCATCATAGCTTCATAATTAATTACAGATCATTTCTTTACTTTAGGCAATTTAAGGTTGATGTCGATAAACGCTGATTGTAATTGGTTAAAACGACTAAAATGACCAACTGTTTAAAATAGGTAGACCAGATTTTGGATCACAATGTTCGGCGAAATACACTACTAGCCATTTAAATTGCTACACCAAAAAGAAATGCAGATGATAAACGGATATTCATTGGACAAATATATTATACTAGAACTGACATGTCATTACATTTTCACGCAATTTGGGTGCATAAATCCTGAGAAATCAGTACCCAGAACAACCATCTCTTGCCGTAATAACGGCCTTGATACGCCTGGGCATTGGGTCAAACAGAGACTGGATGGCGTGTACAGGTACAACTGTCCATGCAGCTTCAACACGATACCACAGTTCATCAAGACTAGTGACTGGCGTATTGTGACGAGCCAGTTGCTCGGCCACCATTGACCAGACTTTTTCAGTTGGTGCGAGATGTGGAGAATGTGCTGGCCAGGGCAGCAGTCGAACATTTTCTGTATCCAGAAAGGCCCGCACAGGACCTGCAACATGCGGTCGTGCATTGTCCTGCTGAAATGTAGGGTTTCGCAGGGATCGAATGATGGGTAGAGCCACGGGTCGTAACACATCTGAAATGTAACGTCCACTGTTCAAAGTGCCGTCAATGCGAACAATAGGTAACCAATGGCACCCCATACCATCAGTCCGCATGATACCCCAGATGGCGATGACGAATACACGCTTCCAGTGTGCGTTCACCGCGATGTCGCTAAACACGGATGCGACCATCATGATGCTGTAAACAGAACCTGGATTCATCCGAAAAAATGACGTTTTGCCATTCGTGCACCCAGGTTCGTCGTTGAGTACACCATCGCAGGCGCTCCTGTCTGTGATGCAGCGTCAAGGGTAACCGCAGCCATGGTCTCCGAGCGGATAGCCGATGCTGCTGCAAACGTCGTCGAACTGTTCGTGCAGAAGGTTGTTGTCTTGCAAACGTCCCCATCTGTTGACTCAGGGATCGAGGCGTGGCTGCACGATCCGTTAAGCCATGCGGATAAGATACCTGTCATCTCGACTGCTAGTGATACGAGGCCGTTGGGATCCAGCACGGCGTTCCGTATTACCCTCCTGAACCCACCGATTCCATATTCTGCTAACAGTCATTGGATCTCGACCAACGCGAGCAGCAATGTCGCGATACGATAAACCGCAATCGCCATAGGCTACAACCCGACCTTTATCAAAGTCGGAAACGTGATGGTACGCATTTCGCCTCCTTACACGAGACATCACAACAACATTTCACCAGGCAACGCCGGTCAACTGCTGTTTGTGTATGAGAAATCAGCTGGAAACTTTCCTCATGTCAGCATGTTGTAGGTGTCGCCACCGGCGCCAGCCTTGTGTGAATGCTCTGAAAAGCTAATCATTTGCATGTCACAGCATCTTCTTGCTGTCGGTTAAATTTCGCGTCTGTAGCACGCCATCTTTGTGGTGTAGCAGTTTTAATGGCCAGTAGTGTATAACGCCTGCTCCTGCTTTTCTATTTTGATCTGGCTAACCTAGTCACTCTTAGGTCGAACTTAAAATGTTTGCATCCCATGATGAATACCTGTGATTGGTCATAACAAAGTTCAGTAAGTTAAGCGGTGCTCCTTTATACGTTTCGGTCGAACTTCCTTACAGGAATCCCTATAGCTGCTCCGGTCGTAATGAGACACTCGTCAGTTTTAATTGTCTGCTCGCGCTGCCAACCCGCGAGCGTGTCGCCCCGTGCGCAGTGAGTCGTGGGGTCAGGTGCCAACTGCTCGTCCCTTGCGCTGTGCTGAGGCCACGTGGTGGGATGGCGAGCAGGGAGGAGGGGGCCCACGTGCTCCCCGGCGGCCGGTCACGACTGCCAAAGATAATAACAGCCGCGCTGCGCCGCGCGCCTCGTGACGAATTAATCATCCAGGTTGGCAACCCTGCGCAGGGGTTCCCAGCGCTGTGCGCGCTTCGGCCGCGGCCGCCGAACCCGGCGCAGCGTAGCGGCAGAGTATTTATTTGGGCCGCAGGCAAGGTCGCCGCCGCGGAGCGAGCGCGCCGGTGTGATGGTGTTGTCGGCGATGGGCTGGCGGAGCTCCGCCCGCGCCGAGCGGCTATGCGCTCTCCTGTCTACAGTCGCGCCCGCCGCGGGGAAAGCTTCGGAGCACTGCCGCCTGTCTCGGCGATCTGCGGCATTTACAACGTGAAATGGGGGCGAGCTTGAACATAACCTTCCAGCATTTATGTCCGTATTAGGAGCCAATCGAGTTTTCTGTCCAGGCTGGATTTATTGTTTTTCGCACGGAGGTAGAATAAGGGGAGATGGCGCTACAGACTTCCTCTATACGTTGTTTTGAAGCCAGTGTGCGGGGCCTGCCGCCATCTTGGATCCCCCAAAACATTAGCAGACGAGTGTTTACAATTGCGTCTTGTTCGTTATCTCTGTCATGTGCACGCGATATTTGTTTTATATAGTAAATGTTACACTATTTTAGTGAACAACACTGCATAAGGAACGCAACTTCAAACGTTTTTCTGGTCTTAAATGCGTATTCGATACAGTAATAGGACACGAAAATATGACGCTTCTGGCCTCAGTACTGTAATTCCTTTTTGTTTATACACTTCGAATAACCGAGAAGTTAAGTATGTGCTATGAAAAAGCGTGCTTTCGTAATCTATTTCTATTCACTTTCATTGTGTTTGTGTCGATAACTGATAAAGCCAGAACTCCAAAAGCAATGATTGATAGTTTAGAGACACCAATTTGTATTCGTTGCATTTTCAAGTCAAACGCAAATTTTAAATGTTCAAGTTGGCAAGAAACTTAACTTATTTCCATTGGTGTCCCGTAGATGTATGCAGAGACGATATAAACAAGCCAGCTGTCATGTCAACAAAGTGAAAGATTCGTTAAATTACGAAGGAAAAGAACTGAATTTAAGAGTGTCAGGCCCATCGTAATTTACACATCTGCTTTGTTTTTAAATTGTACCTACAAATGACAATCCTTGTGGCAAAGAACAGAAATTTACAGGGTAACACGAGAACACAGTGACTAATGTATTGATCTGAGCCTGGACTTAAATAGGGAACTTTGCTTTAACAAATATGTAACCCTTTAGTACTTATAATTTAACCACTGTAACAGGTGTTCCACACATTTTACTGAAGATTTAATTAACTACATGTAGTTACATTACTTTTATATTAAATTATTGCATTTTAAAACATAAGTCCCCATTTCCAGGATATTTCTTGCCAGGTCTTTTCAGTTACTTGGGAATAACCAAACAATGAAAACCAAGTGCATTGCTTACCTCTAGAGATCTCTTCGCGTTGGATTGATAGGAAATCTAAGGTCAAATCACAGAAATAAAACCATACTGTAAAACTTTACAGTGCATCAGAATTTCAAGTATATATAAGAAAATAGCGCTTAAATAAATCCACTTACGAATGAAATGTGACTTGTTTAAACTTTAGACTACAATCAGAACGATTAGTATACCAGTAAGCGACGCAACCGACATTTTTTATCAAAACACTTCACGACTACACGGAATCAAACCACCAGAAGCCGAATATTTTGGGGTAGCTAACATGGTGGATCTTCAGTTGGGTCGGCTTCACGTTTATGACGTCATGACAACTCCTCTTATTTTTACTTCCATGGTTTTTCGTTTCGTAACCTCTCAGGAACTCGTCTGTTACAACCTATCTGCAACGACAGGCTGCAGCTGACTTGGTCTTTGCCAGCCGGTGTGGCCAAGCGGTTAAAGGCGCTACAGTCTGGAACCGCGTGGCCGCTACGGTCGCAGGTTCGAATCCTGCCTCGGGCATGGATGTTTGTGATGTCCTTAGGTTAGTTAGGTTTAAGTAGTTCTAAGTTCTAGGGGACTGATGACCTTAGAAGTTAAGTCCCATAGTGCTCAGAGCCATTTGAACCATTTTTTTGAACTTGGTCTTTCCTTTTAAACATTATCCACAGAAAAAAAATGCTATTCAGAGTTTTGTGGCTTGTCGGCAGTGACGTCGTTTGATTCGGAGTACTGGCTCTATTTCCACATCACTGATAAGATTGAAGTTCTTTTTCGAGCCTCGGGTAACAAATTTTACCATATTGACCGTATTCGTGTACATGACTGCCACTATGTGCTAAACACTGCTCCAAGTGTTCCCATGGAGGAGAACCTTCTCCAGAGACAGATATGGAACTCATAAATCACACTAAGCGATTGGTTGGTAGATTGATTTGGGGGAGAGGACCAAACAGTGAGGTCATCTTTCCCCTCGGTTTAGGGAAGGAAGGGCAAGAAAGTCAGTCATATTCTTTCAAAGGAGCCATCCCAGCATTTACATGAAGTGAATTAGGGAAATCACGGAAAACATAAATCAGGATGCCTAGACGCGGGTGTGAACCGTCGTCCCCCAAATGCGAATCCAGAGTGTTAAGCACTGCTCCACCTCGCTCATTGCACTAAGCGGCAAATAACGCCAAATATTTATAAACCAGAGTGTGTCTTATCATAAAACAGAGTAATAACTTTGCATGGCGGAAGCATCATCTCTCTCTCTCTCTCTCTCTCTCTCTCTCTCTCTCTCTCTCTCTCTCTCCTCGTCTGCCTCCCTCTCTGTGTCTTTTTTTTTTTTTCTTGGTTCAAAAATGGGCAGAATGATCAGTCATGGTATAGTTGCAAGATTAGCGATAAACAGCCTTCGAGTATGTTTACCGGGAGAGTTTAAAGTGGTACGACCATATAAAACTAGCTGTGGGAAACACAGACACCAGGCTGAGATTTATTCGCAAAACGCTAAGAAAATGTAATTCGTCCACAAAAGAAGTGGCTTGCAAAACACTCGCTGAATTATTCTTGATATTTGTCGTCTGCTGGGGTCCACTATGAGGCAGGATTAACAGCAGAGGTGGAGAAGATCCAACGAAGAACTGAACATTTCGTCATAGGTTTCATTATGGAGTGCGTTCTGGCATCGATCTCCAGACGCTACAAGAGAGGTGTTGTGCATCACAGAGAGGTTTATTGTCAAAATTTCAAAAGAGAAAGTTCTAAGAAGAGTCCAATAGCATATTACCTCCTCTCAAGTATCAGGTCGTTATTCGTAAATTGACGGTGTTCCCTGCGCTGCAGTGTGGGTTGTATACATTGCAGGGTGCATAAACATCGAAGGTATGTTTATTAATCGCTGCGCTCGCGGAGTGTGCTGAAAAAATAATAGTTCCAGTTTCTGTCAACAGGTGAAAAATGGCTCTGCAAGCAGTCAGAATGTGAAAAGTTTCATGTTTTTAAGTCAGTACACTGTTTATTGCTTGGCGACGCATCGTGATTTCTTTTCTGAAGTGACTGTTGGTGTAAAGGATTAAGAAGAGTGAAGTTTCCCATACAAAACGCAGTGGCTACTGAGAAGAAGGACCTTGCACGGCTGGTAAAGGTGTTTTGTCAGAACGGCAGCAACAGTAGCGCTGCATCGCAAAAATATCGCCAACAGAAACAGCTGCGAAGGGGCCCCATGTCAGTAAATGGACTAATATGATCAAAAAATTTGAAGAAATTGGTGAATTAGGTGGTGCACCAGGGAGAGGGAGGCAGCACATTCATGTGGCACTTGCTGATGAAGTTGCTCTAGCTATAGCCGACCGTAAGGGGCATGCTTAGGGCTTGAGCAGTGCCAAGTGAATTCTCTCTCCCCTGGTCAACAGTCCAAAGATTTTGCAGCGCTTCTTACATTGGAGTCCCTACAAGATTCAGCATGTGCACCAGGTGAGGCCCCGAGATAGGCTGCAACACCATAACTTCGCGCTTTGTTTATTGGCACACATGGAAATGAATGACTTGTGATCGGGGTACATGTCCACAGACGAGGTACATTTTAATACGCGCGGTGCCGTGAATGCATAGAACTGTTATATGTGGGGTTCTGCCCCGGCACAAGTCGTGCACTCAGCTTACGTGAATGACAGATGTGATTTCACAAGCTCCTTCATTCTCTGTCCATTTTTCTTCGAGAAGGTGACACTCCGTGGACCTGTACAGCGACGTCTGCATGTTATAAGGACCTCTTTGTTCAACACGCGATTCTAGCTTTGCGAGAGCTACTATTTTCATGCAAGATGGCGCGACACCACGTGTCGCAAGCCAGGCGAAAGGTTTGTTTTGAAAAATGACTGCATCACCTCTAGGCTATTTCAATATGTGTGACCTTCCAGACCCTGCGACCTAAAGGCATGTGGATTCTGGCTGTGGGGATATCTGAAAGACCGTGTCTACCAGAGATGTACCTGCACTCTTCCTGATTTTGAAAATAGCGTACTATGACATATCGTTCTGATTACAATGGATTTGCTGTGAGCAACCGTCGACGATGCATACTGAACACACGAAACTTGTGACCAAATCCTAACAAACGTGACAGAACCACCGTTATTATGTGTTTGATTATTCCTCTACCTCTCCTGCACCCGCGTCACATTCTGACTCTTTACAGCGCCATATTGTCAACTGGTGGCAGAACTGGAACTATTATTTTTTCAGCATAACCTGCGAGCGCGCCGATTAATGAACGTACATACGATGTTTCAGCGTCCTGTGATATATACATCCCACACTGCAGCACTCGGAATACCGTCAGTTTAATTATAACCACCCTGTATTATGCAGGGCTTCACAGACACTCTTCTCTAACGTTATTCACAAATTGAGCGGGGAAGGTAAGAAATGATACCGCTGTCACACGTATTGTCTATCGCAATACACCATAACGTGGCATTTTACATACACATAAAGATCAACATCATCATCATTTAAGACTGATTATGCCTTTCAGCGTTCAGTCTGAAGCATAGCCCCCTTATAAAATTCCTCCTCATGGTGTGGGTTCCTGAGTCATGTCCTAGTTCATGAACCACGGGCAACGTATGAGTGGCCAAGTAAGTGGTCCCGACAGTCGGGATACCAGTTACTTTGGAATAAGGCTGGGCATCTCGGACATATTCTGAGTCGTGGTCACCTTTGTGCTCATACGGCAAAGACTACCAAATCCACCGGTTAGTCCCTCAGCCGTTAGGGGAAAAACCCAATGGGACTCGGGGCAAGTAAGGCTAGCAACCTGCTTCCCTGGTACTTTAAATATGATGCTGGCAACAATCAGAGCAAAATGCCTCGGACCTTTGGAGGTGACGGAGTCCCACCTCTAACTGACACATAAAGATTTAAGTAAGAATATCATTGAAGCTCCTCATAGACAAGTGGCCAATTACGGCAAAATTATAATGCTTTGGCAACGTAGACAGTAGATTCCATCATCTGTAACACTACCTTCCGCTACTGCTATACCATAACCTTAAAGTTGGAGGCAGAACCTAAAATGAAACTATCTTGTTAAGGCAATTATGGTATAAAGCAACAGAGCAGTGTTACCCTCGTTATGTTGACCGTGATATACATAATGGAGGTGGCTTATCGGAAGTGAAAGTCAGAATTAAGTAATTATTTAAACAGTAACAAACGATAATTTACCTATCCACACTGTCCAAATGATGATAAAAACGGTCGCCAGCCTAATTAGGCATAAGAATGACAAACATTCTTGTTCAAGAAACTAAAAATAAGTAACTTCAATGGGCAAACACGACCTATACTTTGTCACACGAGAGTGCAATGAACTCTGGCACCTGTATACAGTATGTTCACGTTAAGGTTGGAGCTGACAGAGCAAAACAGACTATTTGCATAAATATAACAGATAACAAAACACACTATTACCTTCAGGACTTAGTCGGAATTGAATGGTCTCAGTAACATTACTATTAATATATACTGTAGAATCAGAAACTGGACATAGGTTCAGTATTACATTTCAAGCATTTTCCTATCTGACAAAAAAATTGTAAATATAGCTCACTGCAAAACAGTAATTTGGGCGTAGGTTTAGTCTCTCTTTTACCAATTACTTTTCTATCTGACATGGGAATAAAAAAAATCACTATCAAACTACTTCTCACTGTCCTCTGAATAAAATAAGTTACTGTTTTTCATAGATAATGGTCTTTCTGTTAATTGTTATCTATCATGGACAAACTGTGGATCCTGTTAAACTATTAATATGCGCTTTCAATACACAAGAGAAACAGTCACTTAGCAAGCATGAGCATATAACTTTCCAGAATTGCAGTTCTCAACTTTTACTGCAGTGAGACACAAAATTGATATATTTTTAAAATATTGACTTATTAACTAAGCAAAACTTTATAAGCCTCAGTTTTAAGAACTTTTAATTTTTAAAGTTGGCAGCAACTGTTTTAATACCTGTTTGTACTACTTTATTACTTTATATTCTATTTTTCACTTTAGTTTTTTAGCAAACCCACAAACTTTTAATAAGCAATTTTAATTGCAAAATTACCTTCAGCAAAAATTATTTACCTTAGCACACTCTTTTGCCACATTAACTTTAGCTTTCTTTTTACTATGTTGAAGAGGCATTAATTAGTAAAACATAGGACTTTAATGTTCGTTCAATAAGGACACTCGGTAATCACTTTAGCATGGGAAGGATCCTAAGTGGATATGTAATAGAGGATAAATCAAGGTAATTTTTCATAGGTAGCCTTTTTGTTTACCTTATATTTGAAAACAAATATATCATCGACATGAGCTGATCCTTCACTGTGCACTTCTACAATTCCTTGGTTCCCTTACAGTGACTGCGCAACGTGGTGGCGAGTGCATGTCGGTGGGTGGATTTGAAGGCGGAAATGCTGGACTCTGTCATTTCTTGGTGGCGAAGATAGATACCAATTCCAGAATAGTTCCAGCTCTTTATCCATCCATCCGAGGCATTGGAAAGCGGCACGAAAAACCTCTCTCGGCACCAGCACAATACACAGCTTTTACATGAGCAGTTGACAGTTTGGTAGCTCGTCCCCGACTGACTCTTCTACCTATGCCAACCACAATTTGCACGCGCTACTAAGTTCCGTTCCGGAGGGGAACCACAAACCTTTTACATACAAAATAACTAAGAACTCTAAGTGAGGGTCACCAGATTACATAACAGCAAACAATCACTTTAAACAAAACATATCATTTGCATATATTGGTAGTCCTACACAAAATTATTTAAATAAAATTATTCAGTTTTAAAGACAACCAAAAATGTTATGTGAGAAAGACAAAGCATATCATTTGCTCATATTGTGCATATTACAGAGATTACACTTCATTACAGTATCGAATTAATCATACACTAATTACAGAAGTTCAACGATGGAATGTTGAACAAAACAGAAAGCTAAATGAATCAACAAAAGGTATTTGGTGTCTAAGCTATGGTGTTACACATCATAAAAAGTTTACATTGAAGATTCCAAGAGTGCTATCTATCATGCTATGCAATCCACTGCAACATTATTTTGTTTCTCGGAGTACTGAGATAATAGTAATAGACCTTGCAGTTTCTCGTACAACGAAAATCACTACATTAAACCTGTAATCTCTGGGTAGTGTTTGTGTTTTCCTCATGAACAGAGAACTCTTTGGTGAAGTTTCCAACGTCCTGCTACAGCAACCTTAATCTACATCCACATACATATTCCGCAAACCATTGTACAGTGTGTGGCAGACGGTACATGTCTCATTTTCAGTGATTTTAAGTCCTGTTTCATTCGTGTAACGAGCGAGAGAAAAATTATTTGATGTGCCTCTCTATGCACCCTATTCTCCTTTATCTTGATCCCATGATCCGTAAATCGGTACAACAGGGGTAGCAGAATTGTCGCACAGTCTTTTTAGAATATTGATTCTATAAATGTACCCCAAAGTCGCCTTTCTTCCAGAGGTTCCCAATTAAGTTCCCGGAGCATTTGCCTGCTTAATAAGGACTCCAAACGAAGGAGCAATATCCGAGAATTGGGTCAATAGCGTCCTGCATACAGTTTGATTTAGACACATACTGTACCTTCACAAAACGGCTCCTAGAAATGTAAGTCTTCCATTCATCTTACCTATTTCAAATTTTATATCTGGACCTAGTTCCGCTAGTTATGTTCCTCAGGTGGCTCGAAGCAAATGACGAATAGAATAAGGAGGCACCTTATTTTTCGACGGTGACTGCCTCAAGAAATACGTAAAGTTTTTTTTTTGTTTTTTTTTGTTTTTTGTTTTTTTATTACAGCTGCCAGTCACAAACTTTGTCCACTATTGTATTACTTATTTATTTAGCGACATGTTTCGAGGGAATACCTCATCTTCAGGCAAAATGGCAATACAAAAACAACTTTACAACAACGTCATACTGACGTTACATAGTCTTTTCGTATATGCTGTGGTCATCTTTGTTCTTCTGGCGTGGCAGCCTCGTTGTGATGCGCTGAGGTGTTTCCATTTCCGTGGCTCCCTTGGTCACTGTTCACAAATTGTCACCGAGCGATGTGGCGCAGTGGTTAGACACTGGACTCGCATTCGGAAGGACGACGGTTCAATCCCGCGTCCGGCCGTCCTGATTTAGGTTTTCCGTGATTTCCCTAAATCACTCCAGGCAAATGCCGGGAAGGTTCCTCTGAAAGGGCACAGCCGACTTCCTTCCCCATCCTTCCCTAATCCGATGAGACCGATGACCACGCTGTCTGGTCTCCTTCCCCAAACCAACTAACCAACCAACAAATTGTCACTAATATAGCAGTAACTTGGAAACACGATCACAAACAGTTCTGTAGTGCAGTGGACAACATGGTGGTCGAAATACAGCCTTTTCCACTGCACTACCTCAAGGCAGGTAATGTTTTTAGCTATCCCCTACCATGAGCGAAAACAGGCATGTTGAAATGTGCGAACCCACTGACACTTTCGTCTTAAGCGATTGCATTTAGTCAAATCGTGGCAGCCTTTCCAAAAATATTTTACCTGAGTTGCGAAGTTTTTTCTTTCGAGCTGCATATACTATTCATAGGCATATCTGTCATGTGTCCTCTAGTTGACATCAAACGAAGCAGTGCTATGATCCATATTGTCGTACATGAAATTACGAATGAGTATTGACAAGCGCAATGAATTTTCCTTTGTTTGGCAGTTTTAGAAGTTAAAGTGTTTTCCATCGTTTCAGTATCTACATCTACATCTACATCCATACTCCGCACGCTACCTGACGGTGTGTGGCGGAGGGTACCTTGAGTACCTCTATCGGTTCTCCCTTCTATTCCAGTCTCGTATTGTTCGCGGAAAGAAGGATTGTCGGTATGCTTCTGTGTGGGCTCTATCTCTCTGATTTTATCCTCATGGTCTCTTTGCGAGATATGCGTAGGAGGGAGCAATATGCTGCTTGACTCTTCGGTGAAGGTATGTTCTCGAAACTTTAACAAAAGCCCGTACCGAGCTACTGAGCGTCTCTCCTGCAGAGTCTTCCACCGGAGTTTATCTATCATCTCCGTAACGCTTTCGCGATTACTAAATGATCCTGTAACGAAGCGCGCTGCTCTCCGTTGGATCTTCTCTATCTCTTCTATCAACCCTATCTGGTACGGATCCCACACTGCTGAGCAGTATTCAAGCAGTGGCGAACAAGCGTTCTGTAACCTACTTCCTTTGTTTTCGGATTGCATTTCCTTAGGATTCTTCCAATGAATCTCAGTCTGCATCTGCTTTACCGACGATCAACTTTATATGATCCTTCCATTTTAAATCACTCCTAATGCCTACTCCCAGATAATTTATGGAATTAACTGCTTCTAGTTGCTGACCTGCTATTTTGTACCTTTCTATGTATTCGCAGCACATTACACTTGTCTACATTGAGATTCAATTGCCATTCCCTGCATCATGCGTCAATTCGCTGCAGATCCTCCTGCATTTCAGTACAATTTTCCATTGTTACAACCTCTCGATACACCACAGCATCATCTGCAAAAAGCCTCAGTGAACTTCCGATGTCATCCACAAGGTCATTTATGTATATTGTGAATAGCAACGGTCCTATGACACTCCCCTGCGGCACACCTGAAATCACTCTTACGTCGGAAGACTTCTCTCCATCGAGAATGACATGCTGCGTTCTGTTATCTAGGAACTTTTCAATCCAATCACACAAGCAGATGCCAGACTGAGATTCATTGGAAGAATTGGTCTGATAGTCCATATGCTCTTACTTTGTTCATTAAACGACTGTGAGGAACTGTATCAAACGCATTGCGGAAGTCAAGAAACACGGCATCTACCTGTGAACCAGTGTCTATGGCCCTCTGAGTCTCGTGGACGAATAGCGCGAGCTGGGTTTCACACGACCGTCTTTTTCGAAACCCATGCTGATTCCTACAGAGTAGATTACTAGTCTCCAGAAAAGTCATTATACTCGAACATAATACGTGTATCTGACCACTTACGTACCTGTACTCACCCTAGCCAATTTGGTTCTAGTAATTAAGCACTTCTAGATCCTTAGTAGTTGCTGTCACTGAAACCTAGTGTGGCAATTCTTGTGAGACTGAATGAATTATTTTAGTTACAACTGTCTCATACCATTCTCCCTATCCACCACGTATATAAGATATAATACGTCTGCGTTGCATCCCCATGTTACTGAACGTGAATTATCAGATATTTTGGGGGATCATGTAATTACGACATTTTCCTTGGTCTCCATGTTTCATTGGCTGAAGCCACTCTTCTTGGTCTTTTATTGCAAGGATGTTGCTTTTAAAGACAATAGATGTCCATTATCATGAGTGTTGAACTGTTGTCTTTTATTAATGAACCACACAGATCCAAACTACATCTTTCCCATAAGTTAGCCTGTCACCTTGCCGTAATGCGTGCTAGAAAAACAGATGAAATTAATTATCGACATGCATATAAAGCTTAGTCCATGCATCATTCGTACCCTTAAGCTCGTGTTGTAATGATAATGGAAATGTTACTTATGTCAGTGTTCAAATCAGAGTGAGATAGATTCAAATCCTCATTGAAACACTTTTATAGAGGCTATTTATGTCATATTGCATCCTTGGGCAACACTCCTCTTGTAACAGCGAGCTTAAATAATTTTATTTAACATACCCTTTTTCAAGCTGTTACCGGTCGTTCGAACGTCTTAGTTCCTCCTGGGAGTTAACCGCTGATTCTCTTATGCCCCAGCAGTTCGCCGGATTTTGCCCAGGCGCTGAAGAAACATACGTGGTTTTCATAGGTTCCCGGCGTTTTGCCTGCAGCCGACAGCACCTGATATATGCTCACTAACTTCAGTAGGAGGGCGATGAATGTAGCACATACTTACACACAACGAAGAAGGCACTGCATGGGCATCACTAGGTGTTGAAATTTCTGGTCCCTTTGTTAAGAAAACCAACTCGTGGTAATACAAGGTGAGCCATTGCATTGCTCATTGTGGTCACAGGATAACAAGTAAAACTAAATCGTGCTGATGCAGGACGAGAAAGTGCAGTGCTTGTGGATTTCACAAACTAATAAGTACATTATCGTTGTAGCTTGCCACTCTGCTATAACAAGAAGCCACAAACTACAGTGAATCGCCATAGAAACTGATATAGGCGTGCGCATTCAAATACAGAGATATGTAAACAGGCTGAATAGAGCGCTGCGGTCGGCACCGCCTATATAAGACAAGTGTCTGGCGCTGTTGTTAGATCGGTTACCGCTGCTACAATGGCAGGTTATCAAGATTTAAGTGAGTTTGAACGTGGTGCTACAGTCGGCGCACGACCAATGGGACACAGCATCTCCGAGATAGTAATGAAATGGGGATTTTCCCGTACGAAGAATTTACGAGTGTACCGTGAATGTCAGAGATCCGGTAAAACATCGAATCTCCGACACTGCTGCGGCCGGAAAAAGATCCTGTAAGAACGGGACCAACGACGACTGAAGAGAATCGTTCAATGTGAAACAAGTGCAACCCTTCCGTAAATTGGTGCAGATTTCAATGCTGATCCATCAACAAATGTCAGCGGGCGAACCATTCAACGAAACATCATCGATATGGGCTTTCTGAGCCGAAGACCCATTCGTGTACCCTTCGTGACTGGATGACACAATGCTATACGTCTCGCCTGGGCCCGTCAACACTGACATTGGACTGTTGATCACTGGAAACGTATTGCCTGGTCGGACCAGGCTCATTTCAAATTGTATCGAGCGGATAAAAGTGTACAGGTATGGAGACAACCTCATGAATCCACGGACCCTGCATGTCAGCAGGGGACTGTTCAAGCTGGTGGAGGCTCTGTAATGGTGTGGGGCGTGATATGGGACCCCTGATACGTCTAGATACGATTCTGACAGGCGACACGTACGTAAGCATCCTGTCTGCCATTGTGCGTTCCGACGGACTTGAGAAATTCCACCAGGACAATTCGACACCCCATACGTCTAGAATTGCCACAGAGTGGCTCAAGGAACACTTTTCTGAGTTTAAAGATTTCCGCTGGCCTCCAAATTCCCCACACATGAACAACATTGACCATATGGGATGCTTTGCAAACGTGCTGTTCAGAACGGATCTCCACCCCCTCGTACTCTTACGGATTTACGGACATCCCTGCAGGATTCGTGGTGTCAGTTCCCCCCAGCACTACTTCCGACATTAGCCGAGTCCATGCCAAGTCGTGTTGCGGCACTACTGCGTGCTCACGTGGGCGCTACACGATATTAGGCGGGTGTACCAGTTTCTTTGGGTCTTCAGTGTATAACCAAGTTCAGCATACAATTTGCATGTTGAAG
The DNA here is from genome assembly GCF_021461395.2 of Schistocerca americana. Lineage (NCBI taxonomy): Eukaryota > Metazoa > Arthropoda > Insecta > Orthoptera > Acrididae > Schistocerca > Schistocerca americana. The sequence goes on from NC_060119.1 coordinate 1,254,037,141, forward strand.
TAAGCAAGTAACGATCTGAAGGGAATATGGATCACGCTGCCGCCACTGCGACACCTACAGTCCCTTAAACAGCTATAAGCACCAGGGGGCGACCAGAGATCATCCCCTCTTTGGGAAGACCCAGAGCAGAAGTGCTCATGAGGAGAACACGACAAGTGCCATAACACGATTGCCTAAAACTTAGCCCAGTGGAAGAGGGATAGAAATAAGCAAACACGCGTCTCGGCTTATCCGTAGATACTAGACCATTTCTGAAAAAACGACGGCCAAAGATTATCGAGGTACTTTCAAGACGCTTTATTTGCCTTTCACCACGCTATATATTCAGATAAAATGGTGGTTCAGTGGTTAGCGTCACTGTTTCTTCGTTTTGTGTCCCTTTTTTGAAATCGGATATTACTTTTACTTTGGTTTCATTTATATACCCATATCTGTTGATGATTACGACACGAATGTTATCCTGTGTCTATTGATATAACGTTCTCCTTATCAGTCTACTAATTGTATGTCAGATGAATGAGTTCAAAATGGGAAAATTATTTGAAATTGTTTTCAGTTAAATTCCTAAGTGTATCTTGATTCATAACCAACTGCCAGCGTCAGTTTTCGGAAAAGTGATCCGTTATGAATGATTTGCAGTGAAATCATGGCCAAAAAGCGAAATCTTCATCAGTGTTCACGACGTTTCTTTCCCGAGTGAAATTCATACAAAGATGTGTCACTGTGTCAAAGTTGCCTCCGCGCGATGCTCGTGGTGTTCGGAATATCTGTGTTTTGAATGTTTCTAAGATTGGTATCATCCAAGGGAACGCACCAAATCTTCCTGAAGAATAAACATACGAATAAAAAAAATTGATATAAGAATTGATATGAGACTGAAATATCAGAATATGAGAATTTAACCCATCAGCATACTATATACACATATATTATACAATAAATGTGTGACATCTATTGTAAAATTCAGTTGTAATTTTACAATCAATATTACGCCCGTGTATCCCCTAATCCGATAAGGAACATACGTTCCTTACGGGCAGGGCAGAAAGAATAAAATAATAAAAATTAAATAATATAAATAAAAACTATGATAGGGTTTCGAACGCAGGGCGCAAAACCAAGAAGCTGCGACGCCAACCACTGAACCACCATTTCGGCTGATAATATTGCGCGGCACATGAAGTACCTCGAAAATACCTCGAAAACTTTGCCTTTCGTGTCTTCAGACACAGTTGGACTGTCTATCGATAAGCTGAGATACGTGTTCGCTTATTTCGACTTCTCTTCCACTGAGTAAAGTTCCTGGTAAATCGGGTGATGACACTTGCCGCTTTCTCTTTCGTCAGAAGCTCACTTCATAACCCTGAATTCTCTACCTGCAAAAACTCTACATACAGGGGACGACTCCGTTATGTTGCTAATGTGATGGGCGAGAATCGTTGCTCTCATAAAAAAGCGGGGCAAAGCCCATGTATCTCCCCATTTTTTGCATACAAGATGCAAATTTTTAAACACGAAGTTGGTACTAGGCCGAAACAGTGTCATGATTCGTCAACTTTATGTGCCAAGAACACTGTCCAGAGAGAAGCAATGTTGTTGGCTGAAACGATTTTTTACAGCGAACGCATGTGACTATTTCACACTGGTCGGACGGTGCCACGGTGTCTAGCTCTTTGAAGTACGCGCAAAAAGACAAAAATGTCGCACTGAGTTGTTCTCTGAGGGCTGTGAGGCGACGCTACGACTCTTGAGTACCTCAACAAAGGTCGTCCAAAGGAATGGCAACGGCGTCCGACAGTGCTCTCGGACAGCCTCGTAGAAGGCTTAGCCTACTACTGCCAAAGTAATGGGACGTAGGTAGGAATATGTTCGCTGTATCCCATTTTGGGATTGCCAAAGAAATCGTTTAATGGTCTAGTTACTTCTTTGATTTTTCGTAACTTGTAATTACATTCTAAGACAAAACAAGACACACCAAGAAGCAATTACTCGAATGGGACGGAAATCGGTAGATACAGGGTGTTTCAAAAATGACCGGTATGTTTGAAACGGCAATAAAAACTAAACGAGCAGCGATAGAAATACACCGTTTGTTGCAATATGCTTGGGACAACAGTACATTTTCAGGCGGACAAACTTTCGAAATTACAGTAGTTACAATTTTCAACAACAGATGGCGCTGCAAGTGATGTGAACGATATAGAAGACAACGCAGTCTGTGGGTGCGCCATTCTGTACGTCGTCTTTCTGCTGTAAGCGTGTGCTGTTCACAACGTGCAAGTGTGCTGTAGACAACATGGTTTATTCCTTAGAACAGAGGATTTTTCTGGTGTTGGAATTCCACCGCCTAGAACACAGTGTTGTTGCAACAAGACGAAGTTTTTAACGGAGGTTTAATGTAACCAAAGGACCGAAAAGCGATACAATAAAGGATCTGTTTGAAAAATTTCAACGGACTGGGAACGTGACAGATGAATGTGCTGGAAAGGTAGGGCGACCGCGTACGGCAACCACAGAGGGCAACGCGCAGCTAGTGTAGCAGGTGATCCGACAGCGGCCTCGGGTTTCCGTTCGCCGTGTTGCAGCTGCGGTCCAAATGACGCCAACGTCCACGTATCGTCTCATGCGCCAGAGTTTACACCTCTATCCGTACAAAATTCAAACGCGGCAACCCCTCAGCGCCGCTACCATTGCTGCACGAGAGACATTCGCTAACGATATAGTGCACAGGATTGATGACGGTGATATGCATGTGGGCAGCATTTGGTTTACTGACGAAGCTTATTTTTACCTGGACGGCTTCGTCAATAAACAGAACTGGCGCGTATGGGGAACCGAAAAGCCCCATGTTGTAGTCCCATCGTCCCTGCATCCTCAAAAAGTACTGGTCTGGGCCGCCATTTCTTCCAAAGGAATCATTGGCCCATTTTTCAGATCCGAAACGATTACTGCATCACGCTATCTGGACATTCTTCGTGAATTTGTGGCGGTACAAACTGCCTTAGACGACACTGCGAACACCTCGTGGTTTATGCAAGATGGTACCCGGCCACATCGCACGGCCGACGTCTTTAATTTCCTGAATGAATATTTCGATGATCGTGTGATTGCTTTGGGCTATCTGAAACATACAGGAGGCGGCGTGGATTGGCCTCCCTATTCGCCAGACATGAACCCCTGTGACTTCTTTCTGTGGGGACACTTGAAAGACCAGGTGTACCGCCAGAATCCAGAAACAATTGAACAGCTGAAGCAGTACATCTCATCTGCATGTGAAGCCATTCTGCCAGACACGTTGTCAAAGGTTTCGGGTAATTTCATTCAGAGACTACGCCATATTATTGCTACGCATGGTGGATATGTGGAAAATATCGTACTATAGAGTTTCCCAGACCGCAGCGCCATCTGTTGTTGAAAATTGTAACTACTGTAATTTCGAAAGTTTGTCTGCCTGAAAATGTACTGTTGTCCCAAGCATATTGCAACAAACGGTGTATTTCTATCGCTGCTCGTTTAGTTTTTATTGCCGTTTCAAATATACCGGTTATTTTTGAAACACCCTGTATGTTGTACATGTATAGACAAATGACTAGATATTCAAAAAAAATTAAATGCATTATTCAAGAGAAAGATCTACATAATCTGAGAAAGTTAGCCGGCCGAAGTGGCCGAGCGGATCTAGGCGCTACAGTCTGGAACCGCGCGCCCGTTACGGTTGTAGGTTCGAATCCTGCCTCGGGCATGGATGTGTGTGATGTCCTTAGGTTAGTTAGGTTTAAGTAGTTCTAAGTTCTAGGGGACTGATGACCTCAGATGTTAAGTCCCTTAGTGCTCAGAGCCATTTGAATCATTTGAGGAAGTTAATGACACGTTGCTGCATTTCTGCCTCTTATGGAAGCAGTTATTCGTATTAGCATTGATTGACAGAATTGTTAGATGTCCTATTGAGGGAGATCGTGCCAAATTCTGTCCAATTGGCGCGTTAGATCGTCAAAATCCCGAGCTGGTTGGAGGGCACTGTCCATAACGCTCCAGATATTTTTAATTTATGAGAGATCTGGCAACTTTTCCTCGTCAAGGTGGGGATGGTCAAGGATGAAAAGAAGCAGTAAAAACTCTCGCCATGTGCGGACGGGCATTACCTTCCTCAAATGTAAACCCAGGATAGCTTGAGAGGTGGCATGAGCCCCCTCTCATATTTCTATCTTACGATTTTCGCCTCTAATTGCATGCGGTGAAAAGTTGCTATTCCTTCACACGCGGACTTCCCACGCAGCGTCTCTCGTCACCCAGGTGGTCCGGTGACAGGCGGGCTCTGCGGATCTTGAGAGGGTTAAGCCGATGAGTGTGAGGGAGTCGAGTGAATGCTTTCCAGACGCCGACACTGTCAAGAGACACGGCCACAGGAGCCTGAGGGCTAGGGGTTCCGTTACTTCGCAGAAACTTAGCGAAAACACTTTCTGGCGGGCTACCAGCGAGGCGTGGGAATGACTTGTGTACCCAGGCAGTTGTGGCGGGAAAATTCCCGCGCTTTCTGCAAAATAGTAACTGTGATTGGCTTGCTCAGGGCATAGCTCCGTGACGTAGCAAAATCAGCGCAGAAATTGGCGCCAAGAATCTCCATTGGTGGAATGGTAGTGCTCCGGCAATAGAGTGGAATTTTCCGCCGGTTTTCGAGTTGCTGATTGGAACGTTTAGCCACGGCCACTGTCGTGGGGGCGGGAATGTTGTGTGTTCGGCATGTACGGGTGCTCTAGATAGTCGGCTCTCGCCTTTCGGTCGAGGACGTCGTAGCAACCAGCCATCGCCTCCGGTACGCCAGATCGTGTTCTGGCAGTTAAGAAGACAGTTTGGTAATGTATGTCCGCAGCACCGGCAGATAGGGATTTTCCTAGATGATAATCAGAGCTCAGCAGAGCGCGCCTGTTCGTCTTTTTCTAACTTTGTTCTGTCTTGAGTAGCAGCAATTAATGTTGGGTTAGCTGTGTGTCTCTCTTAAGATTTGAGTGGCAAGGAATTGGCTCCACATACCACTTCGTCTTAAACCTCAAAATCTAGTTTAGGGACAACTTCACCTTCACAGCGTTTGTTTGAGTATCCAATTTGACCCAATTTGATGTATTATAAATGTTTCATGTGTTTTTGTTTATTATTTTGTGTTTAGGCTTAATAAATCCTATTGTTATTTTGGACAGAGCTTTCATTCTGTTAATCGGTAGAGCAACCCATCATTTCTCGCTACGTTAATGAAACCTTCCTTTATTTAACTTATTTATCAAATTAAATTATTGCAGGTGCCAAACTCTTTTCTACTCCACTTGCAGGGTTGATTACAGTCAGTTCGCGTATATTTTTTTATCCATGTGCAACCGCAAAAGTCGGAGTTAGAATAGGGGGGGCTTAGAGCATCATTTACATATGTAGATTCTAGAAGAATTTAGTGTTAAATACACTGCTTGCCCCGGCACCTCGCAAGCTTGCCGTGAAGGACAAAGATTTGGAGTATTGTCGACGTACCGCCGTGCTGCAAGGATGCCCCGGTGATGACCAAAGTGGCCCTGCTGTGGAACGATCATCACTCCGTATCGGGTCGTACGGCGAGTTACAGCTGGTCAGTATCCCGGGGGCTCTGAACGTCTTCGGCCTAGAGTCTCATTGAATGTAGTAGAACTGTCTTCACTGATGAGTTCCGCTTCGAACTGATTCCTGATGACCGGCGAAGACATGTCTGGAGGCGCCCGAGACACCAGTGGGATACCGACCGACTGTCGCCTTCCATATGGCCTGATAACCAGGACTGATGGTCTGGGGTGCTATTTCCTTTCATATCAGGATCACTTTGGCTGTAATCCTCTGCAACCTTACAGCATAGTGATCGACGATAGTGTACGCCCCGTCTCATTATCCTCATGACGAGCCATCCTGGGCTTACATTTCAGCAAGATAATCCCCGCGCGCGCATGGCAGGAGTTTCTACTGCTTCTCTTCGTGCTTGTCAGACCCTGACTTGGCTAGCAGAGTCGCCGGATCTCACTGCAACTGAGAACTTTTGGAACATTATGGGCAGGGCCCCCCAACTAGCTAGGGATTTTGACGACCTAACGCGCCACTTGGTCAGATTTTGGCACGATACCCCTCAGGAGGACATCCAATAACTTTATAAATAAATACCGAGCCAAATAAATGTTCGCGTAAGGGCCAGAGATGGATCAACGCGTTTCTGACTTGTTCAATTTTTGAAGCTCTTTCTCTTGAATAAATCATCCAATTTTCCATTTGTTTGAATGTACATGTACGTGACATCCCATTCGGATAATTCCTTTGTGGTGCGTCGTTTTCTGTGTCCTGGAGTGTACACACTTGGGAGACTGGTACGCACTCTGTGTCCTTCCCCGTGTCCTGTCCAGTAAACGCGTGTTTTCCTTTCCTTTCCTTCCGGTCGGAGCGCAGAGCTGGCCCGTGAGAATCTGCGGCTGGCGGCTGCAGCTGAGGCGTCGGCGGCGCGGCGAGCGTCGACTGGCCGTCCTTGGGTGCCGGAAGCGGCGCCACGTGTCCGGCCATTAGGGGCAGCTTATTTATTGGAGGCGGCGGTTTCGCGTCGTTTATCGGCTGTGATTACAGCACGGCCGGGACGTGAGCGCCGTGTGCGCCTACTAATTGCTCGTCGGCGCTGAAACTCGATCCCAGAGCCCGGCCGCAGTAGAGACAGGGGACACGCCGAGCAGAGCGGAACAGGTGCCTTCCTCCACAGCTCACGTCCGGCCCTGATGAACGACGTGTAACCGGCGGCAGGCCGACTGTCAGCCTGTCGTTCCACTGTCTTGCCAAACCGCTTGTCTGTCAGCGCCGAAGTCTCTGCTACAGTTTACCCCTTGAAGGAAACAGGAAAGTCACAACAACCGTCGGTGTAATTAAAAGCAACGGTAGCAACATTAAGAGTGCCCCCGGAAATTCCACTATTAATCGCTGAGAAAAAAGCTGATAGGTGGAAAGAGTACGTTGAAGGCGTCTTGGATGGGAAGGACTTGTCTGGAGATAGAAGAAGAAACTGGACTCGATATGGAAACATAGGGGATCGAGAATTTAAAAGAGCTCTGAAGACTTGAAATCAAATAAAGAAGAAGGGATAGATGACGTCCCATCGGAATTCCTAAACGCATTGGTGGAAATGGGAACCAAACGATTATTCGAGTTGGTGTGTAGAATCTGTGAGACTGGCAAAATATCATCAGACTCGCCGAAAAATATTATCCACACAGTGCCGAAGACAGTGAAATGTTTTAAGTCCAAAGTACAGACCATGCTGTGAGTGTGATTGTATGGGCACACTTAAGTGCAAACTGGTGTAAGCCTTATTCCATAGTAAAATGCTAATTATAGTAGCTCAAAACTCTCTGTGATTTCAAAACTGTGTAGGATGCAACGAGAGTAATTCTAATTAATCATTTGTCACGAAAATTAATTAAATTTCCTACCAAACACACACATACATAACTAGCTTCCCTTCGCTCCGGCTTGCATATGAAAAGAATTTTATAAACCTGTATTAGGCCTTCTGAAAAATTACTGTATTAGAGAGCCGTTTGTTTTTCTACGCAATTCTGACAAAGTCAGATTGCCGTGGTGACTGTTAAATAGCTTTCTTTTCCTGTCTCAGATTTAGTTCACAAATTCCAACACCTTATAAACTTTTCACGCTAATTAAAGGTTCTATAGCAAGGTGTTTTCCGAGTGTACTTCTGACCAAACGCGATTGTGGTAGCTGGAGTCTAAGGTTTTTACTAAACATGCCTTTTGCTTTCTTGTGGTGAAATTTTCATAGGAATTTGTGTTATAGGACGAAAATTTTCGTCCTATAACATAAATTTCTAAAAACATTTCATGGCCGTAGAGGCTGAATTTCTAAAAACAGAGAAATGGATATTTTTTTATTTCTAACGCAGAAGCCAAATACTAATTTTCATAGATTTTGCTTCAAGAATGTTTGCATACTGAAATATTTTCATAAAAACTTTCATCCTCTATTTCGTCCCCATACATGCTGAATTGCCAAAAACAGTGAAACATGTATTTTTTATTTCTAATTGAGAAGCCAAATTCAAATGTTCATACATTTAGCTTTAAAAATTCTTTCATAATGAAATACTTTCATTAAGCATTTCATCCCTTATTTCACCTATCTACGGGTTGAATTTCCAAAAACAATTAAATCGCGTGCTTCCTTTTTTAATTTCTAACCGAGAGGTCAAATACCAGTTTTCATAGATGTTCTGTAATAATTATTAATTAAAAAGAAAAAAACCTTTCACCCAATATTCCACACCCACAGGGATTAAATTTCCAAAAATGCTGAAACACATATTTCTGTCCAGTAAGCCAAATACCAGTTATCGCAGGTCTAGCTTCAAAACTGTCTTAATAGCGACATGTTTTCGACGATCCTTTCACACACTATTTCACTCCCATCTTAAACGACGCCTACAATATAAGATCATCTTTTTATAGGGATATAGGACACGTCAAAGTATTTACAAGTTTAGACCAATTTAAAATAATCTAATTCGTATACACATACATTTACAGGCTTCTAGTTAAAGACAATGATTAGATTTCCTCCTGGTATACAATTCTTTTTCTACAAGTAACTTATTAAATAATGTAATGCCTGTCCACTCATATCTCACTATCAGTCACTGCACACACTATGCACACTTTGTTTCAGAACACTTCACTCACTACAAACACACACACACACACACACACACACACACACACACACACACACACACACACACACACAATGGTGATCTCTGGGTCATTGGCCATTTTCTGTACCGCAACTTCCTATTTGCTATCCTGAAAAACTGATAAAATGAGCCAGCATCCCTCTATAATGAGTGAGATGTTAACCTCAGAAAGAGGAAGAGGAGTTAGTATTGTGCTATGCATAGCTTGGGGGTTAGTTTTTCTAAAAAAGGAAAAAAGAAGGAAAAAACATAGTGTGAAGATGTTCTGTGGAACGTTGGATGTTTTATAATCATAATTACTATTTATTTGTATAACGTTTTTTTACCAAACCGCTACTCTGCTTTATCTAATTAATCCTTCAATGTATAAAATGTATTGCACAGCAGGTACTTTTTAGCTGCCTTTTTAAATAAGTGTATTTTTACAATTCCTTTAACCTCTTTTGGTAATTTATTGTAGAGTTTTTTCCTTGGTGGAAAATGCTGTTTCGAGTTTTATGTTTGTTTTTTTCTTGGTAAATGTAAGTTGAGTATCTCTTGTTCCATGGTCATGGACAGAACTGTTGATGAAGTAATTACGAATGTTATTTTTTATGTGTACAAGTGACTGGTAAATGTATTCACATGGAGCAGTTAAAATCCCCAGTGGTTTGAACAGATCTTTACAAAGAGCTCGACTACCATTTTTGGTTATTATTCTTATAGCTCTTTTCTGGAGTTTGAAAATTGTGTTCATATTTTGTGCATTTGTTCCCCGAGAAAAGAATGCCATAGCTAAGTATTGAGTGTACGTCTGAATATTATGTAACTAAAAGACACCGCATGTTACACACTGATGATAGAATTCTAAAGCCATAACATGCTGATGAAATTCTGTTTTGCAAATACCTTTGTGTGTTCACACCACTTCAACTGAGAATCAATATTCTTTCCTAGAAATTTTACATTTTTTACACAGTCTATAAAGGTGCCATCTACATTTAATCTGACATTGTCATTTTCCCTCTTCAAACTGAAATTCATGTCATTAGTTGTCTTTATGTTCAATGTCACTTTATTGCTTAGTTTGAACTGAGCGATGATTAGTCATTGAGACAGTCTGTCGCGACATTGCCTTTCATATCTAGAGATTTAATGTTCCATGCCGGGTCTCCTGCTTTACAACGGGACGCCACCACAATGAGAGCACAGTTTAATTATGCAGAAGAAATCGGTTTTATTTACTATTTTATATGGGTCGCCCGACCTGAACTGCTGTAGGACTGAGAAAGGAAAACAAATTAATGTTTTTAATCTCTGAGTTTATTTTCCCTACATTTTGTCACAATTGGATGAATGGTTTCTCCTAATTAATATAAAAACGATTGGTTATTTCTGGCTCAATGAAAGACAAATCATCTCTGAAAACGTCTAAAGAATCATATGTCGCAATGTAATGCACTTTGATGTACTCAAAGGTGCAGTAAATGACTGCTTGAGCGAAGCTCACTTGGGACAGACTGTTCTGCTAAAAAGTGGTAGATACCTCCAACTGGACATAAGATTGCTGTGGAACTGCGACTGGCTTTCCAAAATCTATGCAGCTCACAAACGCAAGTTAAAAACGGATCATAGATTCAAAAAAGTAAATCACTGAAAAGGCAACACACGTTGCGGAACTGACCTCACAGATTGTTAGTTGCTTAGTGCAAATGCAACGCTGTCGCTAAAGAGGGACACTTACTCAAAGGACTCAGCGAAATTGAGCCAGGCTGCGGCCGGGCACCTCCCTCTCTCCATATGAATACCCGGACAAGCGTCTCCACAACGCCTCTCCGTCTCTTAAGCCGTCGGCACACGGACCGTGCATCCGAACGTTGAGCGTGCCGAGTTTCTGACGTCATAGCGTAGAATAGCACGTTGACCAGTCACATGGCACAACGCCACCTACGTCACATGCACGCCATCTCTCTTCAGCATTGAGCTGTGAGGCGCCATATTGGGATTCAGTTCAAGCCTATACGTATATATGTCGTTTCTGAGTACCAGCAAATGAGAATCACTCGAAAACCCGTTGTTAACTGCGTGATTCGTTGCAATAAAGTAATGAGAGACATCATATTCGTGGTAAAATAATTTGCGTATTATGAGAGTGTGTCATTTGAAGGTAGCGACACACTGAGGATCCAACAAAAAGACCTTGTTCTCGGTACAATTTGTTATGATTCAATTTCAGTTAGTAACATACACGGTGTTTAAAAAATGACCAGTATATTTGAAACGGCAATAAAAACTAAACGAGCAGCGATAGTAATACACCGTTTGTTGCAATATCCTTGGGGCAACAGTACATTTTCAGGCAGACAAACTTTCGAAATTACAGTAGCTACAATTTTCAACAACAGATGGCGCTGCGGTCTGGGAAACTCTATAGTACGATATTTTCCACATATCCACCATGCGTAGCAATAATATGGCGTAGTCTCTGAATGAAATTACCCGAAACCTTTGACAACGTGTCTGGCAGAATGGCTTCACATGCAGATGAGATGTACTGCTTCAGCTGTTCAATTGTTTCTGGATTCTGGCGGTACACCTGGTCTTTCAAGTGTCCCCACAGAAAGAAGTCACAGGGGTTCATGTCTGGCGAATAGGGAGGCCAATCCATGCCGCCTCCTGTATGTTTCGGATAGCCCAAAGCAATCACACGATCATCGAAATATTCATTCAGGAAATTAAAGACGTCGGCCGTGCGATGTGGCCGGGCACCATCTTGCATAAACCACGAGGTGTTCGCAGTGTCGTCTAAGGCAGTTTGTACCGCCACAAATTCACGAAGAATGTCCAGATAGCGTGATGCAGTAATCGTTTCGGATCTGAAAAATGGGCCAGTGATTCCTTTGGAAGAAATGGCGGCCCAGACCAGTACTTTTTGAGGATGCAGGGACGATGGGACTGCAACATGGGGCTTTTCGGTTCCCCATATGCGCCAGTTCTGTTTATTGACGAAGCCGTCCAGGTAAAAATAAGCTTCGTCAGTAAACCAAATGCTGCCCACATGCATATCGCCGTCATCAATCTTGTGCACTATATCGTCAGCGAATGTCTCTCGTGCAGCAATGGTAGCGGCGCTGAGGGGTTGCCGCGTTTGAATTTTGTATGGATAGAGGTGTAAACTCTGGCGCATGAGACGATACGTGGACGTTGGCGTCATTTGGACCGCAGCTGCAACACGGCGAACGCAAACCCGAGGCCACTGTTGGATCACCTGCTGCACTAGCTGCGCGGTGCCCTCTGTGGTTGCCGTACGCGGTCGCCCTACCTTTCCAGCACGTTCATCCGTCACGTTCCCAGTCCGTTGAAATTTTTCAAACAGATCCTTTATTGTATCGCTTTTCGGTCCTTTGGTTACATTAAACCTCCGTTGAAAACTTAGTCTTGTTGCAACAACAGTGTGTGCTAGGCGGTGGAATTCCAACACCAGAAAAATCCTCTGTTCTAAGGAATAAACCATGTTGTCTACAGCACACTTGCACGTTGTGAACAGCACACGCTTACAGCAGAAAGACGACGTACAGAATGGCGCACCCACAGACTGCGTTGTCTTCTATATCTTTCACATCACTTGCAGCGCCATCTGTTGTTGAAAATTGTAACTACTGTAATTTAAAAAGTTTGTCCGCCTGAAAATGTACTGTTGTCCCAAGCATATTGCAACAAACGGTGTATTTCTGTCGCTGCTCGTTTAGTTTTTATTGCCGTTTCAAATATACCGGTCATTTTTGAAACGCCCTGTAGCTACGATTAAAGCGTTTAGGTAGTCAGAACGTCTTAGAATTCGCCATAAATAAATTGTTGTTACTTTAGATTAGCCGGCACGGTAACTCAGCGTGTTCTGTCAGAGGGTTAGCTGCCCTCTGTAATAAAAAAACTGAGTTAATGGATCAACCACGAACTGAAACGGGTGTCTTGCGACGTCCGCCCTGAGCAGATACAACGAACAAAAACGAACAAAATGAGATTAGAAAAAAAAAGCGTAATGAGTAGCGTTGATAATTAATGATCAGGTGCGCAACCTGATGATGGTTCGCGTCTAACTAACAAGGGGAGGCCGCCAATTGTGAAATTCAGATTCGATTCATACTGCTCATAATAAAAGCTCATGGCCAGAGGTGTAATGTGGCAAAGCACCAAGATGCACCTCTCAGCCGTTGTCGAGAAAATCGACAGGTAAAAGAAACCGTTGCGGTGAAATACTCTCTACGATTAATGATTTCCTGCAGCGTCGTGGCGCAGCGGTATGCGCTCGGGTTCGTAATCCGAAGGTCACCGGATCGAATCTCGCACCTTGCAACATTTTTATTAATATTTTTTTGTAGTAATTCGAGGGCTATTTATCCAGGTGGGAAGAGCAAATCAAACGTGGCGTAGCAAATTTGATAAATATTGTACCATCGATTCATGGGTGCATGATCGCTTCGTAGAAGCTCGACAAAACTTCCAGCAAGTTACTACCAGAAATCTGCAGCAGTGGACCTTGGGCGCTGCATGTCAGTTCCCAGATTTCAACTTCAAAGCTTCAAAAACATGGGTCACCGAATTTAAAAAGAAGCATGGGATTCGGCAACGGAAATCATAAAATTTGTTTCCCGGAAAGAGACGGGTACCCAAGACGAAATTTTGGCCGCAGCGGACACATTTCGGATCCAGACGCGAACGTTGATAACTAACTTCGACAAAGATTTCATAATTAATACTGATCAAACAGGTACGTAAAGAGCTGTTCACAAATGTCATATGACATGATGATTGAATATGATAATCTGATGTATGATAGACAACACCGATTTCGTACATTTCTTATATAAACCATATTTTTATATTTTGTTTGTCAGGGTGCCAGTACCAGTCCACGTTCAACAGAACTCTCGCCGAAAAAGGGTCAAAGGCTGTCCTGGTAACCCGACACGACATGAACAAGGTGACGCATTCGTATACGTCACAATATTCAATCACGATGTCTGGACGAGTCTTGCCTCTTGTTTTCGTATGCCTCCAAGAGTCCACAGGTACGTTTGGACCCAGAGAACAGAAGACAGTCGACGAGTACGCCAAGAAGTATACCAACGTTGTTATTACATCCGCCAAATCCGGTAAAGTAACAACGGGTTTGTTCATGGACTTCTTGCGTAATGCTTTGTAACCATACGTACAAAAGAAAGAATTTCTCCTTCTGATCGACTCTTGGGGTGGGCAAACGAACCCGGCGTTATACGATGAGATGTTCCAGGACGATAAGAAGTCACCAACGTGCACTATAAAAGTCATTCCTACAAAGTGCACTCCTCTCGTCCAACCGTGTGACGTGTATTTTTACCGGCAGGTAAAAAATTTGATCAAGCGCCTTCAAAATTGTGCTTTTTTAATCGAGCGAAACCGTGACATCAACTCCAGAGACGATTGTATAAAAATCCAATCCATTGTCCACCACCAATTGTCTTCTCCGATTTTTGCCGATATGATACGATACGCGTGATATGCATCAAACCTGACGAACGATAGAATAATTTTTCAGAACATCAATCAGGTGTGTTTCCCAACAGACAATTTAAAAAACAATTGTTCTTGTAAAAACGCATCGTTTATCAGATGTGCTCGGTGTCGTGCTGTTTTCTGCTTTCCATGTTTCTGTGATAACTATCACTCTGGTTCGTGCGATACTCCAGCTACTTCTGGTCACTAATTGTTAATTATGTGCGAGTGTATTCCGAACTTTTCAATAAATTGTATCCACTTGAATATTATTTGTGATACTGTGTTTTATTTCAAGTATTATTTTTCCACGACATACGACTTACAACAACTTATTATATGCATAATTGTTGCAACTGATTCCCGGGAATTTTATATATATATATATATATATATATATATATATATATATATATATATATAGTGTGTGTGTGTGTGTTTATACATTTGAATTACAAAAAACAAATAATTAAAAAAAATCGCATAACGTGAGATTCGATCCGGCGACCTTCGTATTATGAACCTGAGCGCTTACCGCTGCGCCACGACGCTGTAGAAAATTGTTAATCGTCGAGAGTATTTCACCGCAACGGTTTCTTTTAAATGTCGATTTTCTCGACAACGGCTGAGAAGTGCATCTTGGTGCTTTGCCACATTACACCTCTGGCCATGAGCTTTTATTATGCGCAGTATGAATCGAATCTGAATTTCACAATTGGCGGCCTCCCCTTGTAAGTCTAAATATTTTTTTCCTAACACTCGCGTATGTAATAGGTTCTGATGTTTTATTATTAGTTTAACGTAAGAATATACTACAATATTTGATGTTATGTAAATATAGGTTTACCTTTTTTTGAGGAGTGAGTTTGTTCGATTGGCTTAATCTACAGGACAGCTTGCGCTACTTGTATAAAGATATTTTGTTCTTCTATTGAGTTTCGTAATTTAAATGTTGTAAAGATTCTGCTACTGGGTAGGAACAATGATCAAATAAGAACGACCTTAGGGTTTTACTAAAATATGGGAACGATAAAATAGTGTTTATGTGGAGAACTATTGAAAATTTGTGTCGCACTGTTCGTAATGGAACGTTTATAAGCCTGTGTCCTTATTGATTGGACATAGTGTTGTGGACTGACAAGACAGCCAGCCCACAGTGACGGGTAACCGAAAGGCACGCACTTAAACTCACGCAGGATGGCGTGAGGTCTGAAACAGGATACGTAATGAATGCTATAAAGAAAAGTACGTAGCTTCTGGAATACTTAACTTTAATCCATCATTTGTATACATCGTTCTTGATGAGACATGCTTCATACGATAACTATCAATTGCTATGGCGCCTTGCTAGGTCGTAGCCATTGACTTAGCTGAAGGCTATTCTAACTATCTTCTCTGCAAATAAACGAGGCTTCGTCCGTTGCATCGCTAGCTAAGTCGTCCGTACAACTGGGGCGAGTGCTAGTAAGTCTCTCGAGACCTGCCGTGTGGTGGCGCTCGGTCTGCGATCACTGACAGTGGCGACACGCGGGTCCGACATGTACTAAATGGACCGCGGCCGATTTAAAGCTACCACCTAGCAAGTGTGGTGTCTGGCGGTGACACCACACATAGTACTTTCGTTTTTGTCTTAAAACATGCACATCGATATTGAAGTTTTTATTTATGTGTACTACATATATAACAACGTGACTAGGATATGAACAATGGAGAAAATGTGCGTTTTAATAGACCCAATGTGGGAATTTTACGCGCGCCTGTTGAGTAAACAATGTGATTTACGAACTAGAAACATCCCACAACTGCGGCTGGAGTGCGTTGCGATCGCGTATACGACGCTGGGGCCCACGTACAGTATGCACAAATCGCATCGTTCCTGAGCGTTCAGCAGCACGTTGGACTTGGCACGCCCAGCGTTATAGCTCGACAGCACGGCCCGTGTGCCGACGACCTTAGACCTGCCTCTCTGCTCCCAGAAACCCACGGCTTTGAGGCGAGGATTCGCAACTTTCGCCACACTGGCGACCAAGAATTACTCAGTACACGCTAAAACGCAGTGGGAGCCTGTGAAAACTTCTTCACTGTCGCTTACTTTGCGCCCATTCACAATCCAGAGGTTGGTACACTGTACACGCTGCGTTGCCACTCACTGGTTCAGACATTCACGCCACAGCGCTGTGCCGACGACCAGTCTGACTGGCCGAGAGTGTCAGGACGGTCAGATTGTGCAATTTTCCCACGATGAAAGCGGCAAAATGTCGGTGTCGCGTGTTTGAATCAGCCGACGGGATGTGCAGATTCGTCACGCCAGCGTTACCCAGGGGACCTGTGATCGCTTTGCTCTAAGGTCTGTGCCGCCTCGCAGGCAACGGATCTCAGCCAGTTTTTGGGTCAACAGTTCTGTGAACCAGGAGCGCCACAGGGGGTCCCAAGCTGTCCCGCGTTCAGAGCGCTGAGGCGGCCCATCTCTCTCGCCACATCCTCTCAGGCCTGCCTCAGGGACGAGAAATCCACGAATCTTACTTCAAAGCCGTTAGCCACGTATTTTCCCTCCAACACAGTTAAGAACAATAAGCTGCCAAATTTACATACTATCGCAAAGCGATATGCAACTGTTTTGCCACAACATCAAGGGCAGATGAGAAACCAATCACACAATCAGAGTAACATCCCATGCATCCAAGCTGCTGACAAGAATAATGTACAGAAGAATGGAAAAGAAAATGAGGATCAATTTGGCTTTAGGAAAGGTAAAAGCACCAGAGACGCTGTTCAGACTCAAAAGTCAGTAGTGGTAGTGGATGCAAGACTGGTGAAAAATAAAGTTACACCCATAGTTTGTGTCGATCTAGAAAAAGTGTTCAACAATGTGAAATACTGCAATTTGTTCGAAATTCTGAGAAAAGTAATAGTAAGCTACAGGAAAAGACGAGTGATATACAATGTGTCTAAGAACCAAGAGGGAACTATAAGAGCCCGCATCTCGTGGTCGTGCGGTAGCGTTCTCGCTTCCCACTCCCGGGTTCCCGGGTTCGATTCCCGGCGGGGCCAGGGATTTTCTCTGCCTCGTGATGGCTGGGTGTTGTGTGCTGTCCTTAGGTTAGTTAGGTTTAAGTAGTTCTAAGTTCTAGGGGACTCATGACCATAGATGTTAAGTCCCATAGTGCTCAGAGCCATTTGAACCATTTTTTGGAACTATAAGAGTGGATGAACAGGAACGAAGCGCTCCGATTAAAAAGAATGTAAGGTGTGAGACAGGGATTTTTCCGCCTTACTGTGAACAATGACGGAAGTAAGGAAAGGTTCAAAATTGGGGTTAAAATTCAGGGTGAAAGGATATGGTTCAAATGACTCTGAGCACTATGGGACTTAACTTCTAAGGTCATCAGTCCCCTAGAACTTAGAACTACTTAAACCTAACTAACCTAAGGACATCACACACATCCATGTCCGAGGCAGGATTCGAACTTGCGACCGTAGCGGTCGCGCGGCTCCAGACTGCAGCGCCTAGAACCGCTCGGCCACTAGCTTATGTTGTTTTATCTGTGGAAACTAGATGGGCACACAGCTTGTCAGAAAGTGGTTTAATGGGATGAGAAAGAGCAGAATTGTGTAAATTTGTTTTTACATTACAGTAGGCTACTACTAAATGACACAGCAATGACGTCACACAGTGTGCACCGGCGCGGTGAGCAGACAGCAAACACGTGTCATACCAAGAGCAATGTGAACTACCCATCCACCACCAGCAACACACCTGGTGCAGTCATTGAGTCGGCGTCGGCTCTTAACACAAACAGATCTCAAATTGCTTGTATGCACATGCACTTTTTGCTTTACACTTTCATTCGTGTCAGTTTTTTCGCAATTAATTTAGAATGTCGCAGCAAGTTTTCCTCGACAGAGCTTCGAGAGTTACAAATAACAACCTTAAAAGCTAGAAAAATACAACGCGCATGAGAACATACTCAAATACTCAAAACACAGGTTCTCGTATTTTCTCTAAAGAACTGTATAAGTTCCCTGGAGCATAAACAAAATGTTCGTATCCTTCACTAAATTATCGCAGTGTACGAAAGTCGTAATGATAGTCTACAAGGAGATAGTTATTTGTTAATTTGTAAGACGGTGCATTATGACGACAAAATTGACAAATCTTGCATCATTTATCTTGACGTCGTTGGGCAATGATGTAGTATTTTCCAGTGCCCTATTTTGAATGGCTTCCTCCAGAGAACGTCGAAACTTTTGAAGTCATAAACGTACTAGAAAACTCTAAAAGTGAGTACAAAATACCCCGAGAGTATTCACGATTTACAATCCGATTTGCCCTTATGTCCAGAAAAAAAATCTCACAATAAGAAACCAAAGAAATTAATTTCGACCATATATGATAAGAAAAAGTATGTTATTCATTACAGAAATATGAAACACCGTTTGCAACATAAACTGGTTTTAAAAATTAATTCATCGAATTTTGTCTTTTAAGCAAACTCCCTGGATGAAGCCATACATTGAGACTAACGCACAAAAATGCATGATTCCAAGCAATGAGTTCCAGAAGAACTTTTTCAGACTGATGAACAACAGTGCGTATGGGAAAACCATGTACATTGAACGAAAGACAAGAGGCATAAAGACTGATAACATGCTGCGAATTTAGATTTGAGGCAGTACATTAATTGCCAAACCAAATTTTTTAAAGGAGCCTTATTTTTAACGAAAATTTGGTCGCCATTAAACTGAGCAGGTTTTAATGTTGTCTTTCATAAGCCCATTGCAGCAAAAATGGCCATTTTCCGTATTTCGGAAATGCCTCATTTCGACTTCCATTATGAATGCATATTAAACACGTTCCTGCCAAATCATATAAAATTATCCTACACAGGCACAGACAGCTTAATCCATCACATGAAAACTCCAATCACATGCGAGAATAACAGCAGTGAGGTGTATGCAAGGTTCGATAATACGGGATTCTCAGTAAATTACAGGTACAATATTCCGCTGCTGAATAAAAATAAAGAGGTTGGTGGAATGAAACAGCAATGATTGCAGACAATGTGTGCTGGATTCAGAAGTACGTGATCCAATTTAAACAACGTGTTGTTTCTACTATTAAACAACATAAACTTGCTTTGTCTACACAAGGCAATAGACGTGTGATACTTCCCAATAGAGTACATACGGCGGCCTAGTGTCATTAGAGCATGAGAAATGATGGTGCTGTCAAGTTTATGTAAGTTATTGGTTCTAATTTCTGAACACTACCAGTTTTGTAACTTATCACTTCCAGCTTTGTAACTTATGTAGGTTCTCTTTATCTGTCACTTATCTCTACCACCTTTGTAACTTAGGTAGGTTCCCTTTATCTTGAGGTACAGTTTTCAATAGAAAGTAAGTAATCCACTGCAATTGGACAGATGGTGAATCTGTAAAAAACTTGTAAAAATCTTGAATATGAAAACACTGTGTATAAAAACACTGAACGTAGAAACATTGTAAGTAAAAACATGGAATGCAAAGACATTGTATTAAAATTTGATAATAAATTTGTTCTCTATAGTATTTTGTGTTCGAGTTTTTATTTTCTTTCCCATTCCTCTGTAGCACACTGTCTGTGCTTCGTGTAACACATCACTAGTGAAGCGACATGCATCGTGTGACACGTGAGAAGATAAATCCTGCGCTAACTTCTACAAGGTATATCTTTCCCAGTAACCGGTGGTACCGGCGTTCAGAACATCTTTCCCAGCCACGTGTGTCACTAACGACGGAAATCGAATATTTATACTTTCTTGAATATAGCACAAAGATGCAGATCGGTAATTTTTTGAACATGGGACATAGATTCAGGTACGTATTTTTGTGTGTGTTTGTGCTTGTGAGAGAGAGAGAGTGAGAGTGAGAGAGAGAGAGAGAGAGAGAGAGAGAGAGAGAGGGGGGGGGGGAGGTGAGGGAGGGAGGGAGAGAGCACATAAAGCCAATATTAAGCTACGTGCCAAACGCCCTTATGAATTGTCCGACTCTGTAAGGTAGAAGGCGAAAGTTGTTTATTGCTTGAAAACGTGTATGTCCTGTGATGTTTCACCACAAGCATATAATACAATCTGTGATATTTGTATTTCTCTCATTTTCAAGACTAGCTGACATATTTTCAGCACAAACTGACATGTTTTCGGGGGCAAGTTGATACGTTTTTGGAAGCAAGGTAAATATCTCAACAAAATGAGTGTCTTCGAGCTTGGCGCCATTTTCAAGCAATTGAGTGCTTCATTTTAATATTATGCTATGATTGAATGGAGAGGGAAGGGAGGGGGGGGGGAGGGCAAGCGTTACAAAGCACAGTTGGTCTAATTCCATCATCTTGGATATTTAAAACGTTATTTGTTTCGTTCTAACTTCCGACCATCTTACTTCGTTTTGTTTTCCCGCCAACGCCATCTTCCATTTTTAAATTTCCTGACGTCTATAATATTTGAATTTCCCATCCAACACCATCTATAACTTTTAAATTTCCTGCCAACGTAATCTTGATGACTATCATGAGACCGCAGAGCTGCGACTGCAATGCCGAGTAGTGGAGGTAACTGTGTTCCAAGTAATACAGTGTCATGCTACTCGCATATTCATACACGCAAAATACCAATGACAGCTGTAACTAACATTAATGTTTCTTTGCTAGTGCATACCGATACACAACACATCGGTTTCTGCCACACGGACGACCATTAAGTGGGTCACAAGTCTATACCGTGAAGTAAACAAAATTAAATTCAACTCATTTCGATGCTGCAACTATCGACACGTATTCTGGAGATCGGAAAGAAAACTGGTTGAAGCAAAACAACGACGTTCTTCTTGTGGAATAATTTTGTTCATGTACACTACTAGCCATTAAAATTGCTACACCACGAAGAAGACGTGCTACAAACGTGAAATTTGTAAGTAGGCTGTTTAGGTTTTTTTATTGGTAACGCCACCTCTGTATGAAAATCACTGGCTGTGCTGTGTGCAGTCTGTGGCTGCTTTGCATTGTTGTAATACTCGCCATTGTAGTGTTAGGCAGCTGGCTGTGAACAGCGCGTAGCGTTGCGCAGTTGGAGGTGAGCCGCCAGCAGTGGTGGATGTGGCGAGAGAGATGGCGGAGTTTTGAAATTTGTCATGAACTGCTATATTTATATATGATGATATCAAGGTAAATACATTGATCGTTCTCTATTAATATCTTTCATTTGCTAACTATCCCTATCAGTAGTTAGTGCCTTCCATAGTTTGAATCTTTTATTTAGCTGGCAGTAGTGGCGCTTGCTGTATTGCAGTAGCTTGAGCAGCGAAGATTTTGTGAGGTAAGTGATTTGTGAAAGGTATAGTTTAATGTTAGTCAGGGCCATTCTTTTGTAGGGAATTTTGAAAGTCAGATTGCGTTGCACTAACAAAATATTGTGTGTCAGTTTAAGCACAGTCATGTATAAATTGTTGAAAGGGGACGTTTCATATGGCGACCCTGCCAGGATACCTCACTGGAATCTTCTGATTTTTTCTTGTAGTTTGTGTAATTAGTGTAGATTTTGTTTATTGCTAGCGCGTAATTATAGAGAGAATTTCCTTTGTAGTTGTAGTTTTTCATTTTTGTACAGCAAAACAGTTGTGGCATGCATCCAGATTTGCAGCAAGTTTTTCGCAGCTGCGCTTGCAATTAACTAAATATTATTTTCAGTGCTATGTTAATGTGTTCTCTTATTTTTGCTCTTCAAATTGTGCTTTTCTGTGTTGTCGTGTGAAATATTGTGACAATAATGGCGTGTGAAAAACGTAATACTAGGCTCCAAAGTAAACTGAGAAATGACAGTGAAGACGAAAGCAGTGTGATAGCGCCGCAGAGTAATGAATTAACTAATGTTCAAAGTAGTAATTTGGTAATTGCGCATAGGGAAATGGAGCGGGCGGCAAACAATGGTGTAGACAGTGAAACAGGTAGTGAACAGGGAAGCGTTATCGATCGATTGGTCGGCAACAGCTCGCCTCAGGAATCGGGAATGACAGAACACAATATTGCAAATACTGCAGACTCAGGTTTTGGGTTCTCACCGTTTTCTCAAATGAGTCAAGACACATTTTCCGCTTGTCAAAATGTGAATGTTGCCGGTGCAACTTCACTGCCGAAAAGCACCGAGGAACATGTTTCAGACACCAGAGCATTGTTATTACAATTAATGCAACAACTGGGACAAAAGCTTGAAAAGTTAGACACAATGGAACAAAATCAGAGACAAACACAGCAAAAGTTAGACACAATGGAACAAAATCTTCAAAAGTTAGACACAATGGAACAACACCAGAGACAAACACAGCAACAGTTAGACGCAATGGGACAAAATCTTCAAAAGTTAGACACCACACTTGAACAAACACGTGAAGATTTAACTAGTGAGTTACATAACATTGAATCGAAATGTCAAAAAGTCTGTAATGACATAAAAACACAAATTTGTGAGCATTTTCAACCCATTTTTTCGCGGCATGAAAATGTATTACAGAATCACGAAGCAGCCATAAAAGAACTGCAAACCATTGTTCATGAAAATCACAACACCTTGCAAGCTAAAATTGACTCAGTTGCATCTACCGATTCGGTTACGCAACTTGCAAAAACTCAAGAAAACTTAAAGGACACAGTAGATACGATTTCAACACAAATGGACACTCTGAAACTTGGTTCAGAAAAACACGCTGAGTAAATGTGTTCACTATCAGAGAAAGTAGCCGAACTTTCGGATAAGGTCACTAACTTATCTACAAAGGTAGATGATGATCTGGATGACACAAGACCTGTAGCCTTCACTGACACAGAAGAGTATGAACAAATTAGAAAATTCAAACAGAATCAAAATCAAATCAATACACAGTACAAAAGAGAAATCCGAGAAGTACAAGATCAGCTGACACAGGTAATACAAGAATTACGTATTTCAGAGGATACTCGCGCCCCAATACGGGAAGAGGGACACAGAAATACGGAACAGCCACAAAATAATAACACAGGGCATTTCGGAAGTTATGAAAGAAATTGGCAAGGTGCACCGAATTTTGAAATGGAACCGCCGAAACGACGTAACAATGACCGATATGCGACTCGCCGACATGATGACTTTGACTATAAGCTGTTCATTACTACACGTAAATTCAAAACATTTAAGAATTCTGGCAACGACATTTATCCACAAGCATGGCTCCATCAATTCTCTCATTGTTTTCCTCCCAACTGGTCATTAGAGCACAGATTAGAATTTATGTGTGGCTACTTGGAGAATGAACCAGCTGTAAGAATGCGATCGGTAATTCACGATTGCCACAGTGAAGGAGAGTTTTACCATGCCTTCCTCTCAGCATATTGGTCTCAAGCCACACAAGATCGAGTAAAACATAGCATCATAATGATGAAACGTTTCGAAACAATCTGAATTTTCCAGTCTTGTGAAATATTTTGAAGACATGTTGCATAAGAATCAGTATCTTTCAAACCCATACAGCCCCTCAGAACTCATCCGCATTTGCTTAATCAAACTGCCTGAACATTTACGACATATTATTTTGGCAGGACGTTGCAAAGACGACATCGAAGCATTTCAGGGACTGTTACAAGAACTGGAAATTGACACTGACAATCGCGGAACGCAGGAGCACAACAATTACAGATCACATCCGTCGCAATTCCGCGATGAAAGAAGTAATAACTTGACACGACAAGGCTATTCTCACAACACAAATCGTGACCAAAACAGACACCACCCGTATGACAACCGTTGGCAGAGTAATACTAGTTACAGAGAAAGATCGCATTTCCGTAGTAATGAATATGACAGAGACTACCATAGAAACAGACAATATGGGAACAAAAGCAATTATGATCAAGGGAGACAGAATAACTTCATATGCTACAGTTCAGCGCGCAGTTACGATTCCGGGAGAAATTCGCCACCACATGACCGACAGACAAGAAACTACAGGAACTACCAACATGACGACAGACGATGTGATCGTAACGACAGACCTGAATTTCATCAGAACTGGCGGGATTTAAACAGGGCTGGGCCCTCTGGGCAAGGTGAATTTGCAGCAGTTAGGTCTCCAAATCCCAATAACGGCGCGCGCCAACAAAGAAACAGACAATGACTCGCACCGCAGGCAGCCACCAGCGCCGGCTGGCTCACGGAAAAATAACATAGACGCTAACCTTGAGAAAAAAAATTTCAGTATTCTTTACCGACGTATACCAAATGACAATTGCATTCAAGTTCAAACTCTGAGTACTAGGAAGAGTAAAGGTTTACACCACATTTCACATGTAAAACCATTTATTGAGAGATAATCTGCTTTTTAACTTAGTCTTTGCCATAAAATTTTTCGCTTCACATTACTAATATGCATTGTCAGACTTAGAATCTGTTAACATACAACAATGTTTGAAGTTAAATATCCAATCAAGAACCAAGAGAACTTACTTAAACAGAAATGACGAATGCATTGTTATAGTGAACAGACGTCACAGTGTTATTGTGTGTGTACATTCTTGCTTGTTAGTTGCACGATTATGGAACGACTATAAGGCTTACATACTTAGAACATTTACCAGTACTGCTAATGAGATTTTAATGCAACATTTTGGTTTACTTGAAAATATATTCTGGATTTAAAGTACTTTCAGTGAGATACCAGATGGCACAGTGGTTAGTTTATGTGACAGCTACACGATTTTATCACGACGCTACTAATGAGTGACAATTTACAATGTTGCTTTTGCGGTGTTTCTGTTTTATATCTGCACAGTTTTTCTGAATTCTTCTGGAAAGTAAAACATGTTTTAGTAGTAACTTTTGTGGTACAGCAACAATGAGATTGTCTTTTCCGTAGCACAACAATACGTTACAGCACAGTACTTTCTTCATCACGGCAATAAGCGTAATAACTAAGATATCTATACATAAAGCATTTCACTTTTGTTTATCATGAGGTAAGTACATTGACTTCTGCAGAACTTGGCTTTCGGAGGACGATAAGTACGACACTTCCACAGAATTATCTTACAGCAAGACGCACATTTAGCGCTACAGGACACGCATTTGAGAGATTTTGTACTTAAGCCATTTATTTTTCAAGATTTTTGAATTACAAAGAAAGTTTTCCATGATATATTTCATTCTATTGCTGTAATCTGTAACACCTGAGGGTATAATTACATTAATCCTCAAGGGGGTACACGCCTACTTTGTGTACCATGTGTGTGGCAACCACAAGGAGCCCTAGCTAATATGGTATTTGCTTATACAACTTTACACATCGGTACCGTATTTCTCTAACACAAAATTACACAGCTATCTGATCATTTAACTGAGAGATAAACATTTTTTTTACTACGTCAGTGACACATGTTTACGCAATTACAGAGTTGGATTACTTCACACTTACGAAACTGTATTTTGTCTGTACTGTGTGAACTGTTCATATTTTTTCGGAACCATTGTGATACTATGAGAGCTTTGAATGATGTATTTGGTATGGATTCATGATTTGTAAAGTACGTTTGAGGCAGATGACACTTTTGACATGAGCAGAGAATTTTTTAATTATTGGAGGAAGCTACGACGATTTTGAGATTTGACTGAGGTGTTATGATGTTATTTTTACGACGATGATGTGTATTATGCTGCTGAGGTATGTTTACGATTAATAGGCTGAGGCTATATGAGTTATTTGATTATGCTTCATATTTATAATGACGAAATATTGACGAGTGTCGATGGATACGTATATGTGTAATAAGGTAAGGAGTAATGAATAGTGGGTAGGGACTCTTGACTTGTGAAAAAGGATGTTGGAAACCAAGAATCGTACTTTAAGAGTTATGAAATGTGTGTAAATGCGCGCATGTATCACAATGCCGGTGAAAATTTTTTGGACAACGTTATATTCATAGGATTTTCTTTCTACAGATTTGCAACGCTAATTCTTGACCTGTGAAATATTTTTATGTGAGACTGTCACTGTAGCGGAAACTGGTGTCGTAAATATTTCCGTAAGAAAGTTAAGTGACCACCTGCACGTAATGCGTCGTGGGCACGCAGCTGTGTCAAACACCTGGAGAACAAGCCATTAGGGTGTGCCTTTCCCGAAGCACAGGTAGAAAAAAAAAAAAAAAAAAAAAAAAAGGCAGGCCTTTATCCTCGCCATTGGCATTCCTTTGGAGAAAATATTGCAAATGCGACACCCTCATTACTTCCATTAACCTTGCTATTGACATTCCTTTGTAGAAAGCATCGCAAGTATTACACACTCATTACCTGAAAACATATGATTACTCGTACTTTGTGCTAATTACTGCAATGCTTATGAATTGATGGAAAATATTCGTACATCTGCACACCTGATTATGACTATTGTCTCTCTAGTTGAGAGATTTTTCTACTAACTTATGAAATGTCACATGGCTATTGAACGATGTTCTTATGCTTTGCTGTGTACATAGTTGCTTATTTCATTTGATATCTAGTTTCTAGCTGCACTGCTGCATTGGTTCAAATAAAATTTTATAGATGTACTAATATAAATATTTTCTGTCTACAGATCCAGTAAATAATAGTTTTGTGATATATTTCAAAAAATGAGGAAGCACAAAAAGATATTGCCCTTCACAGGAACTGCATACATAATTTTCTTTACAATACTTGGTAATTTATTTCATAGAGTAAGTTATCGTGATGCATCACCTTAGTGTTAAGATGTGACATAGTATGAAACGTCCCCTTTCAACAATTTATACATGACTGTGCTTAAACTGACACACAATATTTTGTTAGCGCAATGCAATCTGACTTTCAAAATTCCCTACAAAAGAATGGCCCTGACTAACATTAAACTATACCTTTCACAAATCACTTACCTCACAAAATCTTCGCTGCTCAAGCTACTGCAATACAGCAAGCGCCACTACTGCCAGCTAAATAAAAGATTCAAACTATGGAAGGCACTAACTACTGATAGGGATAGTTAGCAAATGAAAGATATTAATAGAGAACGAACAATGTATTTACCGTGATATCATCATATATAAATATAGCAGTTCATGACAAATTTCAAAACTCCGCCATCTCTCTCGCCACATCCACCACTGCTGGCGGCTCACCTCCAACTGCGCAACGCTACGCGCTGTTCACAGCCAGCTGCCTAACACTACAATGGCGAGTATTACAACAATGCAAAGCAGCCACAGACTGCACATAGCACATCCAGTGATTTTCATACAGAGGTGGCGTTACCAATAAAAAAACCTAAACAGCCTACTTACAAATTTAACCGACAGGGAGTAGATACTGCGATATGCAAATGATTAGCTTTTCAGAGCATTCACACAAGGTTGGCGCCCGTGGTGACACCTACAACGTGCTGACATGAGGAAAGTTTCCAATGATATCTGATACACAAACAGCAGTTGACCGGCGTTGCCTGGTGAAACGTTGTTTTGATGCCACCTGTAAGGTGGAGAAATGCGTACCATCACGTTTCCGACTTTGATAAAGATCGGATTGTAGCCTATCGCGATTGCGGTTTATCGTATCGCGACATTGCTCCTCGCGTTGGTCGAGATCCAATGACTGTTAGCAGAATATGGAATCGATGGGTTCAAGAGGGTAATACGGAACGCCGTGTTGGATCCCAACGGCCTCGTATCATCAGCAGTCGAGATGACAGGCATCTTATCCGCATGGCTGTAACGGATCGTGCAGCCACGTCCCGATCCCTGAGACAACAGATGGAGACATTTGTAAGACAACAACCATCTGCACGAACGGTTCGACGACGTTTGCAGCAGCATGGACTATCAGCTCGGAGACCATGGCTGCGGTTACCCTTTACGCTGCAACACATACAGGAACGCCTGCGATGGTGTACTCAACGACGAACCTGGGTGCACGAATGGCAAAACGTCATTTTTTCGGATGAATCCAGGTTGTGGTTACAGAATCATGATGGTCGCATCCGTGTTTGGCGACATCGCGGTGAACGCACGTTGGAAGCGTGTATTCGTCATCGCCATACAGGCGTATAACCTGGCGTGATGTGTTACGACCCGTGGCTCTACCCTTCATTCGATCCCTGCGAAACCCTACATTTCAGCAGGATAATGCACTACCGCATGTTGCAGGTCCTTTACGGGCCTTTCTGGATACAGAGAATGTTCTACCGCTGCCCTGGCCAGAACATTCTCCACATCTCTCACCAATTGAAAACGTCTGGTCAATGATGACCGACCAACTGGCTCGTCACAATACGCTTGTCACTACTATTGATGAACTGTGGTATCGTGTTGAAGCTGCATGGGCAGCTGTACCTGTACACGCCATTCAAGCTCTGTTTGACTCAATGCCCAGGTGTATCAAAGCCGTTATTACGGCCAGAGGTGGTTGTTCTGGGTACTGATTTCTCAGGATCTATGCACCCAAATTGCGCGAAAATGTAATCACATGTCAGTTCTAGTATAATATATTTGTCCAATGAATACCCGTTTATCATCTGCATTTATTTTTGGTGTAGCAATTTTAATGGCCAGCAGTGTAGATGTCAGAGTTCAAAATTTCAGATTTCGTTTTTCCATTATCTATTACTTTACGGTCTGGTCTCCAGCTTTAATTTCTCAAGTGCGTAGTGTAATACTTTGCTTCTCTAGTTGTTGGTTTCACTAACTGCGCTTCTGGTAGCTACGCAGATTTCAATTAACATATGGTTTTATGCGGAATTAAGAGTTGTTTTGTTATTTAGACACGGGTGTCTTTAGGAAAGTAGAGAACGTTTTATTTTGACACGTGACCGTGTCACCCCTACCACCACCGCCGATCGTCCACTGACTTTGATACTCATCCGCTTCAGACTGGCGTCAGCTATGATCCAACGTGGTTGATTACTACTCAGCTGAGTGACTTTTAAAAAATGTGACATAATTGACGAGGCCACCAAGTGTGACGTGCGCAGTGACATCCGCTTTTTGAACGCGCAAGGAGTCCGACCCACTGAAATTTGTAGACAGATAACTGGGGTTCGCGGTAATGTGATGAAAGAAGCGTCGGCTGGGAAGTGGTGTATCACGTTTAATGGCGGACGGGAGAAAGTTCACGACGAAGATTGCTCGGGTCGGCCCTCAGTGATACCTTACGGATTCAAAGCAAGGACTGGGACATAAATTCAAGAAGGTAGGCGAATCTCAATTAGTGGACTGCAGCAGCCTGCTGTCAGACGCTACAACGACTTTGCCGCGCCATTTAAAAACGAGCGGCGCTGAAAGCTAACCAGTGGAGTTTTCCTCCTCCACGACAACACACGTCCGCGTGCAGCGGCAGCGGCACAGGATTTGCTTCAGCGGCTTCCGTGGCAAATGTTTCAACATCCGCCATACAGACCGCACTTATTGATTATATTCCCCAAATTGAAAGATTCAAATTTGCAGAAAATAAATGCGTGGTGTAATGACTGGCAGTTATCTCTCAATATTGGTAAGTGTAACCTACTGCGTGTAACAAGGCGAAAATCCCCGTTAATGTACGAGTACAAAATAAATGATCAGTCTTTGGAAGCGGTAACATCAGTCAAGTATCTGGGTGTGACTACTCGGAATGATCTCAGATGGAATGATCAGATTACACAAGTAACGGGTAAGGCGAACTCTAGATTGCGCTTTATTGGTAGAACCCTGAAGCGATGCAGTCCTTCAACAAGGGAAATAGCTTACAACACGTTAGTTCGTCCAGTCTTATTGTTCGTCTGTATGGGACCCTTACCAGTTGGGTCTGATTCAAGAAATTGAGAAGGTCCAAAGAAGAGCGGCAAGATTCGTGACTGGTACATTTAGCCATCGCGAGAGCGTTACAAATCTCATAGAAAGTTTGAAGTGGGACACACTTGCAGATAGACGACGCGCTAAACAGAAGGGACTGCTCACTAAATTCCGAAATCCAATCTTCACCGAGGATGTAGAGCGTATAATATTACCACCGACTTTCAAATCGCGCAATGATCTCCGTTCAAAGATAAGGGAAATAACAGCTCGTACTGACGCGTTCCCACAGTCGTTTTTCCCTCGAGGGATCCGCGAGTGGAACAGAGGGGGGGGGGGGGGGGGGGGGAGGGGGGTATATGACTTTGGCGCGAATCAGTGGTTCAACAACTTGGCGGGAACTGAGTATGCAGATGGTATAGGAAAACTGGTAAAACGGTACGACAAGTGCCTAAATTTGAACGCTGACTATGTAGAAAACTAGCTTGGGTACCAAATTGTATGTGAAATACCGTTTCGTTTAATTGTATCAAATAAAATTTTCTCCAGAAAAAACGTTTCTTACTTTCCCAATGACCGTCGTACATTTAATGACGAGCTGTCCGCGACTGTATTGCGTTGTACCTATTTTGCATTATGTCTGCTGAAACTTCCTGGCGGTTAAAGGCGCTGCAGTCTGGAACCGCAAGACCGCTACGGTCGCAGGTTCGAATCCTGCCTCGGGCATGGATGTTTGTGATGTCCATAGGTTAGTTAGGTTTAACTAGTTCTAAGTTCTAGGGGACTAATGACCTCAGCAGTTGAGTCCCATAGTGCTCAGAGCCATTTGAACCATTTTTTTTGAAACTTCCTGGCAGACTAAAACTGTGTACCCGACCGAGACTCGAACTCGGGACCTTTGCCTTTCGCGGGCAAGTGCTCTACCATCTGAGCTACCGAAGCACGACTCACGCCCGGTCTCACAACTTTACTTCTGCCAGTACCTCGTCTCCTACCTTCCAAACTTTACAGAAGCTCTCCTGCGCACCTTGCAGAACTAGCACTCCAGAAAGAAAGAATTACTGCGGAGACATGGCTTAGCCACAGTCTGGGGGATGTTTCCAGAATGAGATTTTCACTCTGCAGCGGAGTGTGCGCTGATATGAAACTTCCTAGCAGATTAAAACTGTGTGCCCGACCGAGACTCGAACTCGGGACCTTTGCGTCGAGGAATCGAGTCTCTCTCTCGGGCACACAGTTTTAATCTGCCAGGAAGTTTCACATCAGTGCACACTCCGCTGCAGAGTGAAAATCTCATTCTGGATTATGTTTGTTTCTTGATAAACTTCCTAACATAATTTTTACAGGTAGGCCGCATAATGCTCCATCGGGTTCCCAATCGTGTTCTAGGTGTTGCAAATAAGGATGATGCGCTCCGGCGTTGTTGATCATCAGCTGGCATACTTTCGTCCACGTGCAGGCGGAGCGCCAGAGCGCGCTACACGGGTCTCTGAGGAGCGAGTGGTCCATTCTCCCAGCCAGCAGGCAGCAGGCGGGCAGCCGCTTACCTCGCAGCGCTTCGCTTATCGCGGCGTAATTTTAATTAGCGGCCGCTCGGCCCGCCCCGTTCACACGTCTCGCCGTCCAGCGGGCCGGTCCCCGCACGTCACGTTCACGTTCACACGGCGGACGGGGATCCCAGCCACACCAGGCCGCCAGCGCAGTCTGCTCCTGAAGCGGCTGTCGCCAAGAGGGGAGGGACGGATTTTCTCACTGTGTTCCGCAGTCGATTAATTGTGCAGTCATGTCGCGGTCTGAAAACTATGAAATCGGTATACTGTACACGTAAACGGCAAAACTAAAGAAATATGACCGGAACATGTCAAGCATATGTTATACACACATCAAAAAAAGTTTTGCATCACACCGGTTCCCAGAACTCCAGAAGATAGACGCTGACTGTGGAAATTGTATCACAGACACAGTCCTTTTGACTGCTCAGTGATGTCACTAAACCCGCCCAAAGATGTAAACAACCATGCATGAGCAGCGCCTATTAGACGGAGGGGTTCCGACAGCCTATCAGTTCCAGTCATTCCACCAGAAAGGAGGTACACGGTTCGTGTTGTCTGTAGTTCATCCATGCTAGACGGTTAATACCGCGGTTCCATCGCGTCCGCATTGTTACTTTGTGCCAGGAAGAGCTCTCTACAAGGGAAGTGTCCAGGCGTCGCGGAGTGAACCAAAGGGATGATCGGACATGGAGGAGATACTGAGAGACAGGAACTGTCGATGACATGCCTCGCTCAGGCCGCCCAAGGGCTACTACTGCAGTGGATGACCGTTACCTACGGATTATGGCTCGGAGGAACCCTCACATCAACGCCAACATGTTGAATAATGCTTTTCGCGCAGCCACAAAACGTCGCGTTACGACTCAAACTGTGTGAAATAGGCTGCATGATGCGCAACTTCACTCCCGACGTCCATGGCGAGGTCCATCTTTGCAACCACGACTGGATGCAGCACGGTACAGATGGGCCCAACAACATGCCGAATGGACCGCTCTGGACTGGTATCACGTTCTCTTCACCGATGAGCGTCGCTTATGCCTTCAACCAGACAATGGTCGGAGACGTGTTTGGAGGCAACCTGGTCAGGCTGAACGCCTTAGACACACTGTCCAGCGAGTGCAGCAAGATGGAGGTTCCCTGTTGTTTTCGGGTGGAATTATGTGGGGCCGACGTAAGCCGCTGGTGCTCACGAAAGGCGCTGTAATGCCGGTACGATACGTGAATGCCATCCTCCGACCGAGAGTGCAACCATATCGGCTGAGCATATTGGCGAGGCATTCGTCTTCATGGACCCCCATCGTGCACATCTTCCGAATGACCTCCTTCAGGATAACGACATCGGTCTACTAGAGTGGCCAGCATATCCTCCAGGCATGAATCGTATCGAACATGCCTGAGGTAAATTGAAAAGGGTTGTTTATGGACGACGAGACCCAATAACCACTCTGAGGGATCTACGCCGAATCGCCGTTGAGGAGTGGGACAATCTGGACCAACAGTGCCTTGATGAACTTGTGGATAGTATGTCACGACAATTACAGGCATGAATCAATGCAAGAGGACGTGCTACTGCGTATTAGAGGTACCGGTGTGTACAGCAATCTGGACTACCACCTCTGAAGGTCTCGCTGTATGGTGGTACAAGATGTAACGAGTGGTTTCCATGAGCAATACAAAGGGAGGAAATGATGTTTATGTTGATCTCTATTCCAGTTTTCTGTACAGGTTCCAGAACTCTCGATACAGATGTGATGTAAAACATTTTTTGATGTGTGTAGATAAATATAGCTTTGACTCTGGTGATTTTGCCCTATGTTATATTTCCTGATGTGAAATACGACAAAATATTGAATCACTATCGGTTATTTTGAGTTCTGCTGGCGGAACGTTTGTCTCTGCATTTCGCACTTGTTATGTTACCAAGTTGTCCTCCACATTTAACAATCATACACAACCGCTCGCTCGACGAAAGATCCGTGCC
Source organism: Schistocerca americana (assembly GCF_021461395.2). Classification (NCBI taxonomy): domain Eukaryota; kingdom Metazoa; phylum Arthropoda; class Insecta; order Orthoptera; family Acrididae; genus Schistocerca; species Schistocerca americana. The sequence continues at coordinate 1,254,070,759 of NC_060119.1, forward strand.
CAAAGATTGGAAGGCCGCACAGGTCACAACAATATTCAAGAAATGCAGTAGAAGTAATCCGCTAAATTACAGAAGTAATCCACTAATATCATTAACGAAGATTTGCAGCGGGATTTTTCAACATATATTGTGTCTGAACATCATCAGTTACCTCGACCGAGCGACGTGGCGCAGTGGTTAGCACACTGGTCTCGCATTCGGGAGGACGACGGTTCAATCCCGCGTCCGGCCATCCTGATTTAGGTTTCCGTGATTTCCCTAAATCGCTTCAGGCAAATGCCGGGATGGTTCCTTTGAAAGGGCACAGCTGAATTACTTCCCCCATCCTTTCCTAATCCGATGGGACCGATGATCTCGCTGTTTGGTCCTCTCCCTCAGAACACCAGACCTTGATGAGATCGGTCTACTGACACACAGCATGGATTTAGAAAACATCGTTCTTGTGAAACTCAACTAGCTCCTTACTCACACCACCCGTTGAGTGCTATTGACAAGGGATTTCAAATTGATTCCGTATTTCTAGATTTCCAGAAGGCTTTTGACACTGTACCACACAAGCGGCTTGTGGTGAAATTGTTTGCTTATGGCATGCCGTCTCAGTTACGTGACTGGATTCGCGATTTCCTGTCACAGAGGTCACAGTTCGTAATAATTGACGAAAGTCACCGAGTAAAACAGAAGTGATTTCTGCCGTTCCCCTTATCTGTATAAACGGTTCAGGAGACAATCTCAGCAGCCATGTTAGGTTGTTTTCAGATGATGATGTCGTTTACCGTCTAGTAAAGTCACCGGAAGATCAAAACAAATTGTGCAACCATGTAGAACACATATTTGTAGCGTGCGAAAATTGGCAGTTGACCCTAAATAATGAAGTGTGTGTCATCCCCTTGAGTGCTAACAAATAGTCCGTTAAACTTCTGTTACACGATAAATCAATCAAATCTAAAGAGCGTAAATTCAACTAAATACCTAGGAATTACAATTACGAACAATTTAAATTGGAAAGAACGCGTAGAGAATGTTGTGGGGAAGGCGAACCAAAGACTTAGTTTTAGTGGCAGAACACTTAGAAGATGCAACAGATGTACTAAAGAGAGTTCCTACGCTACGCTTGTCCGCCCTCTTTTGGATTACAGCTGCGCATTGTACCATATGGGATTAACGGAGTACAGCAAGAAAGTTCAAGAGGAAGGACAGCACGTTTTTTATAATCGAGAAATAGGGGGCAGAGTGTGACGGAAACGATACAGGATTTTGGGTGGATGTCATTAAAATAAGACATTTCTCGTTGCGGCGGGATCTTCTCACGAAATTTCAATCATCACCTTTCTCCTCCGAATGAGAAAATATTTTGTTGACACCGACCTAGAAAGAAACGATCATTATTGTAAAGAACATTACTGGCCATTAAAATTGCTACACCACGAAGATGACAGGAAGAAGATGCTATGATGTGCAAATGATTAGCTTTTCAGAGCATTCACACAAGGTTGGCGCCGGTGGCGACACCTACAACGTACTGACATGAGGAAAGTTTCCGACCGATTCCTCATACACAAACAGCAGTTGACCGGCGTTGCCTGGTGAAACGCTGTTGTGATGCCTCGTGTAAGGAGGAGAAATGCGTACCATCACGTTTCCGACTTTGATAAAGATCGGATTGTAGCCTATCGCGATTGCGGTTTGTCGTATCGCAACATTGCTGCTCGCGTTGGTCGAGATCCAATGTTAGCAGAATATGGAATCGGTGGGTTCAGGATGGCAATACGGAACGCTGTGCTGGATCCCAACGGCCTCGTATCACTGGCAGTCGAGATGACAGGCGTCTTATCCGCATGGCTGTAACGGATCATGCAGCCACGTCTCGATCCCTGAGTCAACAGATGGGGACGTTTGCAAGACAACAACCATCTGCACGAACGGTTCGACGACGTTTGCAGCAGCATGCACTATCAGCTCGGAGACCATGGCTGCGGTTACCCTTGATGCTGCATCACAGACAGGAGCGCCTGCGATGGTGTACTCAACGACGAACCTGGGTGCACGAATGGCAGAACGTCATATTCTCGGATGAATCCAGGTTGTGGTTACAGAATCATGATGGCCGCATCCGTGTTTGGCGACATCGCGGTGAACGGACATTGGAAGCGTGTATTCGTCATCGCCATACTGGCGTATCACCCGGCGTGATGGTATGGGGTGCCATTGGTTACACGTCTCGGTGACCTCTTGTTCGCATTGACGGCGCTTTGAACAGTGGACGTTACATTTCAGATGTGTTACGATCCGCGGCTCTACCCTTCATTCGATCCCTGCGAAACCCTACATTTCAGCAGGATAATGCACGACCGCATGTTGCAGGTCCTGTACGGGCCTTTCTGGGTACAGAAAATGTTCGACTGCTGCCGTGGCCAGCACATTCTCCAGATCTCTCACCAACTGAAAAGTCTGGTCAATGGTGGCCGAGCAACTGGCTCGTCACAATATGTCAGTCGCTACTCTTGACGAACTGTGGTATCGTGTTGAAGATGCATGGGCAGTTTTACCTGTACACGCATTCCATGCTCTGTTTGACTCAATGGCCAGGCGTATCAAGACCGTTATTACGGGTTGTTCTGGGTACTGATTTCTCAGGATCTATGCACCCAAATTGCGTGAAAATATAATCAGATGTCAGTTCTAGTATAATACAGGGTGTTACAAAAAGGTACGGCCAAACTTTCAGGAAACATTCCTCAAACACAAATAAAGAAAAGATGTTATGTGGACATGTGTCCGGAAACGCTTAATTTCCATGTTAAAGCTCATTTTAGTTTCGTCAGTATGTACTGTACTTCCTCGATTCACCGCCAGTTGGCCCAATTGAAGGAAGGTATTGTTGACTTCCGTGCTTGTGTTGAAATGCGACTCATTGCTCTACAGTACTAGCATCAAGCACATCAGTACGTAGCATCAACAAGTTAGTGTTCATCACGAACGTGGTTTTGCAGTCAGTGCAGTGTTTACAAATGCGGAGTTGGCAGATCCCCATTTGATGTATGGATTACCACGGGGCAGTAGCCGTGGCGCGGTACGTTTGTATCGAGACAGATTTCCAGAACGAAGGTGTCCCGACAGGAAGACGTTCGAAGCAATTGATCAGCGTCTTAGGGAGCACGGAACATTCCATCCTATGACTCGCGACTGGGGAGGACCTAGAACGACGAGGACACCTGCAATGGACGAGGCAATTCTTCGTGCAGTTGACGATAACCCTAATGTCAGCGTCAGAGAAGTTACTGCTGTACAAGGTAACGTTGACCACGTCACTGTATGGAGAGTGTTACGGGAGAACCAGTTGTTCCCGTACCATGTACAGCGTGTGCAGGCACTATCAGCAGCTGCTTGGCCTCCACGGGTACACTTCTGAGAATGGTTCATCCAACAATGTGTCAATCCTCATTTCAGTGCAAATGTTCTCTTTACGGATGAGGCTTCATTCCAACGTGATCAAATTGTAAATTTTCACAATCAACATGTGTGGGCTGCCGAGAATCCGCACGCAATTGTGCAATCACGTCATCAACACAGATTTTCCGTGAACGTTTGGGCAGGCATTGTTGGTGATGTCTTGATTGGGCCCCATGTTCTTCCACCTACGCTCAATGGAGCACGTTATCATGATTTCATACGGGATACTCTACCTGTGCTGCTATAATATGTCCCTTTACAAATACGACACAACATGTGGTTCATGCATGATGGAGCTCCTTGCACATTTCAGTCGAAGTGTTCGTACGGTTCTCAACAACAGATTCGGTGACCGATGGATTGGTAGAGGCGGACCAATTCCATGGCCTCCACGCTCTCCTGACCTCAACCCTCTTGACTTTCATTTATGGGGGCATTTGAAAGCTCTTGTCTACGCAACCCCGGTACCAAATATAGAGACTCTTCGTGCTCGTATTGTGGACGGCTGTGATACAATACGCCATTCTCCAGGGCTGCATCAGCGCATCAGGGATTCCATGCGACGGAGGCTGGATGCATGTATCCTCGCTAACGGAGGACATTTTGAACATTTCCTGTAACAAAGTGTTTGAAGTCACGCTGGTACGTTCTGTTGCTGTGTGTTTCCATTCCATGATTAATGTGATTTGAAGAGAAGTAATAAAATGAGCTCTAACATGGAAAGTGAGCGTTTCCGGACACATGTCCTCATAACATATTTGCTTTCTTTGTGTTGTGGGTTGGCAGGAGAGCCAACACCCTAATATTAGAGGAAGCCGAAAGGCACGCGTTTTAGCTCACGCAGGCTGGCGTGAGGTCTGGAACAGGACAAGGAAATTAGAATTTAGAAAATCGGACGTAGCTGGTGGAATACTTAACTTTAATCCATTATTGGTGAACGTCGGTCTGACGGTACAAACGTCACAAGATCAATAGCAACTGATAATGGCGCCTTGCTAGGTCGTAGCAAATGACGTAGCTGGAGGCTATGCTAACTATCGTCTCGGCAAATGAGAGCGTATTTTATCAGTGAACCATCGCTAGCAAAGTCGGTTGTACAACTGGGGCGAGTGCTAGGAAGTGTCTCTAGACCTGCCGTGTGGCGGCGCTCGGTCTGCAATCACTGATAGTGGCGACACGCGGGTCCGACGTATACTAACGGACCGCGGCCGATTTAAAGGCTACCACCTAGCACGTGTGGTGTCTGGCGGTGAGGAATGTTTCCTGAAAGTTTGGCCGTACCTTTTTGTAACAACCTGTATATTTGTCCAATGAATACCCGTTTATCATCTGCGTTTCTTCTTGGTGTAGCAGTTTTAATGGGCAGTAGTGTAAGCGAAATCAGAGCTCCCACGGAAAGATATAAGTGCATGTATTTTTGCGTGTGAAAGTTTTATATCTCCCATGCGCGTATTTCGGCTGGAGTTTGTTTACGGAACTCTTCACACTACTAGTTATATATTTTGGTCAAGAAGACGAATTGTTTCAGTTCGAGTGAGTGTTATGTCCAATAAATTCTGAGAAAGCCGAAATTTTATGTCTTTAATTAGTACAAGGTTTTGTACTCTATCTGAGAAAAATTGTCCGGACATACCTATGTAACAGGGAGCTGAACACTAGGTTCAACGAGGGGGCAGACCCGACAGTATAAAAGGAGATGGAGAGAGAATTGTGTTGTCAGTAGAGAAGCAGTTAGCAGCAGAATGGGTCGATTAGGAGAATAGCGGTTTCGATCGTGGGCAAGTCATTGGATGTCACGTGAGCAATAGATGTGATGGTGAAATGTAAACGCGAGAAAGCAAACGTAGAGCAGGCACACCTTATGTACTGACGGACAGACACGGTGGACAATTGCGGGGGGCGGTTGTAAAATCGCATGAAACGAGAGGGAGGAAATACTCTTGTACATTAGATATAATTATTATACGGACACTACATCCTAGCAGTTTTAGGTGGGGAGTGTTTTGAACTGTAGTTGTGTAAGGTATTGGCAGCGGTCGGGTCTGATCTACCACTGCACTTTTTATTCCTTATTTCGAAATGTAGTCGGACTTTTCCTGCATACTCGTGATAACGCTGGTGCCCGCCAAAAGACCAAAGTACGGCAGATGGATTTGATGGACTGGGACTACCAAACTCTTGAAGGAATGTCAAACATTTATGGGACGATACAGAACATACATTGCGTGCTAAAAAATATTATCAGAAAGAAAAGTACCAAGTTCACTGCCTTCTTCAAGAGCAACGCAAACAAGCTCTGCTTTTGGTGACCATAAGAAAGAAACGTTACCAAAAGATAAGGAAAATAGTAGCATGTGCAACAAACGTTCCGTTAGCAAGATCAGCATTAGATATCCAGAGGGATTTGGCAGCATATTAGAACATGTCAGAGTGAGATTTGTGTTATCCGCGGAAATGGTGTGGAGCGAAAATATACCGTGGTAAGAAATAAATTAACATATACACTACGCCAAAGAATTAACGCAAATTAAAGAAAGTATGTCCAGCCTGCCTAGGTCACACGTACGAGAGTTGCTCAGAAACTAATCTTCCCATTTTCTGTCTGTCTTTTAATTCAGAAGGAAACGAAGTGGCCGGCCGTTGTGGCCGAGTGGTTCTAGGCGCTTCAGTCTGGAGTTGCGCCACCACTATGGTCGCAGGTTCGAATTCTGCCTCGGGCATGGATGTGTGTGGTGTCCTTAATTAGTTAGGTTTAAGTAGTTCTAAGTCTAGGGGACTGATGACTTCAGATGTTAACTTCCACACTTCTTAGAGCCATTTGAAACGAAGTGAAATCTCCAGAGCATATAACCACAACCTCCTCATTAAATGTCGTTTCTCTTTAAAGTGCAAGTCCTCTTAATTTCCGTCGTCGCTTGAAAGCGGACACATGCGTTTCTCGCACGTCGAAAATCACTGTCCATCTTAATTGGCTGATGAAGTTCTCCAAGTTTTCAGAGTAGCGACTGCAACGAGTCTAGCAGTACAGACCGATGAGAATCTGATGGTGGATGCTTGAGGCCGTATGGAAGATAGGGATGAGACTTCTCATCCAAGTTACGAACTATGGGCTACGGGCATTAACATCTGAGGTCATCAGTCCCCTAGAACTTAGAACTACTTAAACCTTACTAACTTAAACCTAAGGACATCACACACATCCATGCCCGAGGCAGGATTCGAACCTGCGACCGTAGCGGTCACGCGGCTCCAGATTGAAGCGCCTAGAACCGCTCGGCCACACCGGCCGGCGCCGTGTCCAGGGCATTTCATATTTTGCTATTTAAAGATTACAGAGCCGAGATACAGGGATGAATGGGCACCTAAGAAATAAATATGGGAGAAAATTAGGGGGAATGTGGAGGGTAGATGAGAGAATAAAGCCATAGGAGAATGAAAGTGTATTAGAACGAGTCGGGAAAGGTGAGAGGGAGTAAGGAGGGTGGCGAGAAATTGTGCAAGAAAAAAGGAGAGTACAGAAATGAAAGGATACGAACAGAAGCAGGGAGGAACCGAGAGAGACGCGGACAGTGGGGAATGTGAAGACAGACAGGCGAAATTTAGACAAAGAAGAATATTCAGGGGGAAAAAAGTGTTCAGGTAGAAGAAGGGATCGAGGTAGGGGATACACGATAAATATGGGACTTAGAGAGGACGGGATGGGACAAGTACTAACCACGTTGTGGGAAGGAGCTATTACAACGCTGTGCGGTAGCGTTCTCGCTTCCCACGCCCGGGTTCCCGGGTTCGATTCCCGGCGGGGTCAGGGATTTTCTCTACCTCGTGATGGCTGGGTGTTGTGTGCTGTCCTTAGGTTAGTTAGGTTTAAGTAGTTCTAAGTTCTAGGGGACTTATGACCACAGCAGTCGAGTCTCATAGTGCTCAGAGCCATTTTTTTATTACAACGCTAATCCCGAGTGATTTAAGCAAAGCGAGGCAGCCATAAATCAGCTCCACCGCGGACGTAATAATGTAATTCCTGCTGCCGGAGGTTACGACTGCAGGCTGTCCCCGATGAATCACGGTGCTCGCCGGAGCTGTCCCTTCTACCATGAAATTTCGCTACGCGATGTCTTAATAACCCGATGGGAGGCAAACGAGAGACTGGGAGGCAAAAAGCCCCGCGTCCCGGCGCAGCGATTGCGCATGCGCGCTGCGACGTCGCGGACAATCGCGGCCGCTGGCCGCGCGTCGTCGCCGGCTAATCAGCCGGCCAGAAGCGAGCAGCAGAGTCTAATAATATTCCGTCAGCGTGGCGGCCGGGGACGCGGCGTTATAATAAAGATATAAATCGGCCGGCGCTTATTAAGGGGGCAGTGAAATACGTCGGCGCGTGTAATTGGGCGAGGCCTGGCCTGGCCAGGCCGGCCCGTGAATGGCGGCTTTTTGCCCGGCCGCGCGCCATTGTGTGCGCCGACCCGTCCCGACAAATTCCGCGCTCCCACAATGCCGTCGCCATTAATTGGCAGTCGGCGGGCGGACCGCGAAATAATACAGCGATATTTCGCGGCTCGGCGAGCGTCTGCGAGCGCGAGCGCAGAGGGGGGACGGATCCCCTCTGAATTGCCGGCGCCGACTTTAACTTTTAAATCGAGTCCGAGTCGCCGTCGCCGCCGCCGCCGCCCCCTCCGGGCTGTGTCGTGTTAGGCCTGTAAACGCTTGTACCCGCGCTCCGCGCTGCGCGTTCCGCATTTTCTGCCGCGGAGCCGTTTCGCCTTTCCCGGTGGCGGAAATTTAGCGCCGCTGCCGGCGTAACAAGCGGCGAGGCACGCGAAGACAGCCGCAGGATGCACTCGCCGGCCACCCACGGCTGTCTGCGGCCGAAGCGGGTGCGGAGACTCCTACACCTGCCCAGCAGCAACACCGACCCAAAGGAAGGCCTCGGCGCTTCTTCGTGACGTCACGTCAGCTAGGCGCGGCGAACGCCAGGTCTGTTGCAGGCATACTCATAATGGTGGTGTCTCCCTCCCTGACACAGGAAAATGTGAAACTATTGGCGGTAGTTGACCAACACACATTGTACTGAGAGATTTCTGCAATCAATTAATTGTGCAATTCATTAGACTTATTAACAAATAGTATACTCCTGAACTTAAGTTTCCACCTGTTTTAAGGATTGACATATAAAAACAACTTCATGGTCCAGCAGCAACAGAATTCGTGCTTCTTTCCCTTATTTGTAAATCTGAGGAAGTTACGTTTGTACTGGATTGCTTTTACAAGAAACTATGAAGATATTGGTGCTCTTCTTCAGGTATCTTGGTTGACTATGGGGTGAGGAGCACTGCATTTTAATGAAATATCGTGCGATTGTGCACGTTGGGGGAGGGGGTGGGGGACAGAAGAAGAGGCAAAACAGAGATACTTGTTTTATCCAATAAATTTTTTTTGTCTTATAAAGTTTCTCCTTTCAGTTGCAAGAGGGGAATATTTATCTTTTCTAATGTGCATGTTTAAAAAAGTTTAAGCTCAGCAGTATTTTCGATGTATGAAGCTATTTTTTTTCCTGTTTAGAATTCCTTTCGTTGAAAACGACTGTAATCTAATGACTGGCAACAGTTGGACATTTACACATGTAAATTAGTTCACATTTCCAGTGACGATGTCAAACGAAAATAAATAAATAATAAAAAAAAAAAAGGTTCAAATGGCTCTGAGCACTATGGGACTTAACATCTATGGTCATCAGTCCCCTAGAACTTAGAACTACTTAAACCTAACTAATCTAAGGACAGCACACAACACCCAGCCATCACGAGGCAGAGAAAATCGCTGACCCCGCCGGGAATCGAACCCGGGAACCCAGGCGTGGGAAGCGAGAAAGCTACCGCACGACCACGAGATGCGGGCAAATAAAGGAAACGAGTTAATTGTAAGGGGGTTGGGGTAAGATTCGATAACAAAATGGGACAAGTAAATATAGTTACTTGAACGTAAAATTTCTGAAGCTTGCAATGGGACAAAGCATCTTCTCATATTGATCTACGTTTGTTTCAACAGGATTCAGTAATACAGAACTATGATCTTCATTTGTAGCTTTACGACAGTAAGGAAATCTTTCATCTAAATAAAACTGCAGAATCCAAAACAATACCAAACATTTTGTCCAAAAATAAGAGATTTATAGTGATAAGCACGCCCAGGCGTTTCTGCCTGCAACAGACCCGCCGTTCGCCGTGCCTAGCTGACGTGACGTCACCAACAAGCGCCGACGCCTTCCTTTGAGTCGGTGTTGCCAGCAGGCGGCTGTCTACTCGCTACAGTACGCCGGCGTCAGGGGGTACTCTGTCTCGAATCACTAGGGTCACTCCAAAAGAAATGCACACTATTATTTTTAAAATCTGTCTTTTATTCTACACGTTTGAACGTTTTACAGTATGTAGATACATCCTTTAGGAACAATATTTTCATTTCTCCACATAATTTCCATCCCTCTCAACTGCCTTACTGACTTTACGACTTATCTTAGAAGAAAGATTAAGAAAAGGCAAACCTACGGTTCTAGCATTTGTAGACTTAGAGAAAGCTTTTGACAATGTTGACTGGAATACTCTCTTTCAAATTCTGAAGGTGGCAGGGGTAAAATACAGGGAGCGAAAGGCTATTTACAATTTGTACAAAAACCAGATGGCAGTTATAAGAGTCGAGGGGCATGAAAGGGAAGCAGTGGTTGGGAAGGGAGTGAGACAGCGTTGTAGACTCTCCCCGATGTTATTCAATCTGTATATCGAGCAAGCAGTAAAGGAAACAAAAGAAAAATTCGGAGTAGCTATTAAAATCCATGGAGAAGAAATAAAAACTTTGAGGTTCGCCGATGACATTGTAATTCTGTCAGAGACAGCAAAGGACTTGGAAGAGCAGTTGAACGTAATGGACAGTGTCTTGAAAGGAAGATATAAGATGAACATCAAGAACAGCAAAACGACGATAATGGAATGTAGTCGAATTGAGTCGGGTGATGCTGAGGGAATTAGATTAGGAAATGAGACACTTAAAGTAGTAAAGGAGTTTTTCTATTTGGGGAGCAAAATAACTGATGATGGTCGAAGTAGAGAGGATATAAAATGTAGACTGGCAATGACAAGGAAAGCGTTTCTGAAGAAGAGGAATTTGTTAGCATCGAGTATAGATTTAAGTGTCAGGGAGTCGTTTCTGAAAGTATTTGTATGGAGTGTAGTCATGTATGGAAGTGAAACATGGACGATAAATAGTTTGGACAAGAAGAGAATAGAAGCTTTCGAAATGTGGTGCTACAGAAGAATGCTGAATATTACATGGGTAGATCACGTAACTAATGAGGAGGTATTGAATATAATTGGGGAGAAGAGGAGTTTGTGGCACAACTTGACAAGAAGAAGGGATCGGTTGGTAGGACATGTTCTGAGGCATCAAGGGATCACCAATTTAGCACTGGAGGGCAGCGGTGAGGGTAAAAATCGTAGAGGGAGACCAAGAGATGAATACACTAAGCAGATTCAGAAAGATGTAGGCTGCAGTAGATACTGGGAGATGAAGAGGCTTGCACAGGATAGAGTAGCATGGAGAGCTGCATCAAATCAGTCTTAGGACTGAAGACCACAACAGCAACAACAACAACAACAACAACGAGCAGGGACTGGATATTGCGGCTGAATCTTGAAATGCTTACGAAAAGCAGGATGGACGCGCACGACAGATTCGTCGTAGCGAAAATAGCACTCCCTCATGAACGTACGATGTTGTTTCGACCATATGACATCATTACTGGCGTATACATGGGATGAAAGTAGACACTCCGTAAAACCAACAGACGGCTGTACCTTGTTCTTAGCACGCGTTATTCAAATTTGAAATCGTCGAAACATTTCGCTCCCCGAGACAGAACTCTCCAATTATCTATTCCCAACTGTTACCTGCGGCTGAGCCCCAATCTCTGATTACTAAATGCCCAACCCCTTTGACATATTTTAAAAGATAATTAAGGTTGTCGATCAGTTCTTCAGCTTCACTGTCATCTGCATCTGCGACCGGCATGTATACTTAAGACATGATTCTCAGCGACCCGTCCCGGATTCACAGGGGTAACACTGACCAGGTGGAGGCCTTACACTTTGCCAACCGATCAGGACCTCCCAGAACGCCCTATATGAGTCCCATCGAATATTTATGGGACACAAACGAGAGGTCAGTTCGTGCACAACTTTCAGCCCACCGGCAATACTTTCGCAATTATGGGCAGCTGTAGAGGTAGTGTAGCACAATATTTCTGCAGAGGACTACCAACGGCTTGTTGTGTCGATGCCACCTCGAGCTGCTGTACATCGTCTGTCAAAAGGAGGTCCGACACGACATTATGTGGTGTCCTATGACTTTTCTCACCTCAGTGTAAAGTAAACGCTATTCCATGAAAGTGACGCCGGCGTAGCTACCAATGTATCTGGCTGCGGAGCACGGAACCTGGTTTCGATTCCCAAATGCGTTCTACAGAATTTTTCATTTCTATTTTCTCAGTTTCGGAACTGGTAGGAATAGGGCGTTTAATAAGGTGGATAAATAAATTTCTCAAACGGAGTGTGTTTGTACGGAATTAAAAGCTTAATCTTGGTCGCTTTACAATGGTTCTTTCACTCGTTCTGTGGCATGCCAACAATTTCCTTGGAACAACTACATGGATAGTACTTGCTGTACACATTCGAAGCAAATATACTCAGGGTTCCGGGAACATCTAAGGAGCGCAATCTTTGCGCAAGTACGTTATTCCTTCGGAAGATTCGGCGGGAAACATAGTTTCGTGACAAGTAAATAAAAACGCCTACAGTCGTCCTTATAATTTTATTTTATTTTGTCGCTACTAGTTTCAACGGTTTATTGCGTCAGCACTCCAACCATCAACTGCCAAAGTCATAGGACACCACCTAATATCGTCTCGGACCTCATTTTGACAGACAACGTACAGCATCAGTTGGCAGTTGATGGTTGGAGTGCTGACAAATTATCTGCGTATCCAGTAATGCTGGCAACTGATAGGTTATGCATGGGGATCATATCAACCTGTACCGCATCAAAACAGCCTGAAGATGACGCAATGAACCGTTGAAACTGTTAGCGACAAAATAAAATCATAAGGACGGCTGTAGGTGTTTTTATTTACTTGTCACGATAGTAAACGGCCGTCGTCCCAGAGACCTCCTGTTAAAAGGATGGACATACAAAAGCTTGGAAACATACTTGGTTTACATTCAAAGTATTTCTTTTCCGACAATTAATCTTGACGCGTAAGAAGAGTACGATAACATTGGTGGAAATGTAGATGCTGAAAGTTGATCATGAATTATTGCTGAATCGTTATTGCATCTGGGCACTTGTAGCTCAGGGTTTTCAGAAGCAGATTGCCATTTTGAAGCTTTGAAATAAAGTTTTGAACTCTTTGGTAAAAATAAACATCACATATCTGGTATACAGGTGTACAGTTTGCCGTTATTACTTCCACCGGGTACGTCTGCTGTCCCTAGTCATCTATAAACATGCTATGATACATGACGGTATTAGTTCATCCACTCTAGGAATCGGATTTCAGAAAAAACTTTTTATCAGCAATTGGTGGTTTTAAAATGTTTTCAAGATAGATTTGTTTTGTAAACAGAATTTGTGAATTTATCAGATTTGGAACAAATGGTGTAAACATTTTTCCAGACGCTGTGATGGAATTTTGCGTCGTATGCGAATGCGTTATCTTATGTAGGGTCAGGGGCCCTAATGTTGTCTCCGCTCCTAATTTCGTCCCTCTGGGAATTTTCAGTTTATACAGCTGCGTGTACGTGCGTGACCTCTGTCCATTGTGCTGTTGAGAGAGTTTGTTGTTTGGAGCACACGTAGCATGAATGTACGAAGGAATTCATTTTATAATGCTGAGTTGAGTTAGTGTAGCAGTCAAATTAAGAGCCTGGAATTCCTGGCGTGAGTACTGAAGTCAGTTCAAATACTGGGCTTCATTTCAATCGTGTGTTGTGGTTTCTGGAGTGTAATCGTCACGGTCAGGGGTTTCCCCCGTGTTATTGTAGCGTGGGAATGTTCTCAATTTCGTCCTCCGTGAAGTTCCTATTTTCGTCCGAGGGACGAAATTTGCAGTTGTTATCAAACACTGACTTTTATTTGCTATTCAAAAAGACTACGTCACTTTTTTAATATGGGAGTACACAAGGGGGAGAGAAAGGCAACCGTTGCAAAAGTGCTTAGTTTATCGTCTACACAGACACACAAATTCATGTGGTACACATCTTTGGAAGGTTAAAAAACTTGAAAATATAGGTTCATTTATGACAGACATTCAAGTGATTCGTAGTAGTGAAACTGCCTGGCAATGTTAGAAAGGAAAAAATACTGTTAAAGCAGTTGTACTTAAGAGAATTTTCATGATGGACGAAATTAGGAATAGATTTTTTTAATTTCTGTTTTTGCAGTGTTAACTTTCATGTCAAATATTGGCTTTAGTGTGTTACAACAATTTAATTGTAACTTGCCTTCAAGTGGGGCATAAATTCAGGAGTGTATACAACAATTTGTAGCCTTTTCCGTAACCTTTAAGGACTTATACAGTTCTTAACGTACTGAGGCGACGAAATGTGGGCCCCTACTTTATACTACGAAATCTGAGAAGCTTTCGTTTTTCCCCCTTACGCGATAACGTGCTTCGAAGGCTCCTCTTCGCAGCAGTATTAGTCGGAGTCGTTTTCTTACAACGAAGCGTAGAATTTTAATTTTTTACTAATCCGAGTAGTTTGAGATATTTATTTGCCTACGTTGTTCTAATTCTTTATTGATTTACTTATCTCCTATTCCAGATTCCTTGACCGTCACCCAGCGGGTCCTTCATTATGGGTACATAAGCACCAATCTAGAAAGTTTTTTCCTCCTTTTCCAGGAAAACACGCGTTTACGGACCCCATATACAATGAAAAATGTTCAGTTTTCAATTTATGATCCCGTGAATTTTGAGTCGATTGCATGCAGTACACTTCAGGGGTGGTTTTCTCGAAAACTGGGGTTGTTGAGCCAAAATACCTCAAAGTCTTTCATTCCACGATGTACACAAACGACCTGCCGAATATGAGCTGAATCGGTTGGCTGTGCCTGAGGTTTTTCCCCTTGTCCCTAGGGACGGACAACTTGTTTATAATAGGTAGCGATATAAACAAACCTTCTTCGTCTGTCAGTTTATTACTGGAAACGGTATCCAAATCCTTACAGTAGTTTCTGCGATTAGCCTTCACGTACAGACAGAAAAACGAGGCGGAAATTTTAATTTATAATGTGTGTAGATCGATCAAGTCTGTTAGGTGTTCACTTAATCCGACCACCAGATTTATTTCTGTTTGTTATACACAATCATTTACACTATTACCAGTTTCCCTATTAATTATTATTCCTTCACCAGGTCTGCCTTTTTTTACCCGCTGCGAATAATCCTATGATACCCACTCCTAAAATCCTCCTCTTCTGGCCATCCCATCTCGCAGATTACTGAAACATCTATGTGGATACCTTCCATTTTCATCTCTAGATTGTCATGTTAATGTAGTGTTTTAATGCTCCGTGTTATCAGCCTAATCATGAGGCGTGTTTTTAAAGTAAGTAGCGTTTTGAAATTAAAAAAAAAAGACGTGCTAAGATATCTCAATAATTCTATTTTTAGATGAAAGCCTGTACCTTAATCTACTTTTCTACACACTTTCCGTCAGTATTGAGGCACTTGTCATAACGTTGTACCAGTTTCTGAATACCCTCCTCATAGAAATCTGCCGCCTGACCTGTTAACCACTGCATCACTACTGTTTTGACTTCGTCATCGTCTTGAAGACGCTGACCGCCCAGGTGTCTCTTCAAGTGCAGGAACAGATGGTAGCCAATGGGCGCAAGATCGGGGCTGCACGGAGGATGATCTAGAATTTCTCATCGAAAAGATGTGATGAGATCTTTGGTCTGATTCGTCACATGCGGACGGGCATTGTCTTGCAGGAAAACGATGACCTTTCTCAACTCCCATGGACTGTTGCTTTGATACTGATGTGACGTAGACCATCCATGTTTCATCGCCCGTAACAATTTGGCTTAAGAAATCATCACCGTCGTTGTGGTACCGCTCAAGGAAAGTTAATGCACTGTCTAAACGTTTGGTTTTGTGCACATCCGTCAACATTTTCGATAATTCAAGTGCTCTGTCACAATGCCATACAAAACACTACGAGAAACATTAGAAAAGTCATCGCGCAAGGAGGAAATGGTAAAGCGTCTGTTTTCTCTCACCTTATTGTCCACTTCCTGCACCAAACTTTCATTAACGACCGAAGGACGCCCACTCCGTTGTTCATCATGCACATTTGTGCGGCCATCTTTAAATGCTCTCACCCACTTTCTTACCATTCCAACACTCATAATGTTTTCTCCGTAAACTGCACACATCTCACGATGTATATGGCTCGCTTTTAGGCCTTTAGCACTAAGAAATCTTATAACAGCCCGTACTCCACAGTCGGCGGGACTCACGATTATCGGAGGCATCTTAAACACTCAGTACACAACGTAAACAAGGAAGAATCAGACTGTAATGGCGTCAGTGCGTAGATTAAGGTAAAGGCTCTCATGTAAAAATAAAATTGTTGAGATATCTTAGCAAGTGTTTTTTTTTAATTTCAAA
The DNA here is from genome assembly GCF_021461395.2 of Schistocerca americana. Taxonomy (NCBI): domain Eukaryota; kingdom Metazoa; phylum Arthropoda; class Insecta; order Orthoptera; family Acrididae; genus Schistocerca; species Schistocerca americana. The sequence goes on from NC_060119.1 coordinate 1,254,086,921, forward strand.
ACGGTACTTACTTAAAAAAAACACCGCCTCGTAGCATTCCTTTCAGTTTGATAGCTCCTCCCGAAGAGACTTCGAACTAAAGATCCGAATAATGGACTGTTTAAACTCGGAATATTTTACCGAGAGGAAGCCGTCATGACACTTACAGCAGCGAATTTTTCTTCTTTAGAGCCAGCAGCATAATATACGTCAATAATGACATGATCATTAGAAAGATGCATCAAAAGAGCTGCTTACAATAATTAATTTTTAATAACGCCGAGTGTTTCGGCATTTATCACCACTGTCAGTTACGTGCGAATACAGTTCCGATGAGAATATGACAACTCAGCGATGTGCACAAATGAAATGACACAGTTTCAAAGACTTTACTGGTCCCAAACAGATATGATTTGACGTGTATAGACTGAAGTGGCGAGTGAAAATTTGTACCAAGGCCGGGCGTGTATGCCCGCGTGGTCCCACTGGTGGACGGCGCAGCCAACGTGTTGCTGCATCAGTAAATCCCCATCACCCGCGTACTGCTTCGCAAGTTGGGAGACGCTGCAGCATGCGTGAGGAAGAACAGTGCGATGAAGTACTGAGAGGTCCTCCCGCGTGAGCAGGGTTGAGCGAGGCCTTGCGTTTTCATGGAGGAAGCTAAGTCCGTTGTGGCGACGAACACGCGGAAGTCGTTCGTTCAATTTCCAGGGACGGGGCGGCGGGAGTAAGGGCTGTGTGGGGCCCGCCTGCACGCGGGAGAGATCGGAAAGGTTTGCGCGACCTTGGCGTGATGAGCTACGGTGCTTTTGTTCACTGCCATGTTCCCGTAGACATTCTGCAAGTGCCTGTGAATATCTACGATGCTCTGGTTTTCCGTCATCTCTCTGCTTGGAACACACCTCCTTCGCAGACGACATTTTGAAGGCTGTGTATAGAGCCAACACCTATCGGAACTTCAAGAAACTATAGCGGCTGTTCAGTCTGGAACCACACGACCGCTACGGTCGCAGGTTCGACTCCTGTCTCGGGCATGGATGTGTGTGATGTCCTTAGATTAGCCAGGTTTGCCGGCCGAAGTGGCCGAGCGGTTAAAGGCGCTGCAGTCTGAAACCGCAAGACCGCTACGGTCGCAGGTTCGAATCCTGCCTCGGGCATGGATGTCTGTGATGTCCTTAGGTTAGTTAGGTTTAACTAGTTCTAAGTTCTAGGGGACTAATGACCTCAGCAGTTGAGTCCCATAGTGCTCAGAGCCATTTTTTTAGCCAGGTTTAAGTAGTTCTAAGGTCTTGGGGACTGATGACCTCAGATAAGTCCCGTAGTGCTCGGAGCCAAATTGCGGCTGAAGCGGGAATATACCACGATGTTCCACAACAAATTCCCCATTTTTTTCAATAGAAATGGCAGAGAAGAAATGTGTTGCATTACGTACTGAACGTCCCTCGTATCTGCGAAAGAACAGATACATTTAAATTACTAATACGAGGTGCATTCAAGTTCTAAGGCCTCCGATTTTTTTTCTAATTAACTACTCACCTTAAATCAATGAAACTGGCGTTACTTCTCGACGTAATCGCCCTGCAGACGTACACATTTTTCACAACGCTGACGCCATGATTCCATGGCAGCGGCGAAGGCTTCTGTAGGAGTCTGTTTTGACCACTGGAAAATCGCTGAGGCAATAGCAGCACGGCTGGTGAATGTGCGGCCACGGAGAGTGTCTTTCATTGTTGGAAAAAGCCAAAAGTCACTAGGAACCAGGTCAGGTGAGTAGGGAGCATGAGGAATCACTTCAAAGTTGTTATCACGAAGAAACTGTTGCGTAACGTTAGCTCGATGTGCGGGTGCGTTGTCTTGGTGAAACAGCACACGCGCAGCCCTTCCCGGAAGTTTTTGTTGCAGTGCAGGAAGGAATTTGTTCTTCAAAACATTTTCGTACGATGCACCTGTTACCGTAGTGCCCTTTGGAACGCAATGGGTAAGGATTACGCCCTCGCTGTCCCAGAACGTGGACACCATCATTTTTTCAGCACTGACGGTTACCCGAAATTTTTTTGGTGGCAGTGAATCTGTGTGCTTCCATTGAGCTGACTGGCGCTTTGTTTCTGGATTGAAAAATGGCATCCACGTCTCATCCATTGTCACAACCGACGAAAAGAAAGTCCCATTCATGCTGTCGTTGCACGTCAACATTGCTTGGCAAGATGCCACATGGCAGCTGTGTGGTCGTCCGTCAGCATTTGTGGCACCCACCTGGATGACACTTTTCGCATTTTCAGGTCGTCATGCAGGATTGTGTGCACAGAACCCACAGAAATACAAACTCTGGAGGCGATCTGTTCAACAGTCATTCGGCGATCCCCCAAACCAATTCTCTCCACTTTCTCGATCATGTCGTCAGACCGGCTTGTGCGAGCCCGAGGTTGTTTCGGTTTGTTGTCACACGATGTTCTGCCTTCATTAAACTGTTGCACCCACGAACGCACTTTCGACACATCCATAACTCCATCACCACATGTCTCCTTCAACTGTCGATGAATTTCAATTGGTTTCACACCACGCAAATTCAGAAAACGAATGATTGCACTCTGTTCAAGTAAGGAAAACGTCGCCATTTTAAGTATTTAAAACAGTTCTCATTCTCGCCGCTGGCGGTAAAATTCCATCTGCCGTACGGTGCTGCCATCTCTGGGACGTATTGACAATGAACGTGGCCTCATTTTAAATCAATGTGCATGTTTCTACCTCTTTCCAGTCCGGATGAAAAAAATTGGAGGCCTTAGAACTTGAATGCACCTCGTAGAACTACATGTATGGAAGTGAAACGTAGACGATAAATAGTTTAGACACAAAGAAAATAGAAGCTTTCGAAATGTGGAGCTACAGAAGAATGCTGAAGATTAGATGGGTAGATCACGTAACTAATGAGGAGGTATTGAATATAATTGGGGAGAAGAGGAGCTTGTGGCACAATTTGACTAGAAGAAGGGATCGGTTGGTAGGACATGTTCTGAGACATCGAGGGATCACCAATTTAGTATTGGAGGGCAGCGTGGAGGGTAAAAATCGTAGAGGGAGACCAAAAGATGAATACACTAAGCAGATTCAGAAGGATGTAGGCTGCGGTAGGTACTGGGAGATGAAGAAGCTTGCACAGGATAGAGTAGAATGGAGAGCTGCATCAAACCAGTCTGTGGACTGAAGACCACAACAACAATAGAGGTACAGGGTACCCCGCGCTATGTACTAATATACGGCGACTTGCAGGTTATGTTTGTGGACGTGTTAGACTATTTTAAAATATCTTTCGGTACTAGCCCTGCGAGGTGCGGTACTTTCGTAGTACGTACACCAGCTTTTTCTTCTCCTCCCCCCTCGCCATTCGCTTCACTGGTACGCTTCCCGTTGGACCAGACCAGATCTTGTCCTTGTCCCTATGCACGGTGAACAGCCTGGTAGCCAGAGGCGTGTCACTTGCTCTCTGACCCGCAGCTATGGAAAGCCTAGGTATCCGCTCAGCTGGCAGTGCGTTCGGCGTCTATAGTGGGGACAGCTAGCCGGGCGCGTGACCGTGGGACAGTGCGGGCCAATCGCACGCCGACGTCCAGCACCCCTCCCCCGCGTAGTTGCCACTGCTTATGCGTCTGCGTCACGCTTCAGTACCTGCCAACACCTGGTCTTGTGCGCGTCGTGTTGCGTGAACTGCTTTATCCCAGTGTCTGCTTCTCCTTTGTTTCCACTACGAGTGTGTGATGAATTACTGTACTGACTTCTGTGCACAAAATGTCCGAAAATAAAAAGCGTGGTCCTCCTAGAGTTCGTAGTCTGAAATCATCTTCGAAGAAAGTTGGGCAAGGAATAGCATTGAGAGGACAATCGCGCGAATACGTCTGCAACGTAAGACTATATTATGAGATGGAAAGGGAGAAGGGAGGGCCTCTTCTTTCCGTTAATAAGGTAGTCGAGAGGACTGCGGCAGCATTAAGAATTAGCAGAGCAACCGTTATAAACATAGGCAAAGAGCAAAATGAAAAACTGAATACATCGAATCTTAACTCCGAACCGCCAAGTCTGGAAACTCCGGGGAAAAAAACGACACGTCGAGAAACGTGTGACGAATGTTGATTCTTTCGAGCAGGATGCGATTCGCAGACATTTGTATGCATATTATCACCGTAGAGAGCATCCAACGTTACAAAAACTGAATGTATCGCTTAAAGAAGCTAGTCTTTTTGTTGGCAGTAAGTCATCTCTTCGGCTGGTTTTATTAAACCTGGGATTTAATTACGAAAAATTAGGTGGTCGTACAGTTGTCTTGGAACGGCAAGATATTGCTGCTTGACGATGCCGATTTTTGCGGCAGGTGAAGGACATTGGATTCTGGCCATACACTGAAGACGGGTTGGTTTGACGGAATGGCAATACCTGTTGCCAAAGGAAGTAGAATTATTGTTGTTAATGCAGGCACCGCCTGTGGGCTTGTTGCTGGCTGTTTACATGTTTTCAGGTCAAAGAAAACCTCATGTTTTCGCCTCATACTTTCGCGAGGAAATGAACAACGCCACCTTTTTACGATGGTTTGAAAATTCATTGTTACCGAATTTGGAGACACCGTCGTACATCATTATTGACAATGCGCCATACCACACTGTTGTAAAGGACAAAGCCCCAATACTATCTTCTAGAAAAGACGAAATTATACAGTGGTTACGGCGAAATGATGTACAATTCGATGACGGAATGAAGAAAGTGGAACTACTGGAACTTGTGTCACAACATAAGCCACGACACCCGACATACGTTGTAGATGAAGTTGCCAACAAACATGGACATTCTGTAATTAGACTACCTTCCTATCATTGCCACTTTAATGCTACAGAGCTAATATGGGCCCAAATCAAGGTGTACATAGCACGTGAAAACAAGACATTCAGGCTTTCAGAAGTGGAAAGACTTTTACATGAAGCTGTTTCTAAAGTATCTGTAGAAAACTGGAGTAATGTTGTAGTACATAGAAAAGCTGTCATTCAGGAGGAGTGGAAGAACGAATCCTTATTGGAAGATAGTGTTTCCGAATTAATTATTGCCGTCGAGGAGTCATCTGAAAGTTCTAGCGAAAAAGTTATATAAGCGGCGTTTTCCAGCTGTCGGACACAGAACACGTCGAGTGATGGTAAGTTGAAAAAAAAAAAATTGTACCTTTTGGTGGTATTGGTCTCGTTGTCTCGGTATTTAGAGTTTTGTGATTTGTTGCGAAATTCATGGCACAAGACGAAAATGTAACTAACGGCGGTATATGTGCTGCTTTTTCCCACCCCGCGTTAAGTTATATCAGCACTTCAACGGTACGCACAATACTATTCTCGTCTTGGCGAAACTGTAGCACGCACCCACTTCCAACAAGCTCTAAAAATAAATTCAAAGCTTCCCGAAACTTTTTCTCGCTTTGACCCCCCACGAAAAATGTAAAGGGAAAAAGTTCGTCGCTTACTACATTTCTGATGTTGATTTGGAAAAAGTTCCGCGTCAGACAAGAGATTTTAATTCATTACTTCACAATTACTGGCTGTATTGCTCAGAAAGTTTGCAAATATTATCGAAATATGCCACTGAAGACAACATTACAATTTTGTTGTTTTACGACACATGGTTTAGGAGATATGGAATGATTAATATTGAGTAGCGTGAAAATGCAACTTTTCGTGAAAAAGTTAAATATTTCTCTATTTCAGTAGCACAAAATTTTCAGTGAATTCATAAATGATTCAAATGGCTCTGAGCACTATGGGACTTAACATCTGAGGTCATCAGTCGCCTAGAACTTAGAACTACTTAAACCTAACTAACCTAAGGACATCACACACATCCATGCCCGAGGCAGGATTCCAACCTGCGACCGTAGCGGTCGCGCGGTTCCAGAATGAAGCGCCTAGAACAGCTCGGCCACCAAGCCCGCCCCAGGACAAGGATTGGTACCGAAAGGGCACACACGCCCGTGTTTCGCGCTGGAGGAAGGCCATAGACCGGGATGGAGATTACGTGAAATGCGAACAACTTTCATTTTTATCAGGATAATGATCGCAAGGATACCGCACATATTGTACAAATGTGGTTGCTCTTCAATTGCTCGAAAGTATTGCACCCCCCTCCCCAATCGCCAGACCTTAACCCAATCGAACATTTGTGGGATAAATTGAAACGGACCCTCCGCGTAGACAACATCTATACGAAGGAGACCTTGAAAGAGAAACTGCGCCAAGAATGGGCAAATACAGGCCCAGATTTCACGAAAAAACTCGTGGAAAGTATGCCTAGTAGATTGGAGGAGGTATTGAAAATGAAAGGTGGACCCACAAGGTATTGACATTTTCGTCGTACAACTTATGAACATTTATTGGACAGTGTCCGAATACTTTCGTAGCAGCAGGGTGTGCAAGATGTTTCATTTTTGTTGTTAAGTTTTCTGTTATTTATGTTTTGGAAACGAAATAATACAATAATTCTTTTGTAATTAATGTTGTTGCGCATATAAAGGGTGTTACAAAAAGGTACGGCCAAACTTTCAGGAAACATTCCTCACTCACAAATAAAGAAAAGATGTTATGTGGACATGTGTCCGGAAACGCTTAATTTCCATGTTAGAGCTCATTTTAGTTTCGTCAGTATGTACTGTACTTCCTCGATTAACCGCCATTTGGCCCAATTGAAGGAAGGTAATGTTGACTTCGGTGCTTGTGTTGACATCCGACTCATTGCTCTACAGTGCTAGCTAGCATCAAGCACATCAGTACGTAGCATCAACAGGTTAGTGTTCACCACTAACGTGGTTTTGCAGTCAGTGCAATGTTTACAGATGCGGAGTTGGCAGATGCCCATTTGATGTATGGATTACCACGGGGTAATAGCCGTGGCGCGGTACGCTTGCATCGAGACAGATTTCCAGAACGAAGGTGTCCCCACAGGAAGACGTTCGAAGCAATTGATCGGCGTCTTAGGGAGCACGGAACATTCCAGCCTATGACTCGCGACTGGGGAAGACCTAGAACGACGAGGACACCTGCAATGGACGAGGCAATTCTTCGTGCAGTTGACGATAACCCTAATGTCAGCGTCAGAGAAGTTGCTGCTGTAGTAGGTAATGTTGACCACGTCACTGTATGGAGAGTGCTACGGGAGAACCAGTTGTTTCCGTACCATGTACAGCGTGTGCAGGCACTATCGGCAGCTGATTGGCCTCCACGGGTACACTTCTGAGAATGGTTCATCCAACAATGTGTCAATCCTTATTTCAGTGCAAATGTTCTCTTTACGGATGAGGCTTCATTCCAGCTTGATCAAATTGTAAATTTTCACGATCAACATGTGTGGGCTGACGAGAATCCGCACGCAGTTGCGCAATCACGTCATCAACACAGATTTTCTGTGAACGTTTGGGCAGGCATTGTTGGTGATGTCTTGATTGGGCCCCATGTTCTTCCACCTACGCTCAATGGAGCACGTTATCGTGATTTCATACGGGATACTCTACCTGTGCTGCTAGAACATGTGCCTTTACAAGTACGACACAACATGTGGTTCATGCACGATGGAGCTCCTGCACATTTCAGTCGAAGTGTTGGTACGCTTCTCAACAACAGATTCGGTGACCGATGGATTGGTAGAGGCGGACCAATTCCATGGCCTCCAGGCTCTCCTGACCTCAACCCTCTTGACTTTCATTTATGGGGGCATTTGAAAGCTCTTGTCTACGCAACCCCGGTACCAAATATAGAGACTCTTCGTGCTCGTATTGTGGACGGCTGTGATACAATACGCCATTCTCCAGGGCTGTATCAGCGCCTGAGGGATTCCATGCGACGGAGGGTGGATGCATGTATCCTCGCTAACGGAGGAGATTTTGAACATTTCCTGTAACAAAGTGTTTGAAGTCACGCTGGTACGTTCTGTTGCTGTGTGTTTCCATTCCATGATCAATGTGATTTGAAGAGAAGTAATAAAATGAGCTCTAACATGGAAAGTAAGCGTTTCCGGGCACATGTCCATATAACATATTTTCTTTCTTTGTGTGTGAGAAATGTTTCCTGAAAGTTTGGCCGTACCTTTTTGTAACACCCTGTATATTGCTAATAAATATGTTTGGGTTTCATACTCAGTGTTTCTCGAGTACTCATTGTGAAGCTTCCCACTGTCCGAATACTTTGCGACTGAGCGTATATACGTATAGGCATGAAATGAATGCTAATATGGCGCCTCACAGCTCGATGCTGAAGGGAGATGGCGTGCATGTGACGTAGGTGGCGTTATGTCATCTGATTGGTCAACGCTCAGACGCGCGGCCATAATAAGTGACATGCCAGATATTGCTCTGCACGTTCGGAAACATTCCCGAAAGTGCTATTCCACGCTGTGACGTCAGAAACGCGGCACACACAACGCTCAACGTTTCGGATGCACGGTCCGTGTGCCGACAGCTTAAGTATCCGCTCAGCTCGTACTTTTTGCCGATAATACAAGTATAGCTATCACACCCGACAGACAAGAATTAACTGATGAAATTGTAAACGATGTTTTTCAGAAAATCATTAAGTGGTTCTCTGCAAATGGGCTCTCATTAAACATTGACAAAACACAGTATATACAGTTCCACATAGTAAATGGAATGACCCCATTAATAAATAGAGACTTCGATCATAAATCGATAGGTAAGGTAGAATATTCAAAATTTATAGGTGTATGCATTGATGAGGGGTTCAACTGCAAAAAACACACTGAGAATCTGCTGAAACGTTTGAGTTCAGCTACTTATGCTATTAGGGTCACTGCAAATTTTGGCGATATACATCTGAGTAAATTAGCTTACCACACCTATTTTCATTCTCTGCTTTCGTATGGCATCATATTTTGGGGTAACTCATCATTGAGTAAAAGAGTGTTCATTGCACAAAAGCGTGTAATCAGAATAATTGCTGGAGCTCATCCAAGATAATCCTGCAGACACTTATTTAAAGAGCTAGAGATCTTCACTGTAGGCTCACAATATATATATATATATATATATATATATATATATATATATATATATATATATATATATATATATACACTCCTGGAAATGGAAAAAAGAACACATTGACACCGGTGTGTCAGACCCACCATACTTGCTCCGGACACTGCGAGAGGGCTGTACAAGCAATGATCACACGCACGGCACAGCGGACACACCAGGAACCGCGGTGTTAGCCGTCGAATGGCGCTAGCTGCGCAGCATTTGTGCACCGCCGCCGTCAGTGTCAGCCAGTTTGCTGTGGCATACGGAACTCCATCGCAGTCTTTAACACTGGTAGCATGCCGCGACAGCGTGGACGTGAACCGTATGTGCAGTTGACGGACTTTGAGCGAGGGCGTATAGTGGGCATGCGGGAGGCCGGGTGGACGTACCGCCGAATTGCTCAACACGTGGGGCGTGAGGTCTCCACAGTACATCGATGTTGTCGCCAGTGGTCGGCGGAAGGTGCACGTGCCCGTCGACCTGGGACCGGACCGCAGTGACGCACGGATGCACGCCAAGACCGTGGGATCCTACGCAGTGCCGTAGGGGACCGCACCGCCACTTCCCAGCAAATTAGGGACACTGTTGCTCCTGGGGTATCGGCGAGGACCATTCGCAACCGTCTCCATGAAGCTGGGCTACGGTCCCGCACACCGTTAGGCCGTCTTCCGCTCACGCCCCAACATCGTGCAGCCCGCCTCCAGTGGTGTCGCGACAGGCGTGAATGGAGGGACGAATGGAGACGTGTCGTCTTCAGCGATGAGAGTCGCTTCTGCCTTGGTGCCAATGATGGTCGTATGCGTGTTTGGCGCCGTGCAGGTGAGCGCCACAATCAGGACTGCATACGACCGAGGCACACAGGGCCAACACCCGGCATCATGGTGTGGGGAGCGATCTCCTACACTGGCCGTACACCACTGGTGATCGTCGGGGGGACACTGAATAGTGCACGGTACATCCAAACCGTCATCGAACCCATCGTTTTACCATTCCTAGACCGGCAAGGGAACTTGCTGTTCCAACAGGACAATGCACGTCCGCATGTATCCCGTGCCACCCAACGTGCTCTAGAAGGTGTAAGTCAACTACCCTGGCCAGCAAGATCTCCGGATCTGTCCCCCATTGAGCATGTTTGGGACTGGATGAAGCGTCGTCTCACGCGGTCTGCACGTCCAGCACGAATGCTGGTCCAACTGAGGCGCCAGGTGGAAATGGCATGGCAAGCCGTTCCACAGGACTACATCCAGCATCTCTACGATCGTCTCCATGGGAGAATAGCAGCCTGCATTGCTGCGAAAGGTGGATATACACTGTACTAGTGCCGACATTGTGCATGCTCTGTTGCCTGTGTCTATGTGCCTGTGGTTCTGTCAGTGTGATCATGTGATGTATCTGACGCCAGGAATGTGTCAATAAAGTTTCCCCTTCCTGGGACAATGAATTCACGGTGTTCTTATTTCAATTTCCAGGAGTGTATATATATATATATATATATATATATATATATATACACTAATGAAATTTGTTATTAACAATCCGAACGAATTCAAAAGTAATATCAGTGTACATGGCTACAACACTAGGAGAAAGGATGATCTTCACTACTCGAGGTTAAATCTGACTTTGGTTCAGAAGGGGGTAAATTATGCTGCCACAAAAGTCTTTGGTCACATACCTAATAGCATCAAAAGTCTGACAGAGAGCTATATAGCATTTAAAAGGAAATTAAAAGAATTTCTTAATGCCAACTCCTTCTACTCATTAGATGAATTTTTGGATATAGTAAGTGGGTAATTTGCCAACCCCCACAACAAAAAATATTGAGTGTCATGTAATATTTTGTGTAATGTAATATCTTGTATAGGCACCTTTTATTGACCTGAGACGTTCCACATCATTACGAGGCGTCGTATTCATGATCTATACTAATGTAAAGCTGGCAGTGCGGTGCGTTCGGCGCCTGGCTGCACTCAGCCGCCCGCCCGCACACCCACAAACAAACGCGCCGCGGCCTTGACGGCTGGCGCCGCAAGGCCGCGGACTGGGGAGGCGACGCGACCCTCCGGGCTGCCCTCCGCCTCCTCCTCCCCCTCCTCCGCCACTGGTCTTTTTGCAGAGGGCCTGCCCCGCTGCCTGCTGACTGATGGAACGCCGGCCGCGCCTTTAATTGGCCGGCCTGCCAGACGACAGCCGCAGACACAGACACAGAGCCCGGGCACAATTAGTGGCTCCGGCCCGACATTGGTGGTCCGTCGCTCTCAGGGCAGACGGCGCCCCGACAGCGCCGCCGCTCTTCCCTTCTCTTCTCTTCTCTGGGGCAGGGTCCTCAGACTACGCCGGCACGACCTCAACCGTCTCCAGGTTGCTCTTCGTTTCTTTTAGCATCTACTGCCACGCCGCCGTCCGTCCTCAATTATAAATTGCATACCATCACTTTCATTCAGAGGCTTCTAAGAGTTTCATTTGTGTGTTTGCTAGTTTCCCCGTTTCATACCCGTAGAGCTGTAATTGGTACATGACTTTCTTTAATTTTTTTTTATTGCCTCGACATTAGTACACTACTGGCCATTAAAATTGCTACACCAAGAAGAAATTGCAGGTGATAAACGGGTATTCATTGGACAAATATATTATACTGGAACTGACGTGAGATTACATTTTCAAGCAATTTGGATGCATAGATCCTCAGAAATCAGTACCCAGAACAACCTCCTCTGGCCGTAATAACGGCCTTGATACGCCTGGGCATTGAGTCAAACAGAGCTTGGATGGCGTGTACAGGTACAGCTGCCCATGCAGCTTCAACGCGATACCACAGTTCATCAAGAGTAGTGACTGGCGTATTGTGACGAGCCAGCTGCTCGGCCACCATTGACCAGACTTTTTCAATAGGTCAGAGATCTGGAGAGTGTGCTGGCCAGGGCAGCAGTCGAACATTTTCTGTATCCAGAAAGGCCCGTACAGGATCTGCAACATGCGGTCGTGCATTATCCTGCTGAAATGTAGGGTTTCGCAGCAATCGAATGAAGGGAAGAGGCACGGGTCGTAACACATCTGAAATGTAACGTCCACTCTTCAAAGTGCCGTCAATGCGAACAAGAGGTAGCCGAGACGTGTAACCAATGGCACCCTGTACCATCACGCCGGGTGACACGCCAGTATGGCGATGACGAATACACACTTCCAATGTGCGTTCACCGCGATGTCGCCAAACACGGATGCGACCATCATGATGCTGTAAACAAAACCTGGATTCATCCGAAAAAATGACGTTTTGCCATTCGTGCACCCAGGTTCGTCGTTGAGTACACCATCGCAGGCGCTTCTGTCTGTGATGCAGCGTCAAGGGTAACCGCAGCCATGGTCTCCGAGCTGGATAGTTCATGCTCCTGCAAAACGTCGTCGAACTGTTCCTGCAGATGGTTGTTGTCTTGCAAACGTCCCCATCTGTTGACTCAGGGATCGAGACGTGGCTGCACGATCCGTTACATCCATGCGGATAAGATGCCTGTCATCTCGACTGCTAGTGATACGAGGCCGTTGGGATCCAGGACGGCGTTCCGTACTACGCTCCTAAACCCACCGATTCCATATTCTGCTAACAGTCATTGGATCTCGGCCGACGCGAGCAGCAATGTCGCGATACGATAAACCGCAATCGCGATAGGCTACAATCCGACATTTATCAAAGTCGGAAACGTGATGGTACGCATTTTTCCTCCTTACACGAGGCATCACAACAACGTTTCACCAGGCAACGCCCGTCAACTGCTGTTTGTGTGTGAGAAATCGGTAGGAAACTTCCCTCATGTCAGCTCGTTGCAGGTGTCGCCACCGGCGCCAACCTTGTGTGAATGCTCTGAAAAGCTAATCATTTGCATATCACAGCGTCTTCTTCCAGTCGGTTAAATTTCGCGTCTGCAGCAAGTCATCTTAGTGGTGTAGCAATTTTAATGGCCAGTAGTGTATTTTTCAACATTAGTTACTTACACTAGCTGTTCGTTACCCTAGCCATCTTTTTGTTATGTGTATATAATAGCCATCAATTAACACTGGTTCTATTTCATCAATAACTCGGGTTACATATTTAAAAATACAACAATATTATATTTACATAATGTGCAGCCGGCAGTTTGAATAATATCAAAACACGTAAACATATTAGAAAGCCACCATTAACGGCACCACATCCGATTCTTTAAAGAATCGAACATCCATCTATAAACACCTTCAAAGCATTAGGGGCACAGAAGCTGACTGCTTGAGTTCTTAACTGGTGTGATCTTCAGTGCTGGAGAAACCTGTGACGGTGTAGGTGGTATGGATTTTGAAGTGGCTGATTCTTTGTGTCTGTTGGAACACTTTAACTTCTAAGAGGGGAGTTTTCCAATAGTTTCGAATGATTAGAGTTGCAAGCAGGTAGAAAAAGCCACCAAAGTACATTAGTGTTCTTCGTGTTGCTGCCGGCCAGGCAGCGTATACAGGATGGCGCACGAAATGTGTTACCAACTGTTTCTTTCGCAATTAACGACGCACATTAAATATCCCGCTGGGATCTCTACAGCAGTACCAGCAGAGCTTGGAAAAACAAATGAGTACGAAATGACGTGTAATTCAGGATACAGCCGCTAGGAGACTAGTAAGCAGCAATGGCTCACGATGGAAGACTGACGACACAGCAACGATCGGCAATTGTGTTACTTTTTCATGAAACGAAAAGCCTTGTTGTGACTCAGAGGAGTTTTCGACAACAGTTTAACACACGATGGGTCCCTTGCAAGAAGACCATCCACAGGTGGTACAGGAAGGAACAGTATTGGAAGCGAAGCGACCTCGGCCCAGGCCTGTTTGTTCGCCGGAGAATATGGAAGCGGTACGAATTGCTGTACAGAGAAGTCCCGGGAAATCGTGTAGAAAGGCATCAGTGCAACTGGGAATATCCAGACGCTCCGTTCAACACATTCTTAAAAGTGACCTCCATATGAACCCATACAAGATGACCTGTACACAGAAGCTCACTGAAGAACACAAGCAGCAGAGACTACTGTCTGCTCAGTGGGCGGAGGATAGGGGAGAAACTCTCAACAACGTTTGGTTTTCAGACGAGGCGCATTTTCATTTAGACGGCGTGGTTAACAAACAAAATATACGCTTTTGGGCCACTGAAAACCCACAAGTGCTTTATGAACGACAACATTATGCTCCGAGGATTACAGCGCGGGCAGCAATTTCCAGTCACGGAATTATTGGACCCTTTTTCTTTGAAGAAACTGTGAACAGCGAGCGTTATTTGAGCATACTTCGCAATAGCTTCATTCCACAGCTTCTTGCTACTGCCTTGCCCTTCAACAAGCAGTAGTTCATGGAAGATGGAGCAAGGCCACATACTGCAAACACTGTGTTGGAGTTTTTACACGAGCATTTCGACATGCGGATCATTTCACTCAGGTTTACAGGTCGCTTCAATGACGGACACAATTGGCCCCCCAATAGTCCAGACCTCAATCCATGTGACTTTTTTCTTTGGGGGTACCTAAAGGAAAAAAATTTTCCCGAAACGTCCACATGATTTAATGGAGCTCAGAAGACTTATTCTTCAAGCTTGCAGTGAAATTAGGGAAGACATGTTCTGTAGGGTAACCACCAACTTCATTGTTCGTTTGAAGGAAGTTAGGAAACGAAATGGTGGATATATTGAGCATGTGCCGAGTTAGAACAAATCTCCATGGACGGCTCTTCATTGTAGTATATGTTCCTTTCAGATTGTATTGACAATAAAGTTAATATTCAAAAACCAAATGGTAACACATTTCGTGCGCCACCCGGTATAAAGGACGTGCATATAATCTGATCACGGTGGACACGGCGTGTACTCGTGAGAAACAAGGTTATCAGTCGGCGGTCTCCATTTATCCAGCTGCTTGAACCGTGCAATATCCAGGTTTGTGGGACATTCGGATCATTGGTTTTAGAGGGCGGTGCAGACTTTACCTTTTACAAGTGCGGATGAGGACTCACGTTTAGTGTGTATTTCGCTGTTCAGAATAGTCCCACACACATTCTATGAGACTAGGATCGGATAATTTGAAGGAAAGGTTGCCCTAATCTTTGTAAAATCAGGAGCGTATGCGTATCAACAGCATACTCGCCACGAAGACCTAAAAGGAGAAGCTAAACTTGGTCACTGAGAATGTTGAAATAAACTTCCTGGTTAACGTTCATGGCAACGTAAATGAGTGAGCTCGATGTATGGCACGAAAAATACTACCGGAATACATTCTTACAAGTTAAAAAAGGACACAACACGAAGGAATTATCCAACTAGGACGGAAATCAGTAGATAAATGTACGTGTACAGACAAACAAATGATTACAATTTCAGACATATTGAATGTTTTGTTTAAGAGAAAGAGTTTCGCTGCAAATTGATCAAGTCAGTAAGGCGTTGGTCCACCCCTGGCCCTTAAGGAAGCAGTTATCCAGCTTGGCATTGAGTAACAGAGTTACTTGGTGTGCTCCTGAGGGATGTCGTGCCGAATTCTGTCCAAACGGTTCGTTAGATCGTCAAAATCCCGAGCTGGTTGGATGGCCCTACCCACGAAGCTCCAAATCTCCTCAATTGGGGAGACAGCTGGCGACCTTGCTGGACAAGATGGGGTTTGGAAAGCACGAAGACAAGAGGTAGAAACTCTCGCCGTACGTGGGCGGGCATTATCTTGCTGAAATGTAAGCCCAGCATTCCCATCACAGATGATTACCAGGCAGTAGGGCGGGTCGGTCTCCCACCGCTGTCTGGGGCGTCTCCAGTCTTCGGCCTGGAATCTCACTGACTGAAGTAGAATTGCCTTCGGTAACGAGTCCTGCTTCGAACTAAGCCCGATGAACGGCGAAGACGTTTCTGGAGAGGCTCCAGACAATGGTGGGATGCCAACCTGACAGTCGCGCGCGCCACACGGCTGGGGGTGCTATTTCCTTTCATTGTAGGACCCCTTGGGTTGTAATCCGCGGCAACCTAACAGAACAGCGGTGCGTCGACGATATTCCACGCCCCTCTTGTTGCCCTTCACGGCAAGCCATCCTGGGCTTCCATTTCATTAAGATAGCGCCTGCCTGCACATGGCAAGGATTTCAACTGCTTTTCTTTGTGCTTGTCTAACCCTACCTTGGCCAGCGATGCCGCCGGGTCTCCCTCTAATTGAGAATGTTTGGAGCATTATGGGTAGTGCCCTTCAACCATCCCGGGATTTTGACGATCTAACACGGCAATTGGACAAAATCTAGCACGATATCCCCAAGGAGGACATCCTACAATTCTACACCCCAAAAGTAAGGTCTCCTATTTTTTTATAAGTACATAGACCTGTTTATTTCTACAATGGTTTACATCAGTTTACAGCTGGAACATTTAGCTACTTTTCGACATAATCACCATTTCTGTCGATGCATTTTTGTAGACGCTGTGGCAGTTTTTGAATGCCGATGTCATACCAATTCGCCGCCATGCTGTTCAGAAAGTTATGAACCTCTTCGTTCACCTCATCGTCGGAGCTGAATCGCTTTCCGGCCAAATGTTCTTTTAACCTAGGGAACAGGTGATGGTCACTGGGCGCCAAGTCAGGACTATAGGGTGGATGGCTGATTGTGTTTCACTGAAACTGTTGCAGGAGAACAACGGTTTGCCGAGCCATGTGTGGGCTAGCGTTGTCATGCAGAATGTGTTCGCCCTTGCTCGACATTTCTCTTCTTCCGTTCTGAATTGCCCGTTTGAGTTTTTTCAGAGTCTCACAGTACCTGTTAACATTAATTGTAGTCTCAGAGATTCAACTCTGACGACGAATTGAGAGAAGAGGTTCATAACTTTCCGAACAGCATGGCGGCAAGCTGGTATGACATGGGCGTACAGAAAGTGCCAAAGCGTCTACAAAAATCCATCGGCAAATATGGTGACTACGTCGAAAAAATATTTTCAAGCTGTAAACTGATGTAAACCTTTGTAGAAATAAACAGGTCTATGTACTTATAAAAAAAATAGGATACCTTACTTTTGGGATTACCCTCGTATCAATCAATGGCAAGTCGAATCACTGCTTGCGTGAAGTCCAGAAGTTGACCAGTGCATTATTGACTCGCTCAGTTTGTCAAACTCTTTCTCTTGAATATACCCTCCATTTTTTCTGAAATTATAATCAGTTGATTGCTTGTACATGTACACCATATCTGTCGATTTCCGTCCGGTTCTGGTAATTCCTTCGTGGGCATCTTCTTGTGTCTACCACAAAACCAATTCCGGCCTTAACTAAACACTCCATATACTGGGGTTACACGCCTCTTCGTGCGTCCATTCACTCGGCGTCTTGCACCATTTGTAAATACGTAACATCGTGATTCGTTGGACCACACTACACGTCCCCAGTCAGACACTGTGTACTTTCTATGTTCTTTGCCTCATTAATGAGGTGAGTAATATTCTTTTGCCAGGTTGTCGTTGTTGTTGTGGTCTTCAGTCCTGAGACTGGTTTGATGCAGCTCTCCATGCTACCCTATCCTGTGCAAGCTTCTTCATCTCCCAGTACCTACTGCAACCTACATCCTTCTGAATCTGCTCAGTGTATTCATCTCTTGGTCTCCCTCTACGATTTTTACCCTCACCGCTGCCCTCCAGTGCTAAATTTGTGATCACTTGATGCCTCAGAACATGTCCTACCAACCGGTCCCTTCTTCTTGTCAAGTTGTGCCACAACCTCCTCTTCTCCCCAATTCTGTTCAATACCTCATTAGTTATGTGATCTACCCATCTAATCTTCAGCATTCTTCTGTGGCACCACATTTCGAAAGCCTCTATTCTCTTCTTGTCCAAACTATTTATCGTCCATGTTTCACTTCCATACATGGCAACGCTCCATACAAATACTTTCAGAAATGACTTCCTGACACTTAAATCTATACTCGATGTTAGGAAATTTCTCTTCTTCAGAAACGCTTTCCTTGCCATTACCAGTCTACATTTTATATCTTCTCTAATTCGACCATCATCAGTTATTTTGCTCCCCAAATAGCAAAACTCATTTACTACTTTAACTGTCTCATTACCTAATCTAATTCCCTCAGCATCACTCGACTTGATTCGACTACATTCCATTATCCTCGTTTTGCTTTTGTTAATGTTAATCTTATACCCTCCTTTCAAGACACTGTCCATTCCGTTCAACTGCCCTTCCAAGTCCTTTGCTGTCTCTGACAGAATTACAATGTCATCGGCGAACCTCAAAGTTTTTATTTCTTCTCCATGGATTTTAATAGCTACTCCGAACTTTTCTTTTGTTTCCTTTATTGCTTGCTCAATATACAGATTGAATAACATTGGGGAGAGGCTACAACCCTGTCTCACTCCTTTCCCAACCACTGCTTCCCTTTCATGCCCCTCGACTCTTATAACTGCCATCTGGTTTCTGTACAAATTGTAAATAGCCTTTCGCTGCCTGTATTTTACCCCTGCCACCTTCAGAATTTGAAAGAGAGTATTCCAGTCAACATTTTCAAAAGCTTTCTCTATGTCTACAAACGCTAGAAACGTAGGTTGGCCTTTCCTTAATCTATCTTCTAAGATAAGTCGTAGGGTCAGTATTGCCTCACGTGTTCCAACATTTCTACGGAATCCAAACTGATCTTCCCCTAGGTCGGGTTCTACCAGTTTTTCCATTCGTCTGTATAGAATTAGTGTTAGTTTTTTGTAGCTGTGACTTATTAAACAGATAGTTCGGTAATTTTCACATCTGTCAACACCTGCTTTCTTTGGGATTGGAATTCTTATATTTTTCTTGAAGTCTGAGGGTATTTTGCCAGGTACCAGACTCTAAGTGTCCCCTGCATGCTGTTCCCTTCGCGATGTGCGCTAGGAAACTGATGAAGGTGGATTTATATTCGCTAACAACGGCGATCCCATTTAATGCGAAACCGATTGCCACTGACAAGCCGTGACACTCGCCACCCGTCCCTGTCGGTTAACATCTTTCTGCGGCCACTTTTCTTACAACACGGTACGCGGCAGCGAGTGATGCATCTTCCTTTGTACAGACGTTGGACGGGCCGCAGTGATGTACCAAGCAATGGAGCAACTTTATTCACAGTCTTCTCATGGGCATGGCCGACACGATAGCTCCTATTCACCATTCTGACACGGCCATCCATATTACTGCACTGATTCCATACAAGCGTTATCACACCAGCTCACTGCCATGACTAACGTCGCGCAGTGGAGGGTCGCGTGACCACTTGGTACAGTTCTGTTCCATCTACAATGCTCCGAAGCTACCAGTGTGCTTTTCGTCTGGTGAGCTTACCTCGTTACTTCATGTTCCAAACTGTTCGTACCTTGTATTACTGTCTCTATTACTAGCTTGCTCGATAATGCCCAAAGGGAGCGAAGTTGGTTAATCCCCAATGAAAAAAATTATTTGTTTCCAATAACGTAATGTTGGTACAGTCCCAGAAAAGTTGATACAGGAAATGCTGCTTTGATTCTATTTATAGGTCGTCTCATCTTCTCAACCACACCGGATAGGCAGCAAAGTTCACAAAATATGTGATGATTATAAACATTTTTTGTGTATGCTGGCTAGCATAACATGTTGCTGCTTCGTCGCTCTTCTTATCACCACCCATGTAACATCTGGAACTGGAATTTGGCACTGTATATATGGCTGCAGTTTCACAGAGCATGGAGTCACCCTCATTACTGCTGTTTGCAACAAAAGCTGAAGCGTTCATTGTCACTTTTTCATCATGAGAGCACTCTGCGTAGAGGAGCTCTTGTGGTTCCGAATAATTTGCGAACTCCAGTCTCTTCAAATCAACTGTTTTCATTAGGTTCCACACAGCGGTCTCTTCCTAATGTAGTAGCTCATGCAGAATGATAGCTTCTTGTATACATTCTGATTCTGTCAGCAAAATCTCCCACGAGACAGACGTTCTATATTAAATTGTGAACATTTTCGAATTATTTTCGTACTATTTGAAAGAAAACTTGATTTCTCTTTCAGACATTACATCGGCTACCAGGGTAGCGTACTTTCCTCGGTGGCTACGAATAACTTCGACTATCATTTCAAAATACATTTGCAAAATTGAAGAGCCAGCAATTTATGCACAGTCGGTGCGGTGCACCTCAGAATACAAAACACCATTCGTCGAAAAACGTCGATATTTCACTTTGCAACAGCACTGCGGAACATTGCCTCGCCTTCACTTTTGTCTCACTTATAGGATAATCACCTGCATGAGTTGCGTTCTGCTTTACTCGGTGACTCTAAGCCATTTGACATTCTGCTCAGTAGAATTTAATCTCCCAAAAAATAAAACAGTAGTCTCCAGTTCTCATTATGGAACACACATTTACACAAACAAGGTTACATGCAGCGCCATGTGATAGGCGACTCCAAAGACAGCGGGAAGACTGTGAAACGCAGAGCACGGGGGGGCCGTCAGACAGGAAGGTGCCTCTGACAAGAGCAGACCAGTACTGCCGTTTTCCGCCAGTCTGGAAAGAGGGGAACAGTCGGGAACCACACTTCCTTTGTGTACACTGCTTATAATGGCGGACCGAGTGAATGCAACGAAACATGGCGAAGTGTTATATTCGCAGAATATAAATATACGCTTCAGAAAGGTCAAACACAATTGCGAAATTACTGTCACATATTGCTGAGCGATACTGTTTCATTTTCTTCCACTATTTGGCGCTCATTTTATTGATTTTATGTGGGATTGGGAGGAAGGCTTTCGGTTTGTTGCGCTGGGAAGGTGCACAGCCGGAATGGTCTTAAGGTCCTGCTATCGGCAGAAGGCAGTCAGTAAATCTTGTTAGGAGAGGCGAACTCCACCAGGGAGAAGTGTAGTTTTCGACTGACCTACCTGAGTGCAGGATGTGCTGTGCTGCCACTGCCGACCCAGACAATAAATGAGTTCGACATTTTGCCTTTTCTGCAGGAACATCAAAGGTCGAGATGCTGCAATGCCATCCAGCCAGCGTGAGAAAAATGATTGCCGTTCATAACCCCATCACTGTGCTTGGTACAACCAGGAGGGTGCCAACCTCGTGTTTGTCAATGTGCATTTTGTGTAACAGAAGTGAGAAATTTCTTCTACATCTCTCAGTTCCCGCCTCCCCCCCAGGAAATAAGCAACATTCTTGTCCCTTGGCCGCCCCCCCCCCCCCCCACATGGTATTTTCGAAAGTTGTGCAGTTGAGGGCCGTGAACTGAGATTCTGGGGTGCTCTGTTCTGGGTTGCTGCGCTGGACGTTTCCTCTGCAGGCTACTGCCCCGTGCTGGTTTGCACACGGTAGATGTTGGCGAAGTGTGTCAAACTGCGGTAGCATGATCTATATTCTAAGCAGCTCATTAATTACTTTCTCTACCATACAACTAATGTTGCTTAATTTGGTTAAATTTGTGACTTCTTGTTGTGTTGTCAACTTTGATTTTGCCAACTGCCCAGATGAGCAAATATAATTAAGCTTTCTCCATACAGTTTTCTCATACTTTTTGGTGCCTCTCCTCAGCGTTAGCATATTTTGCAATTTGATATGAGTCTTGGAAAACTTTGGTCTCTGGTAATTTGATTGTGACTTATGTCAGTCATTAAACCAAATACATATCCATTAATATCAGTTCTGACTAAGATTTCAAGATCTCTTCTCTTAAAACTTCCGGGCTGATAGGCCGTGGTCGAATTATAAAAGTCTCCCCTGACGTTTCGTCTCCGACTGCGGGAGACATCCTCAGAGGTACAGCGATGAACTGCGGAGAGAACTCGAGGAAGCGCTGATTATACAGGCAGTACAGAGGGCGCCATTGTCGATCACGTGGCGTCGGCTATGAGACTGTCTCTGGTAGTGCCAACATTCTCGATTGAAAGTAATTGTTCGTCACGCTTGCGGTGCAACGCTGACATCCAAATTTTATCCAGTTTAACACCTTCGTCTTTCTGTTAAAATTATTACGGTGTTTATCAATCTCGATAGCCTCTCTATACATGGGTGCATAATAATGAGAGGTTTTTGATATGACGCTCGTCTCGTTTAATTTTATTTCATGATCACCTTCCTGGTAAACATGTTCCACTATGGCCGATTTATCCGTGGTGGGTAACGTATTTATGGAGACTTTTGAACAACGGGCGTTGCAGACTGCCAGTAAGAGACCAGCCAGATGGTATCGCTATGTCGATGAAACGTTCGTAGTATGGACACATGGAGCAGAGGAGTTGGATGCCTTCCTGACACATTTAAACAGCATCAATCCGAAAATCCAATTTACTATGGAGACGGAAAGGAATGGGCAATTGAATTTCCTGGATGTGTCTGTTATTAAACGACGGGACGGAACGTTGGGCCATAAGGTGTATAGAAAGGCTACACATACTGATCGTTATCTACATAAAGATTCAAACCACCACCCTAGACAAAACAGAAGTGTAATGAAAACCTTGGTAGACAGGGCTTACAAAATTTGTGAACCTGTTTATTTAAAAGATGAGACTGAACATCTACGGTCAACTTTCGTGAAGAATGGCTACTCTAGCAAGGATACAGATCGAGCACTTCGCTCTAGGCAGAGAATCAGGAGCAACGACGAACAACAGTCGCCCAAGGGCAAAGTTTTTCTTCCGTTCATTAGTAAGGTCACAGATCGCATTGGGAAAGTTTTAAGCAAGTATGGGGTGGAAACAATTTTCAGACCCACCAGCAAAATAAAAGAATATTTAAGATCGGCAAAAGTTGCACGACACCCTTTGGCTACACCGGGTTCAAAATGGTTCAAATGGCTCTGAGCACTATGGGACTTAACATCTATGGTCAGCAGTCCCCTAGAACTAACCTAAGGACATCACACAACACCCAGTCATCACGAGGCAGAGAAAATCCCTGACCCGCCGGGAATCGAACCCGGGAACCCGGGCGCGGGAAGCGAGAACGCTACCGCACGATCACGAGCTGCGGACGGCTACACCGGGGGTATATAAAATTCCTTGTAGTTGTGGACAGGTTTACATCGGTACCACAAAGAGAAGTGTGAACAGCCGTCTTGTTGAACATAAGAGGAATTGCCGCTTGGGCCACACGGATAAATCGGCCATAGCGGAACATGTTTACCAGGAAGGTGATCATGAAATAAAATTAAACGAGACGAGCGTCATATCAAAAACCTCGCATTATTATGCACATATGTATATAGAGGCTATCGAGATTGATAAACACCGTAATAATTTTAACAGGAAAGACGAAGGGGTTAAACTGGATAAAATTTGGATGTCAGCGTTGCGCCGCAAGCGTGACGATCGATTACTTTCAACCGAGAATGTTGGCACTACCAGAGACAGTCTCATAGCCGACGCCACGTGATCGACAATGGCGCCCTCTGTACTGCCTGTATAATCGGCGCTTCCTCGAGTTCTCTCCGCAGTTCACCGCGGTACCTCTGAGGATGTCTCCCGCAGTCGGAGACGAAACGTCAGGGGAGAGTTTTATACGTCGACCACGGCCTATCAGCCCGGAAGTTTTAAGTGAAGACAATACCGGCCGTGAAAGCTTACATTGTATGATCATCTCAAGATCTAAATGTCCTGCAGCTTTTCCATGGTTAGGTGACCCACTAATAATAAATGTAACTTGCTGCACACCCAAGCTTGATGTTCTCGCTGTAACCTGTGGCCACCACACAACTAGAGGTACAGGCTAATTAATTAATCCTGGGGACACAAAACATATCAGAACTTTAAAGTCTTACACAGATACGCAGTATATGAAAGCCAGACCCTTTTATGTTTCCTTTGGTAAGTACCCCTTTTAATTTTATGTTTGTTTTAGTGGTAATTTGGATAATTGATTGTGCTGGCGATTAATAAAGACGCAAGTCATTTGAATTGGGTTTCCTTACCTTATAACTTGATAGCACCGCCATACAGTCTGGAGAGAGGCAGATCAATTGCATAGATGAGTCGTAATGTATCGTATATATTTCAACACATTTATTCGTGAGCAAATGTACAAGTGTTCTCCAGTTTAATTATTCATGTCAGTTTAACATGTATAGTCTTGCGAGGTGTCGAAGAGGTCAGCCACGGTAGGCGCTACTCAGAGTAAAAATTTGAAATTTGTGGTAAGATCTTATGGGACCAAACTGCTGAGGTCATCGGTCCCTAAGTTTACACACTACGTAATCTAACTTAAACTAACTTACGCTGAGGACAATAGACACACACACACACACACACACACACACACACACACACACACACACAAGGGAGGACTCGAACCTCCAACGGCGGAAGCCGCGCGAAACGTGACAGGACGCCTAGACTGCGCGGCTCCTAAGAGTATCTATAACTATACAAGTTTAAATGTTATTTGCGGTTCGTTTCATTAAACTGGTGGTTTAAACGGTGGAGGAGGGGGGGGGGGCGGCAGAGACTATAAAAGGCACAGAAACTCAGTCCTTGTGGTCTTGTGTGTTTCGTCTTCAATTTTGGAGGAAACTTAACTCCGCTATAAATCTTTATTACTCACACTACATTGCGTCAAGCCACTACTCACAGCACGTTTTCAAACTGTTTTAATAACCCTGATTTAATTTAAAACTTTCAAGTTTTGCTTTAGGCTGCTTCAATAATCCTCTTCGATTTTTTCATTAATTCTTTTATAATGATTTATTTAAACAAAGTTGCAATCCTACAATACTTTCAAATCTGAAGATAAGGTCACTTGAATTTTCTGGCACTGATAGCGGTGTGAGACTTCTCCCTCCCTCCCCTTTGATATAATGTCTGTCTCATTTGCTCGACTTCCTCCCCCCCTCCCCCCGAATTATATTTATTCAACTACGAGAGAGGGGGGAAACCTTTCGAGGTTACCTTAATGTAATTGGCCTGCCTGTGGTTGGTTGGTTTCCTATCGAGTATGCGAGGAGGTGCAAACTATAATTGCACCCAAAATCAGCATTGTCAGAATGACAAAAATTATTATTAGTAGCATCATATAATGTCACACACCTCCACAAACCTACCTACAAACTGTCGGATTCCTGATATGCAGAATCAGTAATGTATTTCGTTCCAAAGACAAAGAGGCTACTAAGCAGGCGGTCATAATGTTTTGACTCATCAGCGTATATGCATACAGAGTGTTTGCATATTAATGTCTAACTTTCACGATCCGATATCAGCGCTCATTGTGGCGTCCTGGAAGGTTTGGCTCCATCCAAGTCTTTCAGGGACCTTTTAAAAACCTGCAGTGAGCGGTTCTCCGCAGTATGTCCTCCAGATCGTTCCTCCACACCACACACATGCTTATTCTAGACGTGGTCACATTTCCCTTGACCGATTTGTGGGGTTAATTTTTGACAATTCGCAACAGGGAAGATAAAATCCTGCAACCCTCTTTGTTAGGTATTAAGTTAGATGTTAGTTCTAGGATGAATGTCCAGAGTTACGTTCTTTACACTTCTCGGTATAGCAGAAAACGTGTGTTCTGACACCGCCGGTAACGATTCTCATCGCCTAATTCACAGGTAGCAGTTTCTTCGTCTGTGGATCGTCTTCACAGCTACAATGGACAATTTCGTTTGTAATCACACGTCCTGTTTGACAAGGTCGGGACAGGTAGAGGACGCAGCATTGCCAGACGAAATTTTGGAGCATCACAGACAACCTAAATCAAGATGGCCACGTGAGATTAGAGTCTTTATCGTCCTAAATGTGGCAGGGGTAAAATACAAGGGAGCGAAAGGCTATTTACAATTTGTACAGAAACCAGATGGCAGTTATAAGAGTCGAGGGACATGAAAGGGAAGCAGTGGTTGGGAAGGCAGTAAGACAGGGTTGTAGCCTCTCCCCGATGTTGTTCAATCTGTATATTGAGCAAGCAGTAAAGGAAACAAAAGAAAAATTCGGAGTAGGTATTAAAATTCATGGAGAAGAAATAAAAACTTTGAGGTTCGCCGATGACATTGTAATTCTGTCAGAGACAGCAAAGGACTTGCAAGAGCAGTTGAATGGAATGGACAGTGTCTTGAAAGGAGGATATAAGATGAACATCAACAAAAGCAAAACGAGGATAATGGAATGTAGTCTAATTAAGTCGGGTGATGCTGAGGGAATTAGATTAGGAAATGAGACACTTAAAGTAGTAAAGGAGTTTTGCTATTTGGGGAGCAAAATAACTGATGATGGTCGAAGTAGAGAGGATATAAAATGTAGGCTGGCAATGGCAAGGAAAGCGTTTCTGAAGAAGAGAAATTTGTTAACATCCAGTATTGATTTAAGTGTCAGGAAGTCATTTCTGAAAGTATTCGTATGGAGTGTAGCCATGTATGGAAGTGAAACATGGACGATAAATAGTTTGGACAAGAAGAGAATAGAAGCTTTCGAAATGTGGTGCTACAGAAGAATGCTGAAGATTAGATGGGTAGATCACATAACTAATGAGGAAGTATTGAATAGGATTGGGGAGAAGAGAAGTTTGTGGCACAACTTGACCAGAAGAAGGGATCGGTTGGTAGGACATGTTCTGAGGCATCAAGGGATCACCAATTTAGTATTGGAGGGCAGCGTGGAGGGTAAAAATCGTAGAGGGAGACCAAGAGACGAATACACTAAGCAGATTCAGAAGGATGTAGGTTGCAGTAGGTACTGGGAGATGAAAAAGCTTGCACAGGATAGAGTAGCATGGAGAGCTGCATCAAACCAGTCTCAGGACTGAACACCACAACAACAACAACATCGTCCTAAATAAAAGGTCAGCCTCTTTAAAAACGTACAACCTTATTCGGCTTATCCCTCGAGTAAAACATTGATTTGTTTATTCAATCATGCAAGGAAATTTTTGATTTGAGTTAAAAGCTAGTGGTACACTGTTTATTCATTTCTCAACGCCTGTCACTGCACACACACATTATTTCATAATGTAACAGTACACGCTATTAGCCGACATTAGGACCATTACGCCGATCTCTGTTTCCCATCTGTAACGTAACTTCCCATTTGCTTACCTGAAACACTGACCAGTTGTTTCCGGCTGTTTTATAGAGTCGATTTACTCTTGAACCACGCGTATACGGCGGGATCGTGCATTGCTGCTTAAGCGACACTGTCCGAACAGGAGTGATACAAAGATTTTTAAGTATTTGCGCCTTTCAAATAGTACAGGGTTATTACAAATGATTGAAGCGATTTCACAGCTCTACAATAACTTTATTATTTGAGATATTTTCACAATGCTTTGCACACACATACAAAAACTCAAAAAGAGTTTTTAGACATTCACAAATGTTCGATATGTGCCCCTTTAGTGATTCGGCAGACATCAAGCCGATAATCAAGTTCCTCCCACACTCGGCGCAGCATGTCCCTATTAGTGAGTTCGAAACGGTAATGCTTCTGCTTTAGCCTTTTCCGTAAGATTTTACAAACCGTCGGCTGTGGTACGTTTAGCTCCCTGCTTGCTTTATTCGTCGACTTGCGCGGGCTACGCGTGAAACTTGCCCGCACGCGTTCAACCGTTTCTTCGCTCACTGCAGGCCGACCCGTTGATTTCCCCTTACAGAGACATCCAGAAGCTTTAAACTGCGCACACCATCGCCGAATGGAGTTCGCAGTTGGTGGATCCTTGTTGAACTTCGTCCTGAAGTGTCGTTGCACTGTTATGAGTGACTGATGCAAGTGCATTTCAAGCACGACATACGCTTTCTCGTCTCCTGTTGCCATTTTGTCTCACTGCGCTCTCGTGCGCTCTGGCGGCAGAAACCTGAAGTGCGGCTTCAGCCGAACAAAACTTTATGAGTTTTTCTACGTATCTGTAGTGTCTCGTGAACATATGTCAATGAATGGAGCTACAGTGAATTTATGAAATCGCTTCAACCATTTGTAATAGCCCAGTACATAATTACAGGTCCAGAGAAAAAAATCAGATAAGCAACTTTTTTTCTCAAAATGA
Organism: Schistocerca americana; assembly: GCF_021461395.2. Taxonomy (NCBI): domain Eukaryota; kingdom Metazoa; phylum Arthropoda; class Insecta; order Orthoptera; family Acrididae; genus Schistocerca; species Schistocerca americana. Next base: position 1,254,114,937 of record NC_060119.1, read on the forward strand.
GTTCTTAAGTGCCATTAGATTCTCCATAGATAGGGCTGTGTGTTAGCAGCATGGGACACGAATTGAAATAGCTTATTCAAGGGTTTTTATCCTTGAAGTTTTCGCATACAGAAGAAGAAGAAGCAGATATCTCAATTGTCCCAGAGAAAAATAGCCAGGTAAGTCAACTAAAATTCAACGAATGGCAGAGCGATCGCCGAAATTTCGCGGCATTATATGCTTGTAATTTTATTGTTCCATTCTTTTTAAACATTGTCTTTATGAGAGTAAGTTGTTGTTTCAGTGCTGTTTAGTATATAGTGCTGTGATATTGAGCTGTCGTCATTTGGGAATAAAGAAGAAGGAATTCCGCAAAGTGAAGATAAGAAGCGGAGAGAAACTGGTCGAATTGATGATGTTAGTAAGGAATTAAAACTTTCACACGATATGGACGAGTGTCGTAAATATTCCGGTCATACGTGCTTTGATGTCAACACTAAATCAGAAAAAGCTTAAATAGTGCGCAAATTTAACAGCCTAGAAATGTATAAACATCGGAATGCGTGTTTGGGTGGTTTGATAACAATGTCTGTACTCTATTAAGAGTAAGCGTACACGTCACACAGAAGAGAACGTGAAGTTACGGGATGCTGCGTTTGCGCACAGAGTTTGAGTTCCTGTAGAAGGGCAAAACACGAATTTCACCATTTTTCGCTTCATACACCATGCCGTTCATAATAACATAAATGGCTTGACAAACATCAAGATCACGTTTACAGAGCGAGTTCATTTGTATGTGGAATCTGACAGGAATGTTAGTCTGTAGAATTTCAAACAAAAGCTGGAAACCCTGGAGGATAACCATGATTGAAACTTCGACAATGAAACCATTACCTTTCACTGTGGAGTGAGCCTGTCAGGAAATTGTCTACGACTGGAAAAACATTTTAAATGAGAAATGTGAACTAAAATGTCCCTTTAGGACCAACACATGAAGTAAACTGAGGCCTCTTCCAGTCACCCCAGTCTGATGAACTGGAGAGACGCGTACAGTTGACCCATGGCATCCAGGATCATAAGAAAGCGTGACAAAGGTGCATCAAAAAATAAGACTGGAAGATTCGAGCTATCTTCTTTGTTCTACACATGTAAATTTAAGTAGATAAATTAACGCTAGTCCTCAAATTTTCCTTCAAAATAGGGTGTATATAAACATGTAACAAAAGTCCTTATTTATCTGCAGGTCGCCTTCGTATTTACAGGGCAGAGTACCAGGATTCAATGAATCTCATGAAATTATGTGGCCTGGCAGCAGTGAAGTTTGTCCACAGAATGTGACACTGCTGATACCTTTGAAGATGACTGTGAGTTTCCATGTTACAATAATAATATTAGAGACGACGACGACGACGACGACGACGACGACGACGACGACGACGACGACGACAATAATAATATATTAATTATAATATTATAAATGATGATAGTGGTGTCAGAAATGTTAATAAAACATTCCCAAATATTCATAATGATGATAAAACATTCGAATATGCAAAGAAAACCAAGAGCAGCTCACTCTCTTGCTTCGTTCTGTATCTGTATCAATACGAGGTGCATTCAAGTTCTAAGGCCTCCGATTTTTTTTTCTCCGGACTGGAAAGAGATAGAAACATGCGCATTGTTTTAAAATGAGGCCGCGTTCATTGTCAATACGTCCCAGAGATGGCAGCACCGTATGGCAGATGGAATTTTACCACCAGCGGCGAGAATGAGAACTGTTTTAAATACTTAAAATGGCGACGTTTTCCTTCTACATCTACATCTACATTGATACTCCGCAAGCCACCCAACGGTGTGTGGCGGAGGGCACTTTACGTGCCACTGTCATTACCTCCCTTTCCTGTTCCAGTCGCGTATGGTTCGCGGGAAGAACGACTGTCTGAAAGCCTCCGTGCGAGCTCTACTCTCTCTAATTTTACATTCGTGATCTCCTCGGGAGGTATAAGTAGGGGGAAGCGATATATTCGATACCTCATCCAGAAACGCATCCTCTCGAAACCTGGCGAGCAAGCTACACCGCGATGCAGAGCGCCCCTCTTGCAGAGTCTGCCACTTGAGTTTATTAAACATCTCCGTAACGCTATCACGGTTACCAAATAACCTGGTAACGAAACGCGCCGCTCTTCTTTGGATCGTCTCTATCTCCTCCGTCAGACCGATCTGGTACGGATCCCACACTGATGACCAATACTCAAGTATAGGTCGAACGAGTGTTTTGTAAGCCACCTCCTTTATTGATGGACTACATTTTCTAAGCACTCTCCCAATGAATCTCAACCTGGTACCCGCCTTACCAACAATTAATTTTATATGATCATTCCACTTCAAATCATTCCGCACGCATACTCCCAGATATTTTACAGACGTAACTGCTACCAGTGTTTGTTCCACTATCATATAATCATACAATAAAGGATCCTTCTTTCTATGTATTCGCAATACATTACATTTGTCTATGTTAAGGGTCAGTTGCCACTCCCTGCACCAAGTGCCTATCCGCTGCAGATCTTCCTGCATTTCGCTACAATTTTCTAATGCTGCAACTTCTCTGTATACTACAGCATCATCCGCGAAAAGCCGCATGGAACTTCCGACACTATCTACTAAGTCATTTATATATATTGTGAAAAGCAATGGTCCCATAACACTCCCCTGTGGCACGCCAGAGGTTACTTTAACGTCTGTAGACGTCTCTCCATTGATAACAACATGCTGTGTTCTGTTTGCTAAAAACTCTTCAATTCAGCCACACAGCTGGTCTGATATTCCGTAGGCTCTTACTTTGTTTATCAGGCGACAGTGCGGAACTGTATCGAACGCCTTCCGGAAGTCAAGAAAAATAGCATCTACCTGGGAGCCTGTATGTAATATTTTCTGGGTCTCATGAACAAATAAGGCGAGTTGGGTCTCACACGATCGCTGTTTCCGGAATCCATGTTGATTCCTACATAGTAGATTCTGGGTTTCCAGAAATGACATGATACGCGAGCAAAAAACATGGTCTAAAATTCTACAAGAGATCGACGTAAGAGATATAGGTCTATAGTTTTGCGCATCTGCTCGACGACCCTTCTTGAAGACTGGGACTATCTGTGCTCTTTTCCAATCATTTGGAACCCTCCGTTCCTCTAGAGACTTGCAGTACACGGCTGTTAGAAGGGGGGCAAGTTCTTTCGCGTACTCTGTGTAGAATAGAATTGGAATCCCGTCAGGTCCAGTGGACTTTCGTCTATTGAGTGATTCCAGTTGCTTTTCTATTCCTTGGACACTTATTTCGATGTCAGCCATTTTTTCGTTTGTGCGAGGATTTAGAGAAGGAACTGCAGTGCGGTCTTCCTCTGTGAAACAGCTTTGGAAAAAGGTGTTTAGTATTTCAGCTTTACGCGTGTCATCCTCTGTTTCAATGCCATCATCATCCCGTAGTGTCTGCATATGCTGTATCGAGCCACTTACTGATTTAACGTGAGACCAGAACTTCCTAGGATTTTCTGTCAAGTCGGTACATAGAATTTTACTTTCGAATTCAATGAACGCTTCACGCATAGCCCTCCTTACGCTAACTTTGACATCGTTTAGCTTCTGTTTGTCTGAGAGGTTTTGGCTGCGTTTAAACTTGGAGTGGAGCTCTCTTTGCTTTCGCAGTAGTTTCCTAACTTTGTTGTTGTACCACGGTGGGTTTTTCCCGTCCCTCACAGTTTTACTCGGGACGTACGTGTCTAAAACGCATTTTACGATTGCCTTGAACTTTTTCCATAAACACTCAACATTGTCAGTGTCGGAACAGAAATTTTCGTTTTGATCTGTTAGGTAGTCTGAAATCTGCCTTCTATTACTCTTGCTAAACAGATAAACCTTCCTCCCTTTTTTTATATTCCTATTAACTTCCATATTCAGGGATGCTGCAACGGCCTTATGATCACTGATTCCCTGTTCTGTACATACAGAGTCGAAAAGTTCGGGTCTCTTTGTTATCAGTAGGTCCAAGATGTTATCTCCACGAGTCGGTTCTCTGTTTAATTGCTCGAGGTAATTTTCGGATAGTGCACTCAGTATAATGTCACTCGATGCTCTGTCCCTACCACCCGTCCTAAACATCTGAGTGTCCCCGTCTATATCTGGTAAATTGAAATCTCCACCTAAGACTATAACATGCTGAACAGCGTGCAATCATTCGTTTTCTGAATTTGCGTGGTGTGAAACCAACTGAAATTCATCGACAGTTGAAGGAGACGTGTGGTGATGGAGTTATGGATGTGTCGAAAGTGCATGGGTGCGACAGTTTAATGAAGGCAGAAAATCGTGTGACAACAAACCAAAACAACCTCGGGCTCGCACAAGCCGGTCTGACGACACGATCGAGAAAGTGGAGAGAATTGTTTTGGGGGATCGCCGAATGACTGTTGAACAGATCACCTCCAGAGTTGGCATTTCTGTGGGTTCTGTGCACACTATCCTGCATGACGACCCGAAAATGCGAAAAGTGTCATCCAGGTGGGTGCCACGAATGCTGACGGACGACCACATAGCTGCCCGTGTGGCATGTTGCCAAGCAATGTTGACGCGCAACAACAGCATAAATGGGACTTTCGTTTCGTCGGTTGTGACAATGGATGAGACGTGGATGCCATTTTTCAATCCAGAAACAAAGCGCCAGTCAGATCAATGGAACCACACAGATTCACCGCCACCAAAAAAATTTCGGGTAACTGCCAGTGCTGAAAAAATGATGGTGTCCATGTTCTGGGACAGCGAGGGCGTAATCCTTACCCATTGCGTTCCAAAGGGCACTACGGTAACAGGTGCATCCTACGAAAATGTTTTGGAGAACAAATTCCTTCCTGCACTGCAACAAAAACTTCCGGGAAGGGCTGCGCGTGTGCTGTTTCACCGAGACAACGCACCCGCACATCGAGCTAACGTTACGCAACAGTTTCTTCGTGATAACAACTTTGAAGTGATTCCTCATGCTCCCTACTCACCTGACCTGGCTCCTAGTGACTTTTGGCTTTTTCCGACAATGAAAGACACTCTCCGTGGCCGCACATTCACCAGCCGTGCTGCTATTGCCTCAGCGATTTTCCAGTGGTCAAAACAGACTCGTAAAGAAGCCTTCGCCGCTGCCATGTAATCATGGCGTCAGCGTTATGAAAAATGTGTACGTCTGCAGGGCGATTACGTAGAGAAGTAACGCCAGTTTCATCGATTTCGGGTGAGTAGTTAATTAGAAAAAAAATCGGAGGCCTTAGAACTTGAATGCACCTCGTATACTTACCTGATTTCTTTCCCGAGAAGTTGCTAGATTGTGTGACTTTTCTACAATTTTATTTCGTATTATTGATGTTAAGCACTTTAAAAACCATCAAGATTACAATATTTCACTTGGTTTGAATACATCACTTCGTATGAAAAGAACTTGTTGTGTTTCGAAATTAAAAATTAGTTTTCTGAGTTTCACTGAAAATGTGACTTACTTGGTTCTTACCCTGGACCCTTCATATAACATACTGCCTCTCTGTAACGTTGCGACCTCTGTATTACTTTGGTTAGGCTTGAGTCTCCATTTGCTTCTTGTTACTCCTCCTCCTCTTCTTCTTCTTCATCCCGGCGTTTACACAGTGTCTTCACCTTAACTGAAGCGGTATGTGGGTATCAGACTGGTATTCCCCTAGTCGGATGTGGGAAACCGCCTAGAAACAACATCCGGTGTGCTAACGCGCGCCGCTATCTGGGCGGGTCCGGAGTCCCCATTTGCGAAACCACCCATTCAGTACGGTAATGTCATTAGAATAAACTCTTGTAATTACATCTTTGCTGTTACTTATTCATGCCAGGTCATCTGTGTACTACATTGTCTTGCAGTTATATTTGCCATGTCGAGGACATACAACTTAAGCAGAATGGATGCCAGGGCGGGTCCCTGAGGGTGAAGATTATTCAGGATTATTTGCTAGCTTTTCCATTCAGGAAAATCAGAGAGCGCGTTGTTGAGTGAACTTGCTGAGTACTAGTTTGAAATCACATCACCTCACTTGAGGATCAGGCCGCCTTTCCACACTTCGTCATAAGCTGCCGTGACACGAAAGCTGCAGCCAATATGAGGCGCCTCTGAAATCTGGAAACCACCAAAGTTGGAAGTGTTGGAACCTGACTTTAAATCACCCTGTTCGCCAGGTATTATTTTACAAGTGACCTCATGGATCCGACAGAGAATCAGCCTCTCCACTCATTTATACGTTATACTGATAGACGTTGATGCTCAGCGACCTCGATTCCTTCTTTGTGAAAACTGCGATTACTTAACCTTTCTTAAATACCTTACCCCCCCCCCCCCCCCCATGAACCATGGACCTTGCCGTTGGTGGGGAGGCTTGCGTGCCTCACCGATACAGATAGCTGTACCGTAGGTGCAACCACAACGGAGGGGTATCTGTTGAGAGGCCAGACAAACGTGTGGTTCCTGAAGAGGGGCAGCAGCCTTTTCAGTAGTTGCAAGGGCAACAGTCTGGATGATTGACTGATCTGGCCATGTAACAATAACCAAAACGGCCTTGCTGTGCTGGTACTGCAAACGGCTGAAAGCAAGGGGAAACTACAGCCGTAATTTTTCCCGAGGGCATGCAGCTTTACTGTATGATTACATGATGATGGCGTCCTCTTGGGTAAAATATTCCGGAGGTAAAATAGTCCCCATTCGGATATCCGGGCGGGGACTACTCAAGAGGACGTCGTTATCAGGAGAAAGATAACTGGCGTTCTACGGTTCGGAGCGTGGAATGTCAGATCCCTTAATCGGGCAGGTAGGTTAGAAAATTTAAAAAGGGAAATGGATAGGTTGAAGTTATAGTGGGAATTAGTGAAGTTCGGTGGCAGGAGGAACAAGACTACTGGTCAGGTGACTACAGGGTTATAAACACAAAATCAAATAGGGGTAATGCAGGAGTAGGTTTAATAATGAATAGGAAAATAGGAATGCGGGAAGCTACTACAAACAGCATAGGGAACGCATTATTGTGGCCAAGATAGATACGAAGCCCACACCTACTACAGTAGTACAAGTTTATATGCCAACTAGCTCTGCAGATGACGAAGAAATTGAAGAAATGTATGATGAAATAAAAGAAATTATTCAGATAGTGAAGGGAGACGAAAATTTAATAGTCATGGGTGACTGGAATTCGAGTGTAGGAAAAGGGAGAGAAGGAAACATAGTAGGTGAATATGGATTGGGGCTAAGAAATGAAAGAGGAAGCCGGCCTGGTAGAATTTTGCACAGAGCACAACATAATCATAGCTAACATTTGGTTTAAGAATCATGAAAGAAGGTTGTATACATGGAAGACCCCCGAAAATACTAAAAGGTATCAGATAGATTATATAATGGTACAACAGAGATTTAGGAACCAGGTTTTAAATTGTAAGACATTTCCAGGGGCAGATGTGGACTCTGACCACAATCTATTGATTATAACCTGTAGATTAAAACTGAAGAAACTGCAAAAAGGTGGGAATTTAAGGAGATGGGACCTGGATAAACTAAAAGAACCAGAGGTTGTACAGAGATTCAGGGAGAGCATAAGGGAGCAATTGACAGGAATGGGGGAAATAAATACAGTAGAAGAAGAATGGGTAGCTTTGAGGGATGAAGTAGTGAAGGCAGCAGAGGATCAAGTAGGTAAAAAGACGAGGGCTAGTAGAAACCCTTGGGTAACAAAAGAAATATTGAATTTAATTGATGAAAGGAGAAAATATAAAAATTCAGTAAGTGAAGCAGGCAAAAAGGAATACAAACCTCTCAAAAATGAGATCGACAGGAAGAGCAAAATGGCTAAGCAGGGATGGCTAGAGGACAAATGTAAGGATGTAGAGGCCTATCTCACTAGGGGTAAGATAGATACCGCCTACAGGAAAATCAAAGAGACCTTTGGAGATAAGAGAACGACTTGTATGAATATCAAGAGATCAGATGGAAACCCAGTTCTAAGCAAAGAAGGGAAAGCAGAAAGGTGGAAGGAGTATATAGAGGGTCTATACAAGGGCGATATACTTGAGGACAATATTATGGAAATGGAAGAGAATGTAGATGAAATGGGAGATATGATATTGCGTGAAGAGTTTGACAGAGCACTGAAAGACCTGAGTCGCAACAAGGCCCCCAGAGTAGACAACATTCCATTAGAACTACTGACGGCCGTGGGAGAGCCAGTCCTGACAAAACTCTACCATCTGGTGAGCAAGATGTATGAAACAGGCGAAATACCCTCAGACTTCAAGAAGAATATAATAATTCCAATCCCAAATAAAGAAGGTGTTGACAGATGTGAAAATTACCGAACTATCAGCTTAATAAGTCACAGCTGCAAAATACTAACACGAATTCTTTACAGACGAATGGAAAAACTAGTAGAAGCCAACCTCGGGGAAGATCAGTTTGGATTCCGTAGAAACACTGGAACACGTGAGGCAATACTGACCTTACGACTTATCTTAGAAGAAAGATTAAGGAAAGGCAAACCTACGTTTCTAGCATTTGTAGACTTAGGGAAAGCTTTTGACAATGTTGAGTGGAATACTCTCTTTCAAATTCTGAAGGTGGCAGGGGAAAATACAGTGAGCGAAAGGCTATTTACAATTTGTACAGAAACCAGAAGGCAGTTATAAGAGTCGATGGACAAAGGGAAGCAGTGGTTGGGAAGGGAGTAAGACAGGGTTGTAGCCTCTCCCCGATGTTATTCAATGTGCATATTGAGCAAGCAGTAAAGGAAACAAAAGAAAAATTCGGAGTAGGTATTAAAATTCATGGAGAAGAAATAAAAACTTTGAGGTTCGCCGATGACATTGTAATTCTGTCAGAGACAGCAAAGGACTTGCAAGAGCAGTTGAATGGAATGGACAGTGTCTTGAAAGGAGGATATAAGATGAACATCAACAAAAGCAAAACGAGGATAATGGAATGTAGTCTAATTAAGTCGGGTGATGCTGAGGGAATTAGATTAGGAAATGAGGCACTTAAAGTAGTAAAGGAGTTTTGCTATTTGGGGAGCAAAATAAATGATGATGGTCGAAGTAGAGAGGATATAAAATGTAGGCTGGCAATGGCAAGGAAAGCGTTTCTGAAGAAGAGAAATTTGTTAACATCCAGTATTGACTTAAGTGTCAGGAAGTCATTTCTGAAAGTATTCGTATGGAGTGTAGCCATGTATGGAAGTGAAACATGGACGATAAATAGTTTGGACAAGAAGAGAATAGAAGCTTTCGAAATGTGGTGCTACAGAAGAATGCTGAAGATTAGATGGGTAGATCACATAACTAATGAGGAAGTATTGAATAGGATTGGGGAGAAGAGAAGTTTGTGGCACAACTTGACCAGAAGAAGGGATCGGTTGGTAGGACATGTTCTGAGGCATCAAGGGATCACCAATTTAGTATTGGAGGGCAGCTTTGAGGGTAAAAATCGTAGAGGGAGACCAAGAGATGAATACACTAAGCAGATTCAGAAGGATGTAGGTTGCAGTAGGTACTGGGAGATGAAAAAGCTTGCACAGGATAGAGTAGCATGGAGAGCTGCATCAAACCAGTCTCAGGACTGAAGACCACAACAACAACAACAAATACCTTACGTCGTTTTCCCACTCGCAAGATTACACTGACGAATTGTACGAGCCATTGTTTCTGACAGAACCCCACGGCTTTCAGGAACTCCGAATATACCCCATCAAATCCAGGAGCTGGGGCTTTTTCAGTATGCGGAACAATCACGACTAAGTTGACTTTTTGTATGAAATGATAATTAAATCGACACCCTAGCTGCAAACAGGCGTTGATATACTTCATTGGGGACATGTTGAAAATGTGTGCCCCCACCGGGAATCGAACACGGGATCTCCTGCTTATATGGCAGACAGTTTATCCATCTGAGCCACCGAGGGCACAGAGGATAGTGCGCCAGCAGGGACTTATCAATGTTGGGGCATAGCATGTACGTTCGCACAAGAAGGTCAATGGCCGGGTAGCCATCTTTTTATCAATATAAGAAGGTAGTATCTATTCCCGAAGGAACAGATGTTATTGATGACCATGTAGCTTCTCTAGAATGAAATGACAATTAAAAACATGTCCCCAATGATGTATATCAACGCCTGTTTGCAGCTAGGGTGTCGACTGAATTATCATTCCATTCTAGAGAAGCTGCACGGTCATCAATACTATCTGTTCTTTCGGAAACAGATAGTACCTTCATATATAGATGACTCTCTGTACATTAAATTCACGTGCGTTGTGAGGGTATTGTCTGTCTGCACACAGTTGTTTCTTCACATTTCGTTTTTGTATCTTATGCAGTTTCCACTTGTCACAGCTTCCTGCCATGCCCTACTACAACAGCCATACTGATCCATCCTTATCAATCTACCAATAAATATTCTTTCTTTCTTTCTTTCGCAATTTTTAAATTTTAACGGAAAAAGAGACATCCACTACAAGATTAAGATGACATACATTACCTGCATCGCTTCAGACATTGCTGTTGGGATGAAGTGACTAAAATATTGCGACATTTATTTGGAGAAAGAAATGCACTAAAGTCTTTAGCAACACCCTATCGTAAATGCGATTCAGAAATCCATGGGTTTGAATATCTCCCTCGTGAGGCTTTCAGTACCCAGGACGATGAACACTTATCAACCAGTGCACAGTTAATATTTTGTTTGTTTAGTAAAAATAATTTAGTATTCGCTAATAAGCGTACGACAATGTTGCAAGTGGCTTGATCTCGTCGCTTAGCTTCCCCAAACCTTTGCACAGAATGAACTAATGTGGAAAAACAGGGGGAACCGCCAAGTCCCTTTGGAGAAGACCTTTGTGCGTGTTCTTGAAACTGTTCACGATATGGAATTCGATATGTGGTCGTAGTGTAACTATTGCGTCAAATTTGGGATCTTTTCTGTTCTACGATTGTGATACGGCAGTTCCAGTTCACCTGCATTCCCATGATTAGCCTTGGTAACAATTCACTGCTCGGTTCGAGGCTGTAAGAAATGCCAAGTATGATGGTAACGAGGTCTAAAATAACTGGATCTCTTTCCTTGGACCCCACTTGTTAAAGGAATTGTTCGGCAGGTTAGACGAACTGCCGGATGTTTTGTGTGTGTCGAAAGCACATCCAGCTCCCGTCGAGGACACTAAATACAAGTACTTAGACAGAGGAGTGGAACAAGAGTCAGTGCGCAATATCTCACAGCAGTATGAAATTTTATTAGGAACAGAAAGTAATGTTAGTGCCTTCATTTACAACATGTGACACAGATTAGAAATGTTTCACATCCAAATCCGTTTACAAACTAAATATATAAATCTATGAATATATAATACTATTTATTAACACTATGACACACCAAAAGAATAAAAATATATATTCTGTACCAAGAAGGAAAAAATTATAAAGAATTTCTGATAAAATTGTTGAAAAATACTGATAGCGATTCGTTTACCAACCTTTTCGCAACACCTGCCTTTAGAATAGCCACGTCATGAGAAAACCGAGCCATTAAAAATAAAACTGGCCCCATAGCAATCTCAATACCACGTCAAAAACATACTTAGCTGCGTGATACAGCACCAGGTCACGTTTTCCGCTGCAAAATGTGATAAATAACGTCCAGAGGAAGCACGAATTTAACACGTCTTATACAGGCTTGCGAGTATGCCTCAGTACGAAGTCCAACTATTAGAACAAGACTGTAACAGGAAGTATATTCAGATGGACTACATGCTTGTATTAAACCGAGAGTAGAGGTTTCTGAAGCTGCTTGCACGAAGCTTACATAAACAAAAACGTAAACAAAAAAGGGAAGTTTAGCAACAAAAGCAGGTAGATACATAAATTTATAAAAATGTGAAACGGAGAAATTAGAGAACCTGTTAAATGGAAAGAATCGAATATATATGACATGTATAAATACAGAGGACTGGAAATATTTAAAAGTGCAGCAGTCATGAAAATATTTAAAGAATTAAAATATCAAAAGTTGGTAAATATTTTCTGAAACTCTTTTAAGAGTGAATCATATCACTGGAGCTCGAAGACATTATTTCCGTGTTATTAGAAACTGGAAGACTTTTGTGATAAGTCTGCCGTAGACAGGCTTTAGAGCGCGACAATAACTGATGAACTGGAAAATACTACGTAAAATTTACAGGGGCGTCTCACGACATGAAAATATATTGTAGGCTACAGTGATGCAGGAAACATTCTGGAAGTGTCTGGGAAGACTAGACTTCACGGGGGAGCTGGGCAGGCAGCCGGGGCTAGCCGGCGCTAGCCGTCGCACAGGGCGAGCACCTGCTCGCAGACGCGCTTGTAGCTCCAGGCGTCGCCGCGGAGGCGCTTGCGGCGCACGGCCACCACGTGCTCCGCGTCTGCAGAGGGCGCCACCAGGCACACCTCCAGCTCGAACGACAGCCGCGGCTGCTTGGCTCGCACCACCCACCTGCCAAACACAACACCTTCTCACTATCCTCATCGCTTTTATGTACATACGCAAAACAACGACACATCTGAATCGCCGAAATTTTTATATAACTGAACATTATTTGTTCGTTTTACTCACATCATCACAGTTCCACATATATATGAAATTGAAGGTACTACACTTAAAACTTTATAGAACAAAAATCCACTTCAGTTTCCAGTAATTTTCTTAGTTTATTCCACAAAAGTTTTCGTAGCTTAGAGCAAGATCCTCGGGTGCCATTTGCGTGTCGTACTGTCCAGGCGGGTGCTGTCGCTGCTAGTTCTACGCTCCCATGCGTTTGAGAGAGGGCCATAGACACGGGTTCCCATGTAGATGTCGTGTTTCTTGACTTCCGCAAGGCGTTCATTACAGATCCGCACAGTCGTTTAATGGACAAAGTAAGAGCATATGGACTATCAGACCGATTGTGTGGTTGGATTGAAGAGTTCATAGATAACAGAACGCAGCATGTCATTCTCAATGGAGAGATGTCTTCCGAAGTAAGAGTGATTTCAGGTGTGCCGCAGGGGAGTGTCGTAGGACCGTTGCTATTCACAATATACATAAATGACCTTGTGGATGACATCGGAAGTTCACTGAGGCTTTTTGCGGATGATGCTGTGGGATATCGAGAGGTTGTAACAATGGGAAATTGTACTGAAATGCAGGAGGATCTGCAGCGAATTGACGCATGGTGCAGGGAATGGCAATTGAATCTCAATGTAGACAAGTGTAATGTGCTGCGAATACATAGAAAGAAAGATCCCTTATCATTTAGCTACAATATAGCAGATCAACAACTGGAAGTAGTTAATTCCATAAATTATCTGGGAGTAGGCATTAGGAGTGATTTAAAATGGAATGATCATATAAAGTTGATCGTCGGTAAAGCAGATGCCAGACTGAGATTCATTGGAAGAATCCAAAATGCAATCCAAAAACAAAGGAAGTAGGTTACGGTACACTTGTTCGCCCACTGGTTGAATACTGCTCAGCAGTGTGGGATCCGTACCAGATAGGGTTGATAGAAGAGATAGAGAAGATCCAACGGAGAGCAGCGCGCTTCGTTACGGGATCATTTAGTAATCGCGAAAGCGTTACGGAGATGATAGACTAACTCCAGTGGAACACTCTGCAGGAGAGACGCTCAGTAGCTCGGTACGGGCTTTTGTTAAAGTTTCGAGAACATACCGTCACCGAAGAGTCAAGCAGCATATTGCTCCCTCCTACATATATCTCGCGGAGAGACCATGAGGATAAAATCAGAGAGATTAGAGCCCACACAGAGGCATACCGACAGTCCTTCTTTCCGCGAACAATACGAGACTGGAATAGAAGGGAGAACCGATAGAGGTATTCAAGGTACCCTCCGCCACACACCGTCAGCTGGCTTGCGGAGTATGGATGTAGATGTAGATGTTTGAGGTGGGTGTGATACACCATGACTCACTGGCCCGACCACCACGCATTTACGTTCTAGTATTTATTTGGCGGCACCTGATGATGAAACTTTAAGCTTCGAAACCGGTCGTGGAATACTTTAACAAAATTACCACCATAAATACGATCTATTTTGTACATTTAAAAGGACACTGAGACACAGTACCTCGTCAGATTCCTGTGTACGAACATGTACTGTGGTGGCATAGCAGCAATCACTCACAGTTAGAAAGCTGTAACATTCGTCTCCGTGGATTCGGACCCTACCGAAGGCGCTCCATGTACATACATACTCCGCATGCCCCACCACACGGTGCACAGTGCAGCGTACCAAGTTCGACTACTAGTCTTTTCTTTTCCTATTCCACTTGCAAAGACAGCGAGGGAAAAACTGCTCGCTACATTCGTCCGAACGAGCTCTAATTTCACCGATAATATCTTCGTGATCTTAAAGCGAAATGTACTCGTACGTTGGGGACAGCAGAATCGTTCTGCAGTTGGCCGCTTCTCTAAATTTCCTCGACAGCAGCTCGCAAAAAGAACGTTGTATTCTCTCCAGGGATTCGAAACCGCGTCGCCGCAGCACCGTAACAGAGTCATAGACTCATTTGGTAATGGGTACAATGTAACAGACGCCAATATATTATAAAAGAGCATTGCATTTGAAACGGAAGAGAAGCAACGTATGTATACGTTTTAAATGCGAGACAATTCCTGCAAATGTCTGGAACTAGCAATGTACGGAAATATGAAGTGGAATAATTACTTTGTCGCAAATGGTAAGTAAAGAAAATGGCAGAGTTCGATGGATCGGAAAGACAGCGACAAACCGAAAAATCCAAAGTTGCACAGTGGTTCAAAGTCCACATTAAAATGGCTGGGTCATACTCAGCAAAAGAATAGAGGTGTTCAAACCGAACGTCGCGCCGAAGACAGCTTTAATTTCTTGTAAACTGCAATTTGACTACAAAAGATACTGCTTAAGAAACAATAGCCTCCACGAAATACTGCTGAAGTAAGTGGCATCCCTGTCACGTCACATTAAGAGGGGAAAAGAAATGCATACCAAAAATGCTCACGCGACTCGTCCGTGTGAGATACTGTCGCGAAAATGCCGGAAAACATCAAATAGGAAGCACACGAGCAAACGCTCTATATATCTCGCAGACATCTTAAATTCTCAGGTCAGAATCAGCTTCCCATGTGTAGTGCCCGCAAGTCACTAACGGTAATTACGTTTATTACTCGCTGACAGCGTCAAGTTTCACTGCACACTAAGCACTAAGACGTAATGAAGACTAACTTTTTTCAGTCATCAGATTATAACTAGTTTGATGCAGCCCGCCAAGAATTCCTCTCCTGTGACAACCTCTACATCTCAGAATAGCACTTGCAACCTACGTCCTCACTTATTTGCTGGATGTATTCAAACCGCTGTCTTCCACTGCAGCTCCCTCTGGTACCATGGAAGTCAGTTTCTGATGTCTTAACATATGTCCCTTCTCCTTGTCAGTTTTTCCCACATATTCCTTGCCTCTCCGATTCTGCGGAGAATCTCCTCATTCCTCACCTTATCGGCCCACCTAATTTTCAACATTCGTCTGTAGAACCACATCTCGAATTCTTCGGTTCTCTTCTGTTCCACTTTTTCCACCGTCCATGTTTCACTACTATACAATGCTGTGCTCCAACCGTACATTCTCAGAAATTTCTTCCTCAAATTAAGACCTATGTTTGATACTAGTAGACCTCTCTTGGCCAGAAATGCCCTTTTTGCCATTGCCAGTCTACTTTGATGTCCTCCTTGCTTCCTCCGACCGTCAACGGTTATTTTCCTGCCTAGGTAGCAGAATTCCTTAACTTCATCTACTTCGTGACCATCAATCCTGATGTTAAGCTTCTCGCTCTTCTCATTCCTGCTAGTCCCCATTACTTTCGTCTTTCTTTGATTTACTCTTAATCCATATTCACTGCGTATTAGACTGTTCATTCCATTTAGCAGATTCCGTAATTCTTCTACACTTTCTGAGAATAGCAATGTTGTTGTTGTTGTTGTGGTCTTCAATCCTGAGACTGGTTTGATGCAGCTCTCCATGCTACTCTATCCTGTGCAAGCTTTTTCATCTCCCAGTACCTACTGCAACCTACATCCTTCTGAATCTGCTTAGTGTATTCATCTCTTGGTCTCCCTCTACGATTTTTACCCTCCACACTGCCCTCCAATACTAAATTGGTGATCCCTTGATGCCTCAGAACTTGTCCTACCAACCGATCCCTTCTTCTGGTCAAGTTGTGCCACAAACTTCTCTTCTCCCCAATCCTATTCAATACTTCCTCATTAGTTATGTGATCCACCCACCTTATCTTCAGCATTCTTCTGTAGCACCACATTTCGAAAGCTTCTATTCTCTTCTTGTCCAAACTATTTATCGTCCATGTTTCACTTCCATACATGGCTACACTCCATACGAATACTTTCAGAAATGACTTCCTGACACTTAAATCAATACTGGATGTTAACAAATTTCTCTTCTTCAGAAACGCTTTCCTTGCCATTGCCAGCCTACATTTTATATCCTCTCTACTTCGACCATCATCAGTTATTTTGCTCCCCAAATAGCAAAACTCCTTTACTACTTTAAGTGTCTCATTTCCTAATCTAATTCCCTCAGCATCACCCGACTTAATTAGACTACATTCCATTATCCTTGTTTCGCTTTTGTTGATGTTCATCTTATATCCTCCTATCAAGACACTGTCCATTCCATTCAACTGCTCTTCCAAGTCCTTTGCTGTCTCTGACAGAATTACAATGTCATCGGCGAACCTCAAAGTTTTTATTTCTTCTCCATGAATTTTAATACCTACTCCGAATTTTTCTTTTCTTTCCTTTACTGCTTGCTCAATATACAGATTGAACAACATCGGGGAGAGGCTACAACCCTGTCTTACTCCCTTCCCAACCACTGCTTCCCTTTCATGTCCCTCGACTCTTATAACTGCCATCTGGTTTCTGTACAAATTGTAAATAGCCTTTCGCTCCCTGTATTTTACCCCTGCCACCTTTAGAATTTGAAAGAGAGTATTCCAGTCAACATTGTCAAAAGCTTTCTCTAAGTCTACAAATGCTAGAAACGTAGGTTTGCCTTTCCTTAATCTTTCTTCTAAGATAAGTCGTAAGGTCAGTATTGCCTCACGTGTTCCAGTGTTTCTACGGAATCCAAACTGATCTTTCCCGAGGTTGGCTTCTACTAGTTTTTCCATTCGTCTGTAAAGAATTCGTGTTAGTATTTTGCAGCTGTGACTTATTAAGCTGATAGTTCGGTAATTTTCACATCTGTCAACACCTTCTTTATTTGGGATTGGAATTATTATATTCTTCTTGAAGTCTGAGGGTATTTCGCCTGTTTCATACATCTTGCTCACCAGATGGTAGAGTTTTGTCAGGACTGGCTCTCCCACGGCCGTCAGTAGTTCCAATGGAATATTGTCTACTCCGGGGGCCTTGTTTTGACTCAGGCCTTTCAGTGCTCTGTCAAACTCTTCACGCAGTATCATATCTCCCATTTCATCTTCATCTACATCCTCTTCCATTTCCATAATATTGTCCTCAAGTACATCGCCCTTGTATAGACCCTCTATATACTCCTTCCACTCCAGTATCCTAGCAATATCATCAACGAATCTTATCATTGAGATCTTTTCACCTTGAATTTTAATTCTACTCCTGAACCTTTCTTTTATTTCTACCATTGCTTCTTCGATGGGATTGAACAATGGGGGCGAAAGACTACACCCCTGTCTTGCACATTTTCTAATCCGAGAACTTTGTTCTTGGTCTTCCAGTCAAATTATTCACTCTTGGCTCTTGTACTTGTTGTGTATTACCCGTCTCTCCCTCTAGCTTACTCATTTTTCCTCAGAATTTCCAATATCTTGCTCCATTTGACGTTGTCGAACGCTTTTTCCAGGTAGACAAATAATATTAACGTGTCTTGATTTTTCTTTCGTCCCGCTTCCAGTATCAGTCGCATCGTCGGAATTGCCTCTTTGATGCCTTTACATTTCCTAATGCCAAACTGATCGTCATCTTATACATCCTCAGTTTTCTCTTCCATTCTTCTGTATATCATTCTTGTAAGCAGCTTGGATATATGACTTTTTAAGCTGATTGTGCGATAATTCTCTCACTTATCAGCTCTTGCAAACTTCATAATTGTGTGGATGATATTGTTCCAAAAGTCAGACGGTATATCGCCAGACTCATACATTCTACACACCAACGTGAATAGTCGCTTTGTTGCCACTTCACCCCAACGATTTCAGAAATTCTGATGGAATGTTATCTATCCCTTCTGCCTTATTTAATCTTAAGTCTTCCAAAGTTCTTTTAAATTCTGAATCTAATACTGCATCCCCTATCTCTTCAGATCGACTCTTGTTTCTTCTTGTATCACATCAGACAAGTCTTCCCCTTCACAGAGGCTTCCAATGTACTCTTTCCACCTATCTGCTCTCTCTTCCGCATTTAGCAGTATAATACCCATTGCACTCTTAACATTACCACTCTTGCTTTTAATTTCACCGAAGGTTGTTTTGATCTCTCTATTTGCTAAGTCAGTACTTCCAACAATCGTTTCTTTCAATTTCTTCGCATTTTTCATGCAGCTATTTCGCTTCATCTTCTCTGCACTACCTATTTGTTTCATTCCTAAGAGACTATTGTATCTGTATTCCTGAATGTCCATTAACATTTTTGTACTTCCTTCCTTCATCCATCAACTTAAGTATTTCTTCTGTTACCCATTGTTTCTTTACAGTTACCTCCTCTGTGCTTATGTTTTTCTTTCCAACTTCTGTGATTGCTCTTTTGAGAGACGTCGATTCCTCTTCAACTGTACTGCCTACTGAGCTATTTCTTATCGCATTATCTACGGCCTTAGAGAACTTCAAGCGCATCTCTTCATTCCGTAGTACTTCCGTATTCCACTTCTTTGCGCACTGATTCTTCCTGTCAAGTCTATTGAACTTCAGCATACTCTCGTCACTACTAAATTGTACCTGAGTCCATATCTGCTCCTGATTACGTCTTACAATCCAGTATCTGATTTCGGAATCAGTGTCTGACCACGATATAATCTGATAATCTTCCCGTATCTGGCGGCCTTTATCACGTATACCTCCTCATTTTTTGATTCTTGAACAGAGAATTCGGTGTTACTACCTGAAATTTGTTGCAGAGCTCAATTAGTCTTTCTCCTCTCTCATTTCTATTACCAACCCCATATTCTCCCGTAACCATTTTTTCTACTCCTTCTCCTATAACCGAATTCCAATCCCCATGATTTTCGCTTCGCTTTACGTTCCGTATTACACGTTCAACACCCTCAAATACTTTCTCTACCTCTTCATCTTCTAGTTGCGACGTCGGCATTATACCTGCACTACTGTCGACGTTGTTTTGCTGTCGATTCTGGTGAGAACAACCCTATTACTGAACTGTTCGCCGTAGCTCTCTCTCTGTTCCATCTTCCTGTTCATATCGAATACTTCTCCCGTTATACCATTTTCAGCTGCTGCTGATATTATCCTGTATTCATCAGACCAGAAATCCTTGTCTTCCTTCCAGTTTACTCCACTGACCCCCACTACATCTAGATTGAGCCTTTGCGTTTTCTTTTTGATAATTTCTGGTTTTCCTATTACGTTCAAACTTCTGACGTTCCACGCACAGACTCTTAGAACGTTATGCTTTCGTTGGTTATTCAATCTTTTTCTCATGGCCGTCTCCTCCCGGAGATCCGAATGGGGGACTATTCCTGAATCTTTTGGCAATGGAGGGATTCATCACGACACTTTTCAGTTACAGGACACATGTCTTGTGGATACACTGTGTGTCTTTAATGCAGTGATTTTCATTGCCTTCTGCATCCTCATGCCGTTGATCAAGACTAATGCATATTACATAATATACGATACTAGCTGGTATCCATCTCTGCACATTAACTTAAATATTAAATTTGTACAAAAACCTAACTTCTACCATTTCAGAGGACACCTTTATCATGTGTGTAATTAAAATAACTAAAATATAAATATACTAATTTTTTACAGTCATTTGCATAGAATTTGCCAGACATTTATAATATTTAAATATCATTGCTATTGAATATCTACGACAGTCACTAAATTCTTTGACTTGCATGTTAGAATCTTCATCGTTCTTCTCGTTAGCACTTGGCGGGAGGAGTATCTATATGATGTGGTGTTGGAAACGCATTGTAAAGAGCAGTAACGTTTAACTGTTGAAAGAAGAATGTTGCGGAACATTTTATGACTCATATTTTGCAAATCAACCATATATGAATTCACGAATAAAGAAGATTCAAAGAAGAACTGCTTTATTTAATGTTAGTAAACTATTAACTCGGCAAACTTTGAAATAATACGAGTATATTCCCTAGAATAGAAATAATTCTAGACTATCATACCCCTGAAAAGAAGACAGTGAGGTCCACTTATAGGCAATTACATAAGTAAAAGACTTATACTTTAGTAAAGTGGACATTCCTTTCAATTAGACTTCTTTCAGAAAAATGACGAAAATCCGTTTGGTGGACAAGTACAATTTTAAAAGCATGTTTTTCACTCAAATGAAACATCCGCATTAGGATTCACTGCGGAAACGACAATAATTCCAAAACTTATATTTAAATATTGACGACTCTGTACTTTTATAGTTTACTGAAGATTACGTGAAAATCCAAGCATTTTGAATCAGTTCTTTTAAAACCAACAGTATTTTGACAATACGGTGATGATACTTCTACAATCTGGCCTCATGGTTTCAACAGTCTACGAGAGTTCCTCCAAAATCTTAACGCCGTAAAGAATAACATAAAATTTAGTATTGAGACAGAGAAAGAAGACTGATTGCCCTTTTTAGGCGTCTTCGTTCGATGCAAAAACGATGGTACATTTCGAAGGCCCACTCATACAGACCTGTATTTACAGCCTACTAGTTGCCACCATCCGCACAAACAATGGGCGTTCTGCAGACCTTGATCCACCGAGCACATGCCATCTCAAATGCCATTAACCCGCAAGCACAACTGGAATACCCGCAAATTATGTTCCTGAACAATAGATTTTCGTATAAACAAGCACAGAGAGTGCTTACACGTGTAAAAATGACAGAATAAGGAAGAGGACGAGACAGTTTATCTACTATATATTGGAAATGTCTGCGCGAAAATAGAACATTAAGCACATACAAGGTTAAAATGAGTTTTCGTCCTCTATCAAAACTCTCGACGCTTTTGAGATCTATCAAAGACGACTTGAAGTTGGACAAGACAGGCGTTTAAAGGATTCCGCCGGATTTCGGCAACTACTTCAGAGGGCAAACGACAAGTACTGTTTAGGAATGCATTGTGGAACGCCACCGGTATATTCGCTTTCTCGAAGCAAGGAAGTTCGCTATCGCTGAGCATTTCTACTGTTCATCTAATGAAATACACTGACGGGGAAAAAAACGCGACACCAAGAAGGAATTGTGCGACATAAACCAAAGTTCGTAGGCGTGTTTCTACATTCGAAATATGATATCTATTCAAATTTCGTCACAGTCGCGCAAGAGCGGCGCTAGTAGCGGCAATTATGAGGATACAAATCAGGTTTGTTTTAAATACACGCTGTAACTGTCTTGAGTGTTAAGTTACCTTCGAGATTGAAAGTGGTGAGTTGATGTTAGCCAAGAAATCCTTTAAGGCAACAAAGACGCCATTATGAACACCTCACTGAGGCTGCACGAGTTCCTGTAATAGGGCTACGAGGAGCTGGATGTTCCTTCTGCGATATTGCAGAAAGACCTGTCGGGAATGTAGCCACTGTACATTATTGCTGGCAGCGGTGGTCGCGAGAAAGTACGGTCGAAAAAGACCAGGCAACGAGCGGCCACGTGGAATTACCGAGAGAGAAGACCAATGTGTCCAGTGTACGGCTTTGGCGCATCGTACCGCATCTGCGGCAGCAATTTGAGCGACGTATGACACCACAGTGACATAACGAATTTTTACAAATCGGTTACTTCAAGAACGGCTAGGAGCCAGACGCCATATAGCGTTCATTCCACTGACCCCAAACCACCACCGTTTGCGTCTTCACTGACATAAGGCGAGATCTCATTGGAGGGCAGAGTGGAGGTCTGTTGTGTTTTCTGATGAAAGTTGGTTCTGCCTCGGTGCCGGTGATGGCCGTGTGTTGGTTAGAAGGTGGCTTGTTGATGGCCTACTACCAACCTGTCTGCATGCTAGACACGCTGCACCTACAGCCGGTGTTATGGTCTGGGGCGCGTTTTCGTATGAGAACAGGAGAATTCTTGTGGTTATCCCACAAACCTTAACTGAAAAGTTGTACGCCAATGTTGTGACTGCACTTGTTGTGCTACCACTGATGAAAAGCATTCCAGGGGTTGTTTTCGAACAGGACAACGCTCGCCCACAAACTGCCGTTGTAGCCCAACGTGCCCTACAGTGTCGCCGTGTTGCCCTGGCCTGCTCCATCACCAGATCTGTCTCCAGTCGGGCACTGTCATCCACAAACAGCATTAACCGTCCCTGTATTGACCAACAAAGTGCCACAGACATTGAACTCCATCCCACAAACCGACATACGGCACCTGTACAATACAATGCATGCACGTTTGCATGCTTGTATTCAACATTCTGGCAGTCACATCGACTACTAATGTACCAGCATTTCACATCTGCAATGGCTTATCTCGCCCCTACGTTAACTTGTGATCCTGCAATGTTACTCAAATAGTCTAACTCAAACAGTCTAACAAAAATTGTGGCCCATACGTCAGACTTTCGGAGCCCCATTTTCAATGAGCCAGAGGAAATGTGACTGTCCGACTCCCTTATCAGTCGGGAAGGACATCACTGTGTCAAAAATGAGGCATCATTACGATGCAACTATAAAATGTAATGAACATCTCCAAGAAAAGCAATCTGGATTATGGGAAGGCGAAAAATTTAAAGGAGAAATACCAAGTACATGCTGCTCAATTGGTAAAATTAGATTGCCAACACTAAAGTTACTCCCACCTAAATTTTCTGAATGCGTGAAAAGCGAAGCACCGGCATCAAAACGACTTTTTTTTCTTCTCCAAAAAGACGGTATAACGGATGCTTCCAGATGACATCATTTGGAGTAACACCAACAACCGAGGATGGAGGATTTAATCTGGTGTTTTGGATCCAAGGATAAGTGTATCACATGATTGGGTCATTGTTACCATTTACAAATGAGGAGGAGGAGGAGATTAGTGTTTAACGTCCCGTCGACAACGAGGTCATTAGAGACTGAGCGCAAGCTCGGATGAGGGAAGGATGGGGAAGGAAGTCGGCCGTGCCCTTTCAAAGGAACGATACCGGCATTTGCCTGAAGCGATTTAGGGAAATCACGGAAAACCTAAATCAGGATGGCCAGAGACGGGATTGAACCGTCGTCCTCCCGAATGCGAGTCCAGTGTGCTAACCACTGCGCCACCTCGCTCGGTATTTACAAATGAAACGCGGAAGTTTTTACAAGTTTATTTTGTAGGAAACGAAGATGACGAAACCTTCAACGTCACTGGATTGCATCGAGATACAATTCTGGATCTACAATGTTTCCTACATAAAAGTAATGAATTGGTACGAATGTTTAGAAATAAAATCGAATAAATGGTCGCAGATAGTTGCAATATAGTAATTCGAACTGATACGAGACCAACAGGCGAACAAAGAAAATGGTTAGATGCACCTCAGTCAAACGAAATGGCCTAAGTAATTGCGGACAATGAAACTGTTATCGTGGTATTGAGATAAGTACAGACAGGAAACTAAGACCCCAGTGAAGCGGGTTATTATCAGCTAGTTTAGTAATAAAATAATTTATCTTTTAAACTGATGCTGATTTTGACCAGAAAAGATTGAAAGTGGAGGAAATTTCTAATGTAATACGCGTATGATCGCTAGTAGACATCACAACAAAAGTATTCGGGCACCAGTTAGTGGACATTAAAATTGGGTGTGTCCACACTTCGCCTTTATGACTGGTTGAACTGCGTTGGGGACTGTTTCAATGAATCTTCTGAACCTCTGTGGAGAAATGACGGCCTATTGTTCCTCAAGAACCGAAACCAGAGAAGGTAGTGATGGTAAAGGAGCATCTGTGAAGCAACAGTCTGTGGACAATAACATTTCTAAAACAGACCGAGTTACCCAGTGTCCCGACCCGAAGCCAGTGGAACAGCTGTGGGTTGAGCGAGAACGTCGACCTGACTCCAGACCCCAGACTCAACCATCACTACCTTCTCTGGTTTCGGTACTTGAGGAACACCCCTGTCAAACTCCCTTCTCAACCACCGCTACACTTTCGCTCCGTGCATTTGGCCCTGCCACCTTTAGAATTTGAAAGAGAGTTATTCCAGTCAACACTGTCAAAAGCTTCCCCTACGTCTACAAATGCTAGAAACGTAGGATTGCCTTTCCTTAATCTACCTTCTAAGACAAGTCGTGGGGTCAGTATTGCCTCACGTGTTCCAATATTTCTACGGAATCCAAACTGATCTTCCCCGAGGTCGGCTTCTGGCGGTTTTTCCATTTTTCTGTAAAGGATTCGTGTTAGTATTTTTCAGGCGTGACTTATGATTAAACTGATAGTTCGGTAATTTTCACACCTGTCACCATTTCCTTTCTTTGGCATTGGTATTAGTATATTCTTTTTGAAGTCTGAGGGTATTTCGCCCGTCTTATACATCTTGCTCACCAGGTGTAAAGGTTTTGTCATGGCTGGCTCTCCCGAGGCTATCAGTAGCTCTAACGAAATGTTGTCTTCTCTCGGGGTCTTGTGCTTGCGTAACAAACCGTAATTGAGTCAAGTACACTACTGGCATTTAAATTGCTACACCAAGAAGAAATGCAGATGATAAACGGGTATTCATTGGACAAATATATTATGCTAGAATTGACATGTTATTACATTTTCACGCAATTTGGGTGCATACATCCTGAGAAATCAGTACCCAGAACAACCACCTCTGGCCGTAATAACGATCTTGATACGCCCGGGCATTGAGTCAAACAGAGCTTGGATGGCGTGTACAGGCACAGCTGCCCATGCAGCTTCAACACGATACCACAGTTCATCAAGAGTAGTGACTGGCGTGTTGTGACGAGCCAGTTGCTCAGCCACCATTGACCAGACGTTTTCAATTGGTGAGAGATCTGGACAATGTGCTGGCCAGAGCAGCAGTCGAACATTTTCTGTATCCAGAAAGGCCCACACAGGACCTGCAACATGCGGTCGTGCATTATCCTGCTGAAATGTAGGGTTTCGCAGGGATCGAATGAAGGGTAGAGCCACGGGTGGTAACACATCTGAAATGTAACGTCCACTGTTCAAAGTGCCGTCAATGCGAACAGGAGGAGACCGAGACGTGTAACCAATGGCACCCCATAACATCACGCCGGGTGATACGCCAGTGTGGCGATTACGAATACACGCTTCCAATGTGCGTTCACCGCGATGTCGCCAAACACGGATGCGACCATCATGATGCTGTAAACAGAACCTGGATTCATCCGAAAAAATGACATTTTGCCTTTCGTGCACCCAGGTTCGTCGTTGAGTACACCATCGCAGGCGCTCCTGTCTGTGATGCCGCGTCAAGGGTAACCGCAGCCATGGTTTCCGAGCTGATAGTCCATGCTGCTGCAAACGTCGTCGAACTGTTCGTGCAGATGGTTGTCATCTTGCAAACGTCCCCATCTGTTGACTCGGGGATCGAGACGTGGCTGCACGATCCGTTGCTGCCATGTGGATAAGATGCCTGTCATCTCGACTGCTAATCACGCGAGTGTTACGGAAATGCTTTAGGAACTCGGATGGGAGTCTCTGTAGGAAAGGAGGCGTTCTTTTCGTGAATCGCTACTGAGGAAATTTAGAGAACCAGCATTTGAGGCTGACTGCAGTACAATTTTACTGCCGCCAGCTTATATTTCGCGGAAAGACCACAAAGATAAGATAAGAGAGATTAGGGCTCGTACAGAGGCATATAGGCAGTCATTTTTCCCTTTTTCTGTTTGGGAGTGGAACAGGGAGAGAAGATGCTAGTTGTTGTACGAGGTACCCTCCGCCCCGCACCGTATGGTGGATTGCGGAGTATGTATGTAGATGTAGTGATACGAGGCCGTTGGCATCCAGCACGTCATTCCGTATTACCCTCCTGAACCCACCGATTCCATATCCTGCTAACAGTCATTGGATCTCGACCAACGCGAGCAGCAATGTCGCGATACGATAAACCGCAATCGCGATATGCTACAATCCGACCTTTATCAAAGTCGGAAACGTGATGGTACGCATTTCTCCTCCTTACACGAGGCATCACAACAACGTTTCACCAGGCAACGCCGGTCAGCTGCTGTTTGTGTATGAGAAATCGGTTGGAAACTTTCGTCATGTCAGCGCGTTGTAGGTGTCGCCACCTGCGCCAGCCTTGTATGAATGCTCTGAAAAGCTAATCATTTGCACATCATCTTCGTGGTGTAGCAATTTTAATGGCGAGTAGTGTACTTTGCAATCGTCGTGACAAGTAATGGAGAAAGGCTACCGGATGAAATATGGCGTCGCAGCGGATCAGCTAATCACATGCCACTTCATCTATGGCAACACTCTGATTGTATACGGGATCTGAAACAACAGCAGGTAGTCACACAGACGGGCTGTATTACATAGCAACCGACAGCGCCCCCCCCCCACCTCTCTCTCTCTCTCTCTCTCTCTCTCTCTCTCTCTCTCTCTCTCTCTCTCTCTCTCTCTCTCTGTCTCTCTCCCCCCACCCCCCCTCCCCCCACACACGGGACGCATCGCGGCGCGGTGAGACGCTGCCGCGGGTGTCCCGTCGGCGGCTAACGAGACGATAAATAACAGCGGGCAGCCGCTCAGCCGCTGGTGAAGAATGGCCGCCGCCGTAATTTGGTTTATAAGGTTAGGCCGCGGGTTAATAACCTCCCATAACGCTCGCAATTATTTCCGAAGCGAAGCGAGAAACAGCGCCAAGTGTGAGCTGCCGCGGGGCAGCGCTGGCCGGATCTGCCTGCCTGCCTGCCTGCCTTCTGCCTCAGCCCATCCCCTCCCCACTCAGCCTCCACTGCGGCGCTAATAGAACGAGTGTAGCGCGGCGCGGCTCGCGTTACTCCGGGAGAATACCCTGTCAATACTCGCGGGGCCTTTGTACACATTAGCAGTCGGCACCTCCATATTATAATGAATGCTCGGCGGGCAGTATTTCATTTATCTGAGCGCGCGCGCCGCACGACCTCGCAGATAAGCATCGCGCAGCCGCCAGGGGCGGACGCGGCCGAGCAGCGGCGAGCGCGGCCGAGCAGCGGCGAGCGCAGCCGAGCAGCGGCGAGCGGCGGCCCATCGCCGCGGCCCATCTCGGCTCGGCGCGCCTGATTGATTCCACGCGTGAGATAGCGGGCGCGCAGCTGCGCTAGCCGTGCCGTGCTATCGCTTTCACCGCAGAGCGCAGTTGACGCAGGGGAAGGCGGCGGCGGCCTCCGGCAAAGGCAGCGGGCTGAGGTCGTGACCCCACGGGGCGTCTGCCCTGCCGCGGACACTCGCTGCTCCAGATCCGCGTTCCTCGCTCGCTACCTACACGGGACGGCCGTACTGCCGATAGTACACCGCCTTATTTCTGCGTAAAGATGGCGGAAATATTGATAGTTCGTAAGAATAACGTCGGTATTCGTACATCGATATTATACTGTAAATACGTCGACAATAAAGATGCATTTTTCGATGTATCGGACTTCGAGAAGTCTATTTGTTATACATGTTTGTAAGTACGTACTGATTTTTATACATCCCCATGAAATTACTATAACAAAACGAAGATTCGTTAAGTTTTTCCAGTGTTATATTAATACGACAGTTAATAAAGAAGATTAGAGACGTACTGTTAAATTCACAAATCGCCCAGCGATAACTAGTGATCATTTAAGACGGGCAGCAAATGTAAGAAATTCTCGAAGGAGACACTTTGAATGGTACTGAAGGACTACGCCCGAATTTGTACAACCTAGTTTGATGAAACTTCCTGGCAGATTAAAACTGTGTGCCGGACCGAGACTCGAACTCGGGACCTTTGCCTTTCGCGGGCAAGTGCTCTAACAACTGAGCTACCCAAGCATGACTCACGCCCCGCAGGTTCGCAGGAGAGCTTCTGTAAAGTTTGGAAGGTAGGAGACGAGGTACTGGCGGAAGTAAAGCTGTGAGGACGGGGCGTGAGTCGTGTTTGGGTAGCTCAGTTGGTAGAGCACATGCCCGCGAAAGGCAAAGGTCCCGAGTTCTAGTCTCGGTCCGGTACACAGTTTTAATCTGCCAGAAGTTTCATATCAGCGCACACTCCGCTGCAGAGTGAAAATTTCATTCTGGAACCTAGTCTGATGCTGCCACACGTTGTTAGCAACTTTCTCCACAGATGCTGGTTGCTGTGAAGGTTGAAAGCGACAGAAGTACGGAATTTACAATACCTATAACAAAACCGTCAGGAGAAGCCTGCGTCACAGCTAGTGTGGAAATTGCACTGCCAAATTGGTTCAGCCAGTCACTAAATGCACACGTACTATATATTAGAATCCGCCTTCAGTTATACTTGAATAAAATATGCCACAGAGGTTCACTGTGGCGCCTTTTCTTTAGTGCCAGGCATTGACAAAATATGAAAAACGCTATACTTTTTTTTAAATTCCAAGTGCTGTACGAGTCAAAATAAACAACTGTGCTGCTTTCACCCACTGACTTACTAATATTTTTCTCCGCAGTCTACCGTATATTTACTATTTAAATTTACGAAAATCGGCATATTTTATGTTACACACTCTTCTTAAAATTATACAATTTTTTATTTATTTGTTTTTTGGATAGGGGTTCTATCCATTCTATAGTCTCTGGTGAAGTGATGAGGAGCGAAGAAAATACTGTTTCAGAAGTTTTTGTCGGTGTGGTATATCCGAAAAAACACAGACGTATGCAGCGCCACTAGACATTTCTCTCACTCGTACTGTGTATCATTTTTCGTCTTACTTGCTTGGCACATTACAAATCCTAACAAAATCTGAAAACGATTGCTTATAACTCGCAAAATATTGAAAGAAATCCAGTGTGTTATACACCATTAAATAGATCAACTTCTCAGCTTTCCAACGATACATGTCAGGCCATCTATTAACAGAGAAGAAGAAACAAACAGTAAGTCGAAACTGTAGCCGCTCGGTCCGTGTCACAGACAATGCATTAAGTGTTTACAGTAAGTATATTATCTGTAGGCAAACTGATGTAATAAGGCAGAAGGAAAATGTAATTTAAAAAGGTTTTGCAGCGGATAAGAACTTTTGGAAGGACTTTGAGGATCTGAAATGCATTGCGCAACATTAAAAATCTTGTAATGGAAAGTGGTGGCATTCAACACCACAGTATCACCGACTGTGTGTTAACCAACAGAAGGGGGGGACCACAATGGCGGCCTAAATTCCTCTGTGCGCGCCCTAATCTCTCCAATATTGTTATCACGATTCCAAGGCGAAATATTCGACCGAAACTGAATAATTATTGTCGCATACTGATCCTCGAACACAAATTTTCCAAAGAGGGTACCACAAATGCTACACTGCATTTCTTTCAAAGAATCCATCAAGGACCCTGATCATACCTGTTTCACCAATCTAATCATTGAATTCGTTCGATTTCTGCTACTGTATCCTTTTTGACGCCGACTCCAAACGCTGGAGAATTACTCCATATCATCTCACTATAGTTAACATGTATTTCCTTTAACAGATGCACTCCGGTTTCCTAGCAACTTCCGAAGACCTCTATGTCTCCCTTCGCCTTTCCTAATACGGATTCTGGATGTTGATCGCGTTTCAGATACGTTATTAATAAGCTCCTAAATATTTATAAACGATTTGACGTGCTGAAGGTCACAATCAATCTTTAAGTCTCTTTGTCGTAGACATTATCTTTCTTTATCTACATTTAAAGAGAGCTGTCATACGCTACACCACTTAACAGTTGTTTATGTATATAGAGGGCAATAGAGATTCTACTACGTTTCTTGGAGGCACACTCAATATTACTTTCGTTTTTGTGGCACATTCACCGTCTAGCATAACGTACTGGCTTCTGTTTTCTGCTGCTAATGATGCGCGAGGGGGTGACAGGGACGGGGGGGGGGGGGGGGGAGAGACCGCCAGTTCAGCCGTCGTCCTCACATGGGACGTGCAAGCGATCGTGGGCGTATAGTTGGCAGCTCTGTGACGTCACTACATGAGATTTCACATTTCAGAGCACTCCCAACCGCGAAAAACTGAATCACAGGCCCCTTTATGATGCCTCCAAAACGCATAATTATTGGTACGATTTCTTATAATAAAATTACGTAAACGACATATTGATTGTTTTCGTACTGTAACTTGCGTACTATGGAAGTACGCCATTTCTAGACAACGGTGCAGTGAAGATCATTAAGAATGTGTCGCTTTCGGTACTATTTGTTATAATAAACTGTCACTTTATGACACATCGGCGACTAAAGCCTTCAAGACATCGAAAGATCGACGACATAGCTTCATTTAGTACATGACAACGGTAGTGCAGTGGATTACGGCGAGAACTTAGTGAACTGAAAGGTTGTCGATTCACATCCTGCTATCTGCAAATACCTTTTTATTCGCCCTCACGTCTCCTAAAATAAATGGGATGTTCTTATTACTTTAATAGAAGCGTGTTCTGCAGCATGTGACGATGTGTGTGGAAAATTTGCGCTCTCTGTTACAAGTGAGTTTGTTCGATTTTGTGAATATGGAACAATGAATTGCGATAATGTTGTCTACGTCACTAGCTAATTCCTCGCTAGCAAATGTAGTGTATACTATAGACAGAACAACATGGCTGGCATGTGTGCGACGGAACAAATTTGCGTATTTTTCGTAATCAAAATGTGCGCTTTGTGCGTCGAATGTAGCGGACGCTACCGCCGCAGAGCACGGCGGTCGCAAATAACGTAGGTGAGCACGTTCTGTGTGACGTACCAGCTCGTTTCTGAGCGTGCACTAACCATGACGGAAACAACGTTTGATGTGTTTCACGTTCCGTGTGAGGTCGGCTTACGGCGGAGGGAGGCTTCGGCAGTAGTGACACACAACAGGCATAGCGCGGGCCTTCTCCCTCTCCAGTCGCACCTGCGGCCACAATTATACTCGCGTCATATTTTAAGAGGCGCTATTTGCGCGCCGACAGGGGAACCAGAGCCGAGAGCCGGTCCACCGCGGGCCAGGAAAGTGGCCAGCAAATTGGCCACACACACACACACACACACACACACACACACACACACACACACACACACTCGCGGCCCATCGCCACGTCCCGTATCAACAACACCGTGCCAGATGCACTAGACTTCGGTTGCGTTTGCACCGAACCAACATGGTTAGGCCGGAAATGGCTCTGGGTGCTTGTCAACCGGTATCTGAAGTGAACAAAGAACGGCCCTTTACTCCGAAGCGGCGTGCTCGCTGTCATGTTCACTCGCAGACTGTCTCCACATCCCAGAGCTCTCCCTTCATCTAGACATCTCTATTCTAGGGAACAGTGTGAAGCGCTCGGCACATGTTACTGTTCATTAAACCATATATTAAGCTTTCTTGTCGTTTCCTTCGCAGATGGAGCGTGTGAACAATGACTGCTTTCAAGCCTCTGGGGGATGTTTCCAGAATGAATGTCCGGCACACAGTTTTAATTTGCCAGGAAGTTTCATATCAGCGCACACTCCGCTGCAAGGTGAAAATCTCATTCTGGAAACATCCCCCAGGCTGTGGCTAAGCCATGTCTCCGCAATATCCTTTCTTTCAGGAGTGCTAGTTCTGCAAGGTTCGAAGGAGAGCTTCTGTAAAGTTTGGAAGGTAGAAGACGAGGTACTGGCAGAAGTAAAGCTGTGAGGATGGGGCGTGAGTCGTGTTTGGGTAGCTCAGTTGGTAGAGCACTTGCCCGCAAAAGGCAAAGGTCCCGAGTTCGAGTCTCGGCCCGGCACACAGCTTTAATTTGCCAGGAAGTTTCAGGACACTACTAATTTTGTTTCCAAATATAACGGATTTGTTTTTCCTACACATCCGCTTAATTTACATTTTTGTATATTTGAAGTTGGCTGCCATTTATCACACCTACCAGAAATGTTGTCCAAGTCATTTTGTATCCCCCCTACAGTCAACTCAACTTCGCTCCCTTACCGTGCACCACAGCATAATCAAGAAACAACCGCAGATTAGTTGTCCGGCTTGTCCCACACGTCATTTATGAATATAGCAGATATACCTGTGCTGGCGACTCATTTTCATTTGCCACCGACGTAAGGAGGAAAATAAAGATTAACTAATAGTCGTCTCTTCAGGTAGCAATCGCAGGGAAAGAACGCAAGGCAAAAGCGCCCTCGCATTTTGTACAAGATTTTGTTCAATATGGTGGAGCTATAGTGAAAGCCTACATTGTATGAATATAGTGGAGAGTTGACAAAAAACTCATTATTGCCTATTTCATTTCAAGTGCAACCCTTTTAATGATATGCATTTTCAAGTTTCTAGAAAAAGCAGAAACGAAGTGTGAAGATGCAGATTTGGAAACTGAAGCTCTGAGATTTTGAGTGAAGAAGGTAAGATTTTTTTTAAAAAAATATTATGTACCCTTACAATTTTTACGTCCCAAGAACTTCAGCACTATTCCAGTGTAGACAAAATAGTGGTTTTCAGTATCCCACCAATGAACCTTAGCCTGTGATCTGCTTTAGTTACGACTTAGGTTGTGTGTTCGACCACTTCATATCTATTCATGTTATTACTGCTAAATATTTGTGCCATGTTACTGACTAGCTATGTGTCATTTATCCTTTGGTCAAAGGCTCCTGCGCTCCTATGTTCCGCGAGAACCATCCATTCTTTGAATTTATCCTCATTAAAAGTTAGTTATCAGTCTTTGACGAAAGTAACACATACTCGATATCTAAGTGTATGTTGGTGAGGATGTTAACCCACTGAAATTCCCCGTAGACGACTCTTTCATCTGCGGGTGTAACTGGTGGTATTCGTCAAGTCAATGTATAACATGGACAGCAGCAGTCCCTGGCCTACAACGGATATTACTTCAGTAACTCTAGATATCACTTTATACTAATTAATGTGCTGTCGCAAAGCGGTTAGACATCCCACAGAAATACTTTCTTTAGTTGTCGGTGCGACACAGAATCAAAACCCAGTTGCCTGTATTCCTCTCAATGTATTACGCCTACATCTAGATCTATGCTCAGCAAGCACCTTACGGTGTGTGGCAGTGGGTACTTTATATACTACTGTCACTTTGCCCCTCCCTTTCCCGTAGCAGTCGCCAACAGTGCGCGGAAGGGACGATTGTACAAGGCTCCGTCTGAGCTTGAATCTCTCAAATCTTGCTGGCATGGCCTTTTCGCGAAACAAGTTTTGCAAGTTGGTATTTTTGAAAACTACTTCGACTCCCATTGTGAAGTTTATTTTGTCCGATGTAGGTAATGACAAAACAGGTTATCTTGTGGTGTTCTGCTACGAACAGACGTGAGTGACATGGGACTACTTTTGTGGATCAACTCTACTTCCTTTTTCTTTAAAAAAATCCGATTGAAACAAATTCAAATGGCTCTGAGCACTATGGGACTTAACTTCTGAGGTCATCAGTCCCCTAGAACTTATAACTACTTAAACCTAACTAACCTAAGGACATCACACACATCCATGCCCTAGGCAGGATTCTAACCTGCGACCGTAGCGGTCGCGCGGTTCCCGAGTGTAGCGCCTAGAACCGCCCGGCCACACCGGCCGGCTCCTTTATCTTCGCCGGCCGCTGTGGGCGAGCGGTTCTAGGCGCTTCAGTCCGGAACCTCGATGCTGCTACGGTCGCAGGTGCGAATCCTGCCTCGGGCATGGATGTGTGTGGTGTTCTTAGGTTAGTTAGGTTTAAGTAGTTCTGAGTCTAGGGGACTGATGACCTCTGATGTTAAGACCCATAGAGCTCAGAGACTTACATTTACATAACATCATAGTATATACTTGTATTAAACTAGTAATAAAGTACGAGAACCTAATAAAAACGTGAATGTTAGGTAGAAAAATTCGGAAGTGTCAAGACGGGAACCACTGCCCCAACTAACAACTCTATTGAGGTCAGTGACGCTACTCATTACGCTAGACCAACACCTCAGTCTGTGAATCTAATCATACTATTTTACGGCTTGCTGGAAACCTTAATCGTAGATATGTTACTAACTGAAATTTAATCATAACAAATTATACCAAGAACAATGCGGTTTGGGTGGAACTCTGTACTGAAGGGAGACGGCGTGCATGTGACGTAGGTGGCGTTGTGCCATCTCATTGGTCATCGCTCAGACGCACGCTCAAAGTATCTGACATGCCAGTTAATGCTCTGCACGTTCAGAAAGACTCCCGAACGTGCTATTCCACGCTATGACGTCAGAAACTCGGCACGCTCAACGTTCGGATGCACGGTCCGTGCGGCTTTAGGAGGAAGGCAGACCGTGGTCGAAGAGATCGCCCAGTACGTAAACTTACGCGCCCTCGGCACAAGCGGGAAACAGGCGCGCAGCAAAGGTGCGCGCGGTTCACGCTGGGAACAAGGAACAGTTTGACCACATTAATCTACATCTACATCCATACTCCGCAAGCGACCTGACGGTGTGTGGCGGAGGGTACTTTGAGTACCTCTAGCGGTTCTCCCTTCCATTCCAGTCTCGTACTGTTCGCGGAAAGATGGATTGTCGGTATGCCTCTGTGTGGGCTCTAATCTCTCTGATTTTATCCTCATGGTCTCTTCGCGAGATATACGTAGGAGGGAGCAATATGCTGCTTGACTCTTCGGTGAAGGTATGTTCTCGAAACTTTAACAAAAGTCCGTACCGAGCTACTGAGCGTCTCTCCTGCAGAGTCTTCCACTGGAGTTTATCTATCATCTCCGTAACGCTTTCGCGATTACTAAATGATCCTGTAACGAAGCGCGCAGCTCTCCGTTGGATCTTCTCTATCTCTTCTATCAACCCTATCTGCTACGGATTCCACACTGCT
Source organism: Schistocerca americana (assembly GCF_021461395.2). Taxonomy (NCBI): domain Eukaryota; kingdom Metazoa; phylum Arthropoda; class Insecta; order Orthoptera; family Acrididae; genus Schistocerca; species Schistocerca americana. The sequence continues at coordinate 1,254,150,146 of NC_060119.1, forward strand.
GAGCAGTATTAAAGCAGTGGGCGAACAAGCGTAATCCTCGGTCGCGCCACATACACAGTTTCCAAATGCTCCTCACGCGTGTCAAGTCAAAACTGTTTGTAAAAAGCGACAGAAGCCCATTTTGTTCCCACGCTTCGTCAGCGAACGTAACAGGAGGAAAGCTCGATACACTGTACCACAAGTAATACCCAGTATGACGCTCTTCACAGTGATCCACAAAGTGCAGTTATACGCAGCGGTTGGGCCCCGACAGCGCCCTGCTTCAGGTACCAGGAGGTTTATAAACAAGGCGCCTTCCACGTCAGTCCCGCCGCCTGTACACGCCGGCAGGTTGTCCGGTAAGCGCGCCACAAAAAGGGCTATTAGTATTAGCAGCAGCCGGATGTGGTCAGGGCAGGGCAGAGCGGCTCTGCGCAGCCACCTGTGCCGCGGCCGGACCCAAACTGGATTTACAGCGTCGGAGCGCCCGAGGACCCGCCGACGCGCTGCTTCCTTTTCCAATCCACGCACTACGTATTCTGCAAGCGCGAGACACTTTGCGGTACAGCAACACGTGACACTGCAACCGGACACTGCCACAGATCTGTAGCGTCCGCGATCAGCGCTGTTTCCCGACTTTCTCGCAGTCCAACATGTATGTGGTGTTCCGTTGGCGTCGTAACGACAGTGAAGTGCACAGAGACTGCCACTGCAGTACTGAGAAGATGCCAGCGCTCTGAAGCTCAAGCAGTGCTAGGAGTATGGCTTCATTTCGATCTAAAAGTTCTCCGTATGTATGGAAGCAGCCTACTCACGCCGTAGTAAATTCACAGCAGTCTTTCCACTGTGTGCCAGCCAGTCCGCGGTAACTAGCTCTGACGTCATAAAGGTTGCGCAGTACTTTAAAAATCAAGTGAATAACCTGAAATGGTTCTAGCATGTCAGGAGTAATACTAAATTAATATGTGTTGAATATCAGTTCGATAACTTTAGCCATTTTAGAAATTTTGACGTTTTTCTGTAAAAATCATTGGCGCAACTGAAAAGAGCTAGAGACTTCAAAATTTATAATTAGATTCCTTTTTCATAAATATTTAATAGAAACAGTCTTCTGGATCTCACAAATTAAGATTTTAGTTGAAATTCCTAATTTTCTGGTTTTTGTCTTAAAAATTAAGGAAGCAAGATAGATTAAGTAGGCTAATAAATAAGGCTAGGATGTTTATATTTAAGTAGAATGGAGATCCGCTATAACCACAAAGATGTGAGAAGTTTCATTTGAATAACTATAGAACTATAGCGATAGCGTATCTCCAAAGGGCAAGTTCAGAGCTCGTCTACTGCGTGCAGTGTAATTAAATTAATTCTCTCGCCCAAAATATTTAACTTAAGCCACGTCAAACTTTTATTATGATTACTTACCTGTGTGCTGAATGCACATTTAAATTAAGAGCTTCATCGGCCATCAACAAAAGAAGCTATGATTTATTCGGTAACCTAATGTGGTGCATTACTAGCCCAGCGGCTAGTCGGGAGAGCCGATTTGATCAGGCGTTCCCTTAGCCGTCCGCAACGCGGCCTTATATATAAGAACGCTGCGCGAGGAAGCAAGGCCCCAGTTCTCTCCAGACGCTGAATAGCACGCCATCTGTCGGGAGTCGCGTCGCGTCGGTATCATTGCTACAAACAGCCTCGGATGCCGTATTAAGTTACTTGGGATACGCGTAACCATGAAATCATTTTCGAGTGAAGTGTTAATTCTAGGATGACTTTAATTATCGATCTTCAGTTTGCGTATGTCGTATTTTCACGTGCCGCCGCGGGACAAACATTCTACCATTATTTAGCGTGGCGTTTGATGAACCTAATCATCAAATTATGGCGAGCATTCATTTAAATATTTAATTTGGACAGTTATAGTGGCATCAGCGCATTAGACTCTGAACTGCTCTGTTAGTTAGATTGTGTGGATTCTTTTGTTTTCATCTGTGACTTTCAGAATACAGAACGTTTTTTCACGACCGTTTTTGATTATAAATCCCAGACAATCTCCGAATTCCTCAGAGCTATAAGCTGTATCCATAAGTGTATTCTCAGATGAAGTGGGCACTAGGAATTCTAATTACAGGCTTCCCGTTTTGCTAATCACTTTCTGGTTGCCAAAATTGAAGTTAGAGAGCCAGTGTTGAGAACGGCAAAAGACAGCATAAATAATAGGAACATTTAAACAACATATTCCACCCGCCGCCCCACACGTAGTTTCACGAGGAGAACACGGCAAGCGCCGCAACCTGATATCCCGGAAACTTCGCTCTGTGGAGGAGGAGCCAAACTAATCGAACACGTGTCTCCGCTTATCCTTAAATACACGGCCGTTTCCGAGAAAATGACTGTTAAAATTTTCGTCGTAATTTATATCCATTTTACGTCCCACAAGGTCAGCCTAACTGAGGACGTAGTGACTAGCATCGCGACCTCTCGGTTACTACAGGAATGTTTATTGCTAAGTTAGGGGATACATGGACGTTACATTAATTGTAAACTTACATCTGGATTTCACAAAAAGTATCATACATTTATTAATTGAATGTATGACATTTTCAGTGGTCACACTCTCTTTAGGGCAACGGCCTTGCCGCAGTGGATACACCGGTTCCCGTGAGATCACCGAAGTTAAGCCTTGTCGGGCGTCGTCGGCACTTGGATGGGTGACCATTCAGGCCGCCATGGGCTGTTGCCATTTTTCGGGGTGCACTCACCCTCGTGATGCCAATTGAGGAGCTACTCGACGGAATAGTAGCGGCTTCGGTCAAAAAACACATGTCATAAAGAAAGCGTGTAAGCCGTCTGAGGATGAATCACAACGATTCGAAACCGGTAACGGTATCCTTTGAATAAAGGAACTGAAAGCAAATTTGTGGCTGGTCGCTGTCCTAACACCATCAACATCTGCCTTCAAACAACAGCCACGGTCTCCATCATGTCATCATATGACAAAATTGCAGCAAGAATACCATCTTACGACCGGGAGAGCGGTGTGCTGACGCCACGCCCCTCCTATCCGCATTCTCCACCGAGGATGACACGGCGGTCGGATGGTCCCGGTAGGCCACTCGTGGCCTGAAGACGGAGTGCACACACTCTTTAAATTCTCATATTCTTACACTTCAGTATCATAAAATTCTTGTATTTTGTTCTTACGTTTATTCCTCAGGAAGGTTTGGTGTATTCCCTTCGATATTACCGATCCTAGAAATATAAAAATTTCCGAACACCATGAGAATCGCGCAAAGCCAGGTTTGCCACAGCGACATTTCTCCGTATCAATCTCACTCGGGAAAGAAACGTCGTTGACACTGCTGAAGATTGCACGCGGTGGCAATAATTTCGCGGCAAACCACGCATAACTGATCACTTTTCCACAAACTGGCGCTTGCAGCTGATTATGAATCAATATACACTACAGGAGTTTCACTGGAAACAATATGTTTTTTTTGTCTCATTCACGAGGCACACAATTAGCAGACGAATGACAATGCTATTTCAATATACATTGGAAAACATTCGTGCAGTAATTATCTACTGACATGGGTAGATCTATGAAAAACAAAAATAATAATACGGTTTCGAACACGAGGCGGCAACGCTAGCCACTGTGCCACCGCCTCGGTTAACCTATTTTGTTGCTAAAAGGCACATGCAATACCTCGAAAAGTTTCACCGCCGTCTTCTCAGAAACGGTCGATTATCTACGGACAAGCCAAGACACTTTTTCACCTACTTTGACCCCTCTTCCACTGAGTGAAGTTTCCGGGAAATCGGTTTATGGCACTTGCCGTTTTCTCCTCGTAAGCACAACTCAATCGGCGGAAGTCAAATTTTTGGCATGTCAAATTCATATTTTACGGCGACCACAATAAATTTTTGGGAAACATTCCGATACAGATAATTACAAAGAAAAAGTCCGTTGCAACGATAACCAGTGAAACATTACCCGTTGCACACTAATTTGAAATGCAGAACGTAAATGTAATAAAGCATTAAACACAGGGTGCGAATTAGAGTTTATGCGGTTCTTAGCATAAGCGCATTGAGCCGTTACTCGTCGTACTGTGTCGCTTACTGCGAGGCATAATGCAAATATGCAAGTAAGATATTGGCAAACAACTGTTACTTTTTTAAAGTTTCCTTCAAAGTCGCTGGAACATATGATCCAGAGCTGCTTAACCATGTAGTGAGTCAGAAACTGTAGTTCACGTAATCTATATATTCCCGACATGGTATCATGATTGTGTAGTTGTCTGCAATAGTTTGGACCCTAAATAAACTTTTAAACGCTAAGATCCTTGTAAAGTGTTTACTAGATTTA